>NW_020837953.1:33141776-33629127 GCF_003676395.1 Aethalodelphis obliquidens
CCTCTGTGTCTGTGTGAGCTGGCTCCAGCACCCGTCCACAAGCCAATTCTCATCAGGATGAGACAGCTGAGGACCAAGAAGTAGTCCTCTCTCCTCTGCGGGAACCTGGCAAAGGGAAGGGCACAGTGACAGCGATGACCCCTCTCAGGGTGGCCTCTGGTCTGCTGGAAGCAAAGGGCACACAGACCAAGGTCACATTTACCAGTTGTGTGACCTTAGGCATGGTATTCAAACTCTCTTTAAGTCTCAGTTTTCTATCTGTAAAATAGGATAATAAGATCCATGTCCCAGGGCTGCTGTGAAGATTCAGCAACATATAATAATTAAAGGGCTCGGGACAGTGCTTGGCATGGAGTAAACACCCAACACATGGCCCCTTTCTTTATGATGGTTACTGATGCTGCTGCCTCCGTAGGAGGGGCATCTGGATGTAGTGGAAAGATGGGGAATGGATTGAGCTGGCAGTTAGAGCGCTTTCTGGGAAGTGTGGATCAGCTGTTTTATTAGCTCTGTGTCATTGGATGAGTCAGTTGACTTTACATTCATTCCACAAACAATATTTGTCGATTTCCCATTTGGGTGAGCGAATGTAAATCAGTCAGATGCTGTGCTTGGAGGCTGGATGGAGCATTTTTCACAAATTGTGGGATTTAAAAAAAATAAATTTATTTAATTTATTTATTTTTGGCTGCGTTGGGTCTTCGTTACTGCGCGTGGGCTTTCTCTAGTTGTGGCGAGCTGGGGCCACTCCTCGTTGCGGTGTGCAGGCTTCTCATTTCGGTGGCTTCTCTTGTTGCAGAGCATGGCCTCTAGGCACATGGGGTTCAGTAGTTGTGGCACATGGGCTCAGTAGTTGTGGCTCACGGGCTGTAGAGCGCAGGCTCAGTATTTGTGGCTCACGGGCTTAGTTGCTCCACGGCATGTGGGATCTTCTTGGACCAGGGCTCGAACCTGTGTTCCCTGCATTGGCAGGTGTACTCTTATCCACTGTGCCACCAGGGAAGTCCCTTGATTTTTTACTTTCTTAATGGTATCTTTTGATGAACAATAGTTTTAATTTTATCATAGTCCAATTTATCATTGTTCCCTCTATGTTTAGCTCCTGTGTGTCATGTTTAAGAACTTTTTGCCTACTGCAAGGTCACACAGGTGTCCTCCAAGGGCCGCTTAATAGTTTAAAGTGAAGCCCTGGGGTTGCCTTGAAGGAGAGAGGACAGGCACATATGTCCAAGGGGGTAGGCAGGGGAGATGGGTCTGATGGCCAAGCTGTACCCCATCTCACCCTGATAGAAATAAAACCTACATCTTTAATTGCCTAATGAGGAAACTCAGGACTGTGAGAGTTTAAGTGCCTAGGGTCGTGCAGCTAGTAACAGAACTGGGACCTGAACTTGGGTTTTCTGACTTCTACTCTAGTTCATCGTTCATGGGGTCTGAGAACTAAAGTAAGCCAAAGAGGATCTTGAAATCCCTTCTTCCCCTTCTACATGTCTGCATAGCTTTGTGGGAGAATGACGGGAATGTACTGCCTAGGGAGGGGACATTTGTTCTCCTGGTGGCCCTTCCTGACAGCATCACTACTGTTGCAATCTTTTCTGTCCCCAATGACCTCTGCGGCCTGATGCCCAAATGTGACCACCTCTGCTTTGTCATTTCTAGGCTTGGCTACCAGATACTCACTGACTCCGGGGCATTCAGCTTCACCATCATTATGGGTGTGGGATCTGGTCTTCTGACAGGTCAGTGTGAGACCACCCTTCTTCCACCATTGTCCAGGGCACAGGGCCTGGGCCTAGACTGAACCTGCCCCATCCCTGGACGTGTATGTGCCCATGCCCTTCGCCCTGAACCCACCCCCTCAGCTCCAGCCAAAGGAGGCAAAGAGCCCAGACCTTGGTTAAAAAATAAAGGAACACAGAATTACAAACTTTCATAATTGGAAAGGTCCTCAGAAGTCACCTGGACACTGCAGCCTCTTGAGCCCAGGACTGGTGATTTCATCAAATTTTGCACAGAAGACCAAGGAGACCCTTATGCTACAGAGCTTACCTTTTACTCCCTGAGAACACCTAAATACTATTTTGTTCAGCAAATATTTGTTCAATATCTGCTATGAGCCAGGCACTATTCTTAGGTACTCAGGATACAGCAGTGAACCAAATTCCCTGGCCTCATCGAGTTGACCTTCTAGATGGGGAGGGGGCTTTTCCCATAAACAGAAAAAAAATAAAATAAAATAAAATGAATATATATGTGCTATGTCAGATAGTAATAAGCACTATGAAGGGAAATAAATCAGGGTAGGGGGAACGTAGAGTTATTGTGAAGGTGGGCTGCTCTTTTAGAAGGGTGGTAAGGAAGGCCTATCTAAGAAGCTGACTTTTACGCAAGGACTTGAATGCAAAAAATGAGGGAGATACCATGTGTTTATTTGGGAGAAGAACATTCCATGAAAAGGGACAGCAAGTGCAAAGGCACTGAGGCAGGAGCATGCATTGCGTGTCTGGGGAACAGCAAGGATGTCAGTGTAGCTGATGTGGGTGGAGTGACAGGGAGAGTGGCAGGGGTTGAGGATAGAGTGGTAGCAAGGAGCCAGATCATTCTGAGACATGGGAAGGCATTAGAGATCTGTAAACAGAGGACTGATGTTCTTTTGCTTCTGCAATATGACAGACCTGCAAAGAATCTTGGGGAGATACCAATTTGCCAGTCTTACATGCTAGGTGAAAACATGCATTCTGTACAGAACTGCTCACTGTTATTCTACAAGCAAACAGCTTTTATTGGTTAGATTTTCATATATTGTACCTCTAAGCATGGAGTGAATGCCAAATAAGAGACAAAATAGCATAAGTAGACACTAAGGAGTTGTGTGATCTTGGGCGTGTCACTTTGGGCATTGGCTGGCTTCTCTGTAAAATGAAATGATTATAGTAACTAATCATATGGCGTCCTTTCAGCTCTGAAACATGTATGAAAGTACTGTTTGGAGTTTTAGAGAGTGAGATTGGCTAGAATTGCTTTAACGTAACAATTGGCCTCAGCTTTCGACAGAGTCTGAGGTGATTAATTAAATACAGATAAGAAAAATGTCTCCAGCCATCACTTTACATTCTATTCGTGGTGGCAGTCCAACCCTGAATAGGGTTGCCAGATTTAGCAAGTGAAAACACAAGGCACCCAATTTGGAATTCAAAAGGAACTGAGCATCTTGTATTTTATCTGGCAGCCCTACACCTGGCCTCTCACACCATTTACCACTCTCCCCAGCGTGTGGAGGCTTCCTGTGCTTCACTGAAGCCAAGAAAGAGAATAGAGGAAAGACACTCCTATCATTCCTTTAAGAGTTAAGACCAACCAGCTTTCCTCTTCACATGTTGCTTTCCACATGAGGGAGCCAGGGATAAAAAAGGATTTGGACAATGGAGGCGGAAAGAGGCCTCCAAGAGGCCAAGATGGCAACAAATTGACCCCCTTAAGCCAAGCATTTTACATGTGAAGAGACCCCGTTCCGTGGAGCCCGGCTATAATATATGCACTTATTTAAGAAACCATCTTATCAAGCATAGTTATGGGGTTTCCCAGGTCAGGCAGATTAGAAATAGCAGATTAGACGTGGATAGGTTTCTAGAGGCAAGGCACCCTCGTAGAAGTTAGAAGTGAAAGCAGAGAGCCTAGCAGGAGAAGAGAATTTCCTAAAACCAGTCACAAGAACATGAGAAGCTTGGGCTGCTGGAGAACAGGCCGGTAACCTTCAGCAGCTGTAGCCCTTCTCCATGTTACACAGCACATTTCATAAAAGGATGTTCCTAGGAACAGTTCTGACTTTTTTTTTAAAGTCTAAATGTGTTCAGTGTTGTCTCATAAGACAAGAAAATATAATAATTTTAGAGGATTTGCATCAGATGAGTAAGCCTCAGCTATCTGGAAAATATATGTAGGCGACAGGGATCATTTCTGAGTAATTCTAGCTAAATGAGGTGTGCTGATTGCACTCTACATGCCAATATCAGTTAAAGGCACACACTATAAGATGAAAATATGAATAAGCACACACCTACTCTTGTTAATCTTACTATTTAATACATTGGGACTGATCATCATTAAAAATACACAGATAAACCTATCAATGGCATTTCCCTGCTTCACATGAAAGGTAAACACTACTTTATGTACTGGAAATTTGGCAGACTTTGAGCGACTGGGGAAGGCGTAGGGCCCGAGCTCTCTGGGCGGAGGACGGATGGGTGAAAAGAACAGGCACAGACGCAAGTTGTTATAAACTACTTTCCTAACAAGTGGAATCTTGAGCTGAGGTCACTGGGACTTTATTGGAACCAGTGAGGATGGACCTGCAGGGGCAGCTATTTGAGTCGCTCTCTATGGTAGCTTTTGCATTTTAAATAGACCAGCTCTTAAGAGGGGCACCGTCTAACAGGGTCCTTCTATTCCATCTTGGGAAGTGTGTTAATCCATGACGATCATATACCTCCCTGCGTAACCTAAATCCTTTGGATGTAATTGTTCTTGCCAGTTCCTTTTGAAAGATGTCTATAGAATTAATTAAGCTGGTCCAGGAAGGACAGTGCTTCAATTTGTCTATCTCCTGGTTGTGGAAGAAAAAAGGATTTCTGCTGAGATACCATAGTTGACTTATAATATTTTGATTAATTTTGAGATAACAAATGCAATCATCTAAGTGTGTAACATTTAATTATGAATTTAAACAGGTATGCTCTTAAACCTCAAAATATGGAAGTCACCTCACGTGGTTAACTATTTTAATGACCAAACTTTCTGGAAGGTAAGCGTTTTAACCTATTAATGTCTAAGGTTTTGAGTGAATGAACTTAAAAATATACTGGGTATATATGTTAACTTGGTGTTTATGAGAGTAAAGTAACAAACAAATCCAAGATGTGTGTGTGAGCGTGTGAGCATGCGTGCGTGAGCATGTGTGCATGCGTGCGCGTGCGTGTGTGTTGGTGGGGGGGTGAGGATGTAGTAAATGTTCCCATTTCCCTGATTCCTCAAAATCACTGAGGGTCAGGGATGCAAGAACTGTCACTGGCCACATGTCTCTTCCCCACCTGGAGTCACCAAAGTGGGCGGGCGAACAGTTTGACGTTAAGGTGATGGAATCCTGCAGTGCAAGAGCCAGAAGGACCATAGGGGCCAGAGAGTCCAATCCCCTCACTTGATAGACCTCCAAGTGGAGCCACGAGTATCCAAGTTCTCACAGGGACTGAGTGGCACAGCTGAAGAAATTAGAGCTAGTAGACACGAGAAAACTTGCAGCATAGGTGTCTGGGGTTATTTAGTCAGGGGACGTAAAGTTCAAACAACTCAGCTGCTGCTGAGGGTCTGTGTGACATTGTAGTGTTTGTTGTCATGACTGGGCTAGAGAGGAGGTCAGGGCTCATTCCCTGAAACCCCACTGCCCTCCTCCCCTTAACCTACACTCACAGTTCACAAAGCATTCTGATGTGTGTCACCTTAGGTAATCTTCCAATTGATGCTGAGGTCGGCTGGGCAAGCAGGGACCCATATTGCCAAGTTATAAATGGGAAGTGGGGGCCGACAGAGGGCAGGCTAATGCCCAGCATCATGCCTTTGTGAGTGGAAGCAGTCCTTCTGAGTCCCAGGCCAACCCTTTCTCCACCCAGCAGGCCAAGATACTGACCACTAAAGGGACAGAGAACCAGCCTTACTATAGGCCTTGGCATTTGTGTCTGTAGGGGCGAAACAGAGAGAACCTACAGAGAAAACCCACCTCGTCTCCCTTTCCTTCATCTCCGCGCTCTCTTTCCTCCTCTTCCTCTTGAAACAACTTTCTAGAGGTATACTTGACAATGAACTGCACATATTTGAAGCATACATTTTGATACATTAAACATGTTTATACGCCTATGAAACCATGACCACAATAAAGGTAAGAACATATCCACCACCACCAAACATTTCCTCCTGACTCTTTGAAACTGCTCCCTCCTGACTCCACCCTGTTCCATCCCCAGGCCACCACTGAACTGCTTTCTGTCCTATAGATTAGCTTACATTTTCTATAATTTTATATAAATGGAAGCACACGGCATGTACTCTTCTTCGTCTGGCTTCTTTTGCTCAGTGTAATTATTCTGGAAGTCATCAACATTGTTGTGTGTAATCTGCCTCATCTTGCACCAGCTTCTCTCTATATGGCTTCTCCCAACAGCTAGTCTCTCCCAGTCCCCTGCAAGTATTCTTGCCCCTTTAGCAGAAACAGGGTGATCTAGTGAAAGGATTCAGAAAATTGGCTTCATCCATCCATTCATTCCACAAGTGCTTATTGAGCAACTATTATATACCAAGCACTCTGCTCATTAATGAGAGATACCACAAATAGGACAAATATCCAGCTGAATTATTTGAGTTGCAATAAATACTTGCTGAACAAATGAAGGAAACCTGAGGAACCCCCGCCCCCAACACTAGCCCCTTGCAGCAGCAGGTGAAATGGAGATTGTGTCCCTGGAACAAGAAGACCTGGATTCTAGTCACCATTCTGCAAGGTCTGATGTAGGCAAGACCCTTGACCTCTCTCACTGGTAAAATAAGAAGAGTAACCTTCGTTCTACCTCACTGGGTTGTTTTGAAGACCAGGTGGGGTCATAACATATGTGACCACATTATGTAATATGCAAACTGCCATGTGAATGTGAAAGTTTATTACTAGGGGTTTAGACAACCACCAAGGAATGTGTAAGCCTAACAGCTATCATTTATTGCAAGCCTATTGTTTCCGAGATTCTGTGCCGGATGCTTTTCAACATTATCTGATTTTATCCTCGGAAAAACCCTGCGTAAGAATAAGTCTCCCCGTCTGCAGATGAGGTGTAACTTGTCCAAAATGACAGACCTAGTAAATGGAACAGGAGGAATTTGAATCGGTGTCTGTTTGGCTCCAAAGACACAGCATGTATGTGTTGTGGGCAGCTGCTGGAGAATGGTTATGTCTCCCCTCATCTTCTGATGTATATTTTTTTTACAGCTGAGTAGAACTATTGATTCAGCAGTGTAACACTTATAGCTTGCATTTAAAAAGCAAGAATACAAACTTCCAAAGCTGATAAATCCAGAGGTGATTTTTTTTTTTTTTTTTGGTAAACCATCCAAAAAGACATGTTAAACATTATGGAATGCCCTTTATTGTGTGTCATAGAAGCAGACTACTGGGGGTTGGAAGGGACATTCCTTCACTGGTTACCCAGACCATGCTCAGCACTTCCTGGGATGGCCACTCACCACCCCACAAGAACACCCATGCCATCCTTGGATGATTTTATTAAGATGTACTTGTTCATTCACTCATTATTAATTCCATAAATATATTAGCTAATATGTGATCAATATTATATGAAGAGCTGGGGAGACACATCTAAATAAAATTTAGTTCTAGGTCTTAAGGAGCTGCATGTACTAACCCTTTGTCTTCTTGGAAATTACAGTGATCCTCACCCAGAAACTGATTTACAAAAATCCAATTTATGATTTTTCATATATCTTCTGCCTTCACTAAGAGGATAAATTCTTTCAACTTTTAATTTCAATTTCATAAACCATGGATTTTATTTCATGCTTTCCAAGGCACAAGGACCCACTGACATCCATTTATTAAAATGAAGAAAGGAACTTTGTTTTGCGAGTCTCCCATGGACAAGCCCCTGTTCTGATTATTGTGTGGATGCAAACAGAGAAAATAGGGGTCTAAGAACTTAGAAGAACTGGATCTTTACCTGTGCACAGCTCTATCTATTAGGTACTAAATAAGTAACCCTGGCAGTAGCTGTTAGTTGAACCAGCGGAGGCAGAGGTCACAAGCTTGGGGAGGTCAGGATTCGCTGGACGTGGCTAAGTGACAGAAACTGGAAGACATTCCAAGAAAGGGGAGGATTGAGAGCAAACACAGGAGAAGCATGAAGCAACTGGCTCAGGGGCGAGTTGGTGAAGAGGAGGATGAATGGTGGGCAGAGTCACTTGAATCATCCTTCAGGCGATGGGAAGCTCCCAAGGTTTACGTGGGGAAATGGTACCATGAAATGAATGTTTCAGGGGTGAGCAGTATGACAGGGTTAAGCACGTAGGATGGATTCTGAAAGGACTGCGGTACACTCAAGGTCATCCGCTGCTTTCTGAACACGTATTTGTAGTTTATTTTTTACAGGATTGTATTGCCAAAAAATTTAAACACCACCACTGTTTTGGCACAAAAACACGACAAAATGTGAGTTCCTCTTGCTGTTTTATGCAAAACAGTATAGCCTTGTCACACTGGTGTCACCCCTGCTTCTGATTTAAAATAGATGTTCTAGACACACAGTAAGGGTCCAAAAAATGCTCGTTCTGCCAAAATGAGGAGAGCCGGTTTTTAAAGCAAAGTAGGAAGACAGATCAGGAGCCTGCTGATTCCTCCCCTTTGGGAGAGGCCCAGTGGAAACAGCCTCCTCTGGGCGGCAGATCTGAATTGAGTCCTAGCTCACCCACCACAGGCTGGTGCCCTTGGGCAAGTCACTTTACTTCTGTGGGGTGGAGGGGAGGCTCAGTTCCTTCATGTGTGAAATGAGATCAAATTCGACGTTCTGGAGTCAGACAGATCTGGGTTCCACCACCTCTAGCTCTGTGATCTCTGAAATGGAGATCTCTCACTAGGTTGTTGGAAGGATTTAAGGGAGGTAACGTGTGAAACGTTAGCACACTGATCCATAGAAAACACCGCATAAACTTTAGCTGCTCTGATTTCTGGTTCTAGAATTCTGTGATCCAAGGCTACTCAACATGCAGTGATGTTGTATGGCAGGGTACCATATGGCACAACCAAAGAACTGAGGATTGATTTATTTAGCTTGCAGAAGAGAGGACCCAAGGGAGACCTAAGAACAATCTTCAAACACTTGAGAGACTGTCATGTAGAAGAGGGAAAAGATTTTTTTCTATGCTTCTCCAAAGAATTTAACTAGTCCCAGTAGGTGATGCAGTATAAATTGCTAACAATTTGAACTGTCTGCAAAACAGAATAAACGACTTCATGTGGTAGTGAGTCTCCTGTCACTGAAGGTGTTCAAACAAAAGCCAGGTGACCACTAATGATCCACGTAAAGAGCTATATGAAATGAGATCTACCTATCTAAGAGATCTTCCAATTCAGATTTTATGAAAGAACTTCTAAGACCTTTGGGATGAAACAACATTTTGGGCAACATAAGTTTCAAAAGATCAAGCCAGAATCAATATGTGTACAATATTAAGCATATAATAAGGCTTCATCTGTAATAAAAAATGTTTGCTTTCCTTTTACAGTTTCCACATTTGGCTGTTGGATATTAAGCGAAAGCATCCAAGAAAAACAAGGGCTGTTTGAAAACAACTTCTTTCCCTGTTGCCCATTTTTCTGTGTGTGCAACACTCATTACAGCAAAGTCTCATGTACAATGAAACAGGTCAGAGATAGATTTGATATTAAAAATAAAAGACTAAAAACATAAGGGATAATTTTATATTATAATAATTTTAAATAATTATGTTTGGTTTCATGAAAGATAATGGTATCATTATTTTCTTGGGTGCAAACACACAGTTCACAAAATTAAGGTTTTGGTTCAATTTTATTGACAATTTAGATCCTTTCTTGCACTTAGTAAAGTATTAAGCTATCAGTTAACTCATCTACATCAGCAAAGCAGATGATATAAAACAGGGGAAAACTAAGAACTCACTTAGATTTAGCCCTTGCAGACACTGTGCTTTTATTCCAGTGGTTTTACAAGGAGTTCCTACTCCCTGAGCATATCCTGAATTTAACTGTGGGGAAGACATTCGTGGTCAAAGGTGGAGATACACTGCCTCAAGATTTAAAAACTAGTTCTATGAGCTTGAGGAAATCATTTAAATTGCCATGGTCCAGGTTCCCTTATCTGTAAGAAGAGAAGGTGAACTTCAACCCCTAAGATCGCCTCCACTTCTCACATCCTGTGGATCTAAAACCTCACCAGGAGTGATGTGCTGTGAGATGAGAACAACACAGCCGTTTCTTTGAATAGCTGATGACCAGGCAACATTCAAATTGTACACACTGGGAGAAAACGATGGCTGACATAGAAAGGGGACCACTGGGACTTCCCTGGTGGTCCAGTGGTAAAGAATCCGCCTTCCAATGCGGGGGACGAGGGTTCGATCCCTGGTCAGGGAAGATCCCACATGCCATGGGGTAACTAAGCCCGTGCACCGCAACTACTGAGCTCACGTGCCTCAACTAGAGAGCTCGCGCACTGCAATGAAGATCCCGCGTGCCGCAACGAAGATGCAGCTAAATAAATAAATAAATAATAAATTAAATTAATTAAATAAATAATAAACTAAATTAAATAAATAATAAATTAAAAATATAAATAAACAAACAAATAAAAATAAATAAATACTAAAAAAAGGACCACAATTTAAATCTAAGTGATATTTGGCATTTAATGAATGGCTAATTGTAGCAAGTTTTATGAAAGAAAACATTTCAAGCTTTAGTTCTGAAGAATATGTATCCCACAGTTAGCTAGTTTATTAAAGAAAAAAAAAAATTCCCACTTTGCCAAAGTGGGGAGCCTGGGGGATAACAGAATTCCAAAGAGGAACAGACTAAGAATTCCCAGTAGTTAACATTTGTCATTATAATTGACCCTGCTGGTCTATCTTGAGCTTAGTGGTTCAGTACAGAGATACAATGAAACGGAATCCAATTTATTATCAAACCGACAACAGAATTAGTCATGTGAGTAAAGACCAGTGTCAAGTCCCTATCCTCTTCCTCTTTCCTTCCATGGTGGCTGTGGAGTGATTGTCAGCATCCCACCAGGACCAGGTATCACAACTGAGTTATTACTCACCCCCTTCCCCCCCCCAATCACTACCACTGAAGGGACACTTTTGAGGAGACTGGAGGCAGGATTGTGGGGCTACTCTCTTTCAACATGTTCACTCATCCCTTGGGAGATGCTCAATGGTTACTTACACTGAAATATTTACAGAATTTTTGCCAAAACCATATAAACCAAACGCAAAGTATACTGAGAAATAATTCTGACCACTGAATAGTTTTTTAAAAACAACAATATGTTTATATTTCATTTAACATTTGACACAGAAGAGGCCACATTTAAATAAACACATTAAATCTTCAGAGAACTTTAACTGCAGTTTTGCACCTTGGATATGACAAATACTCATATAAGATGCTTCCATAATTTCTTTTGTGATTTATTTTTATTTTTACAAATTATACCATGATAAAACATAATAAAAATTTCTCATATGAAATATTTTTAACATTTTACAAGTTAATCAAATGCATACCACAATAGATTTTGCTGCTGTTGTTTAAATAGGGAGTTCTCATGATTTTAGTATTATACAAATTTAAGTTGAGACTACACTCAGAAAGAAGTTTAGAAAATGGCATTACAAAAGACTGGGAGTGAGCAGTGAAAATAAAAACCAAACCCATGCAGGACTTCTCTGCAGTAATAAATCAGATGTTTTCACTGCCACAAGTCTTCAGTGCGGCCAAACTTAAAAATGAGTCCTCTGTGAATAAAATAAGAAACATCATATGACTAGCTGAGTTTGGTAAAAGAAAGACTGTGTGAGATTTAGAATCGTGGGAAACTAACAATAAAGAATAATTGATGAGTTGTATGGAAAAAACTCATGGGATGTATCAGAACAGAAACTGATCATTCTAAGGTAGTAAATTCTTTCACTGTGCTCAGCTGTGCTATTTACCACTAGCTTCCCTGCATCCTTAACTTCTAAGTTTGGAGACATATGTCCCTCCTAAAAAGTTAACCAATGTTTAGCATGTAACCATTATATGTCTGATTTTATCTAATTCATTCAACAAGACTTTTTTTCTTTTAACATCTTTATTGGAGTATAATTGCTTTACAATGGTGTGTTAGTTTCTGCTTTATAAAAAAGTGAATCAGCTATACGTATACATATATCTCCATATCTCCTCCCTCTTGCGTCTCCCTCCCACCCTCCCTATCCCACCCCTCTAGGTCATCACAAAGCACCGAGCTGATCTCCCTGTGCTATGTGGTTGCTTCCCACTAGCTATCTATTTCACATTTGGTAGTGTATATATGTCCGTGCCACTCTCTCACTTTGTCCCAACTTACCCTTCCCCCTCTCCAGATCCTCAAGTCCATTCTCTACATCTGAGTCTTTATTCCTGTCCTGTCCCTAGGTTCTTCAGAACCATCTTTTTTTTTTTTTTTTTTTTAGATTCCATGTATATATATGTTAGCATACGGTATTTGTCTTTCTCTTTCTGACTTACTTCACTCTCTATGACAGTCTCTAGGTCCATCCACCTCACTACAAATAACTCAATTTCGTTTCATTTTATGGCTGAGTAATATTCCATTGTATATATGTGCCACATCTTCTTTATCCATTCATCTGTTGATGGACACTTAGGTTGCTTCCATGTCCTGGCTATTGCAAATAGTGCTGCAATGAACATTATTGTACATGTATCTTTTTGAATTATGGTTTCTCAGGGTATATGCCCAGTAGCGGGATTGCTGGGTCATATGGTAGTTCTATTTTTAGTTTTTTAAGGAACCTCCATACTGTTCTCCATAGTGGCTGTATCAATTTACATTCCCACCAACAGTGCAAGAGGGTTCCCTTTTCTCCACACCTTCTCCAACACTGTTTGTAGATTTTGTGATGATGGCCATTCTGACTGGTGTGAGGTGATACCTCATTGTAGTTTTGATTTGCATTTCTCTAATAATTAGTCATGTTCAGCATCCTTTCATGTGTTTACTGACAGTCTGTATATCTTCTATGGACAAATATTTTTTTGAGGATTTTTGCATCTATGTTCATCAGTGATACTGGCCTGTAGTTTTCTTTCTTTGTGACATCTTTGTCTGGTTTTGGTATCAGGGTGATAGTGGCCTCATAAAATGAGTTTGGGAGTGTTCCTCCCTCTGCTATATTTTGGAAGAGTTTGAGAAGGATGGGTGTTAGCTCTTCTCTAAATGTTTGATAGAATTTGCCTGTGAAGCCATCTGGTCCTGGGCTTTTGTTTGTTGGAAGATTTTAAATCACAATTTCAATTTTAGTGTTTGTGATTGGTCTGTTTATATTTTCTATTTCTTCCTGGTTCAGTATCGGAAGGTTGTGCTTTTCTAAGAATTTGTCCATTTCTTCCAGGTTGTCCATTTTATTGGCATAGAGTTGCTTATAGTAATCGCTCATGATCCTGTGTATTTCTGCAGTGTCAGTTGTCACTTCTCCTTTTTCATTTCTAATTCTATTGATTTGTCTTCTCCCTTTTTTTCTTGATGAGTCTGGCTAATGGTTTATCAATTTTGTGTATCTTCTCAAAGAACCAGCTTTTAGTTTCATTGATCTTGCTCTTGTTTCCTTCATTTCTTTTTTATTTATTTCTGATCTGATCTTTATGATTTCTTTCCTTCTGCTAACTTTGGAGGTTTTTTGTTCTTCTTTCTCTAATTGCTTTAGGTGTAAGGTTAGGTTGTTTAATTGAGATGTTTCTTGTTTCTTGAGGTAGGATTGTGTTGCTATAAACTTCCCTCTTAGAACTGCTTTTGCTGCATCCCATAAGTTTTGGGTTGTCATGTTTTTCTGTTTGTTTGTTTTTTTGCGGTACGCGGGCCTCTCACTGCTGTCGCGTCTCCTGCTGCGGAGCACAGGCTGCGGATGCGCAGGCTCAGCAGCCATGGCTCACGGGCCCAGCCGCTCCGCTGCATGTGGGATCTTCCCGGACCGGGGCACGAACCCGCGTCCCCTGCATCGGCAGGCAGACTCTCAACCACTGCGCCACCAGGGAAGCCCAGGTTGTCGTGTTTTCATTGTCATTTGTTTCTAGGTATTTTTTGAGTTCCTCTTTGATTTCTTCAGAGATCTCTTGGTTATTTAGTAGTGAGTTGCTTACACTCCATGTGTTAGTATTTTTTATAGAATTTTCCTGTAATTGATATCTAGTCTCATAGCATTGTGGTCAGAAAAGATACTTGATACAATTTCAATTTTCTTAAATTTACCAAGGCTTGATTTGTGACCCAAGATATGGTCTATCCTGGAGAATGTTCCATGAGCACTTGAGAAAAGTGTATTCTGTTGTTCTTGGATGTAATGTCCTATAAATATCAATTACATCCATCTTGTTTAAAGTATCATTTAAATCTTGTGTTTCCTTATTTATTTTCATTTTGGATGATCTGTCCATTGGTGAAAGTGGGGTGTTAAAGTCCCCTACTATGATTGTGTTACCATCAATTTCCCCTTTTATGGCTGTTAGCATTTGCCTTATGTATTGAGGTGCTCCTATGTTGGGTGCATAAATATTTACAATTGTTACATCTCCTTCTTGGATTGATCCCTTGGTCATTATGTAGTGTCCTTCTTTGTCTCTTGTAATTGTCTTTAAAGTCTATTTTGTCTAGTATGAGAATTGCTACTCCAGCTTTCTTTTGATTTCCATTTGCATGGAGTATCTTTTTCCATCCCCTCACTTTCAATCTGTATGTGTCCCTAGGTCTGAAGTGGGTCTCTTGTAGACAGCATATATACGGGTCTTGTTTTTGTTATCCATTCAGCCAGTCTATGTCTTTTGGCTGGAGCTTTTAATCCATTTACATTTAAGGTAGTTATCGATATGTATGTTCCTATTACCATTTTCTTAATTGATTTGGGTTTGTTATTGTAGGTCTTTTCCTTCTCTTGTGTTTCCTGCCTAGAGAAGATCCTTTAGCATTTGTTGTAAAGCTGGTTTGGTGGTGCTGAATTCTCTTAGCTTTTGCTTGTCTGTAAAGGTTTTAATTTCTCCATCGAATCTGAATGAGATCCTTGCTGGGTAGAGTAATCTTGGTTGTAGTTTTTTCCCTTTCATCACTTTAAATAGGTCCTGCCACTCCCTTCTGGCTTGCGGAGTTTCTGCTGAAAGATCAGCTGTTAACATTATGGGGATTCCCTTGTATGTTATTTGTTGTTTTTCCCTTGCTGCTTTTAGTATTTTTTCTTTGTATTTAATTTTTGATATTTGATTACTATGTGTCAGTGTGTTTCTCCTTGGATTTATCCTGTATGGGACTCTCTGTGCTTCCTGGACTTAACTATTTCCTTTCCCATACTAGGGGAGTTTTCAACTATAATCTCTTCAAATATTTTCTCAGTCCCTTTCTTTTTCTCTTCTTCTTCCAGGACCTCCGTAATTTGAATGTTGGTGTGTTTAATGTTGTCCCAGAGGTCTCTGAGACTGTCTTCCATTCTTTTCATTCTTTTTTCTTTATTCTGCTCTGTGGTAGTTATTTCCACTATTTTATCTTCCAGGTCACTTAACCATTCTTCTGCCTCAGTTATTCTATTGATTCCTTCTAGAGAAATTTTAATTTCATTTCTTGTGTTGTTCATCACTGTTTGTTTGCTCTTTAGTTCTTCTAGGTCCTTGTTAAACATTTCTTGTATTTTCTCCATTGTATTTCCAAGATTTTGGATCATCTTTACTATCATTGCTCTGAATACTTTTTCAGGTAGACTGACTATTTCTTCTTCATTTGTTTGGTCTGGTGGGTTTTTACTTTGCTCCTTCATCTGCTGTGTGTTTCTCTGTCTTCTCATTTTGCTTAACTTACTGTGTTTGGGGTCTCCTTTTTGCAGGCTGCAGGTTTGTAGTTCCTGTTGTTTTTGGTCTCTGCCCCTAGTGGCTAAGGTTGGTTCAGTGGTTGTGTAGGCTTCCTGGTGGAGGTGACTGGTGCCTGTGTTCTGGTGGATGAGGCTGGATCTTGTCTTTCTGGTGGGCAGGACCACGTCCAGTGGTGTGTTTTGGGGTGTCTGTGACCTTATTATGATTTTAGGCAGCCTCTCTACTAATGGGTGGGTTTGTGTTCCTGTCTTGCTAGTGGTTTGCCATGGAATGTCCAGCACTGTAGCTTGCTGGTCCTTGAGTGGAGCTGGGTCTTAGCGTTGAGATGGAGATCTCTGGGAAAGCTCTCGCCGTTTGATATTATGTGGAG
Organism: Aethalodelphis obliquidens; assembly: GCF_003676395.1. Lineage (NCBI taxonomy): Eukaryota > Metazoa > Chordata > Mammalia > Artiodactyla > Delphinidae > Aethalodelphis > Aethalodelphis obliquidens. The sequence goes on from NW_020837953.1 coordinate 33,157,853, forward strand.
CTGGGAGGTCTCTGGTGGACCAATGTCCTGAACTCGGCTCTCCCACCTCAGAGCAAAGGCCTGACACCCGGCCAGAGCACCAAGACCCTGTCAGCCACACGGCTGCTCCCATTTTCCCCTGGCCAACAAGCCTTTTTTAAGTCGAGGTGCTAGGTGCTAGAAGCTAGGGCTATAAAAGTAAAGATACAGTCCCTGCTTTCAAGTTGCTCATGTTCTTGATGACACAATGTGGTAGTATGGGGGTGGGGGTGGGGAGACACATATATATCACATGTTAAGGGAGCAGAGAACATATGGGAATTTATTTTGCCTGAATATGTTAGAAAAGGATTTACAGAGGAAGTAATATTAGATGAGTTTTGAAGGATAAGCAGGAGTTTGAATGGGAGGTTGGGAGGAACAGGAGCTAGTGGGATGACAAAGGAAGATGTTTCAGGGAGAGGAAAAGGAAAAGTAGATCAAAAGGCAAAGAGGAATACAAGACCATGGGGCCTCAGGACAAGCCCAGGAGATGGATGTGTCAGGAAATGCCCTCACAGAGCTTACACTCTAGGTTTTATTTTGGGAAGTATCTATAGTTTTCTTCAAGGCTTCAGTTTAAGAGGGCAGAGTGGAATTATATGCATATGTATACACACACATATATATATATCTCAATATAAATATCTGTGGTGTAGTAAAGCAGCGGAGAGTCCAATATGGCAAGTATAGTTTAAGAATCAAGGAGGATGAGGAACGGCAGTGGCCGGATTTGGTGAGCCAACTGACCAGGGTGGCAAATTGCCCACAGGGGCCTTCGGTGCCTTAGATGAGTCAAGGGGGCAGGCACCAGCCTGTGATCTACTAAAGGGGCAGCTGGTACTCGGGCCCAGGCAATGCATGAGATGGGATTATGCAGAGATGCATCCCCCCGTTAAAAGAAACAACTTTAGCTCCAGCGGATTGTTGCTGAGCAGGGCCCAGGGTTGTCAGATCCTCTAGTTTTTCAAGAAAGGCCCCAAATTCCAATTTTTGATGAAATCTCTTGATATTTAAATGTCAGCTCAATAAAACAAAAAATACTGTATAGGTTAAGTAAAACAGAATTGTGGGCAGAATTTGGTTGGATGGTCATTAGTGGTGACCTCTTCTGTAGACAGCTCCGAGTTTTGAAAAATTTTAAAACAGGACATGACAGGCTTAGAGCTTTGTTTTAGAAGGAAACCTGACATAGGAAAACTGGATCCAAGAGAGGTATCAGTCAAGGATGTGAAGTGCTCAGGAAGGGATAAGGACGACCAAACATAACAATGGAAATAGACAAAAAGAGAACAGGTTTAAGACAATTCAGAAGCAGACTCATCATCAGGGCTTGGATGTGGGCAGTAAGTGCAAGGGAGAAATGAAGAGAGGAGTGGACGCTTCAATGACATCTGCTGGTTTTCATATCTGTTTTCCAATCTCTAGTGTATACTCAAGGTTAAACTCTCAATCAAAATGGTTGATTTAAAACAGGTTTCATAGGGAATTCCCTGGCGCTCCAGTAGTTAGGACTCTGCGCTACCACTGCAGGGGGCCCAGGTTCGATCCCTGGTGGGGGAACTAAGATCCCGCAAGCCTAGCAGCACGGCCAAAAAATTAAAAAAACAGGTTTCATAGGCCTTTATAAAGGTAAACACCTGAGTGTTTTTTGATGAAAACAAAAATGCAACCAGGAAAAAAAAAGTGCAACCAGAAAGTCATCTATACCCTCTCTTGGAAGTATATGAATTTCTCTTTATAAAGGATTTCATAAACCTCCAAAAAGTGATTTGATCTCTGCTCTTCCAAGTAATATCAAACCTACTGCTGCAAAAAAAGAAAAACCAAAGTTGGGTATTAGGGACCCTACTCTCCAGAGAGCTTAAAAGAGATGTGGTAACTTCAGCACACTAGTCACCAGATGTAAACTATAATCTCAATAGTTTCTTGGGCAAGAGCCAGTCCCTCCTACATTGTCAGATGGTCACCTTTGGTACTGGCATCTGTTTCTGAAACAGTAATTTCTAAGTGTTGCTGAGAATTGTTCTGTTATAAATCAAAATGGTAGGCGATCTGCTACAACTATTCTAACAATGGTGTCTATTAGTTGAATTTAATTTCGATTTGCTTACAGTATTTTCACAAAACCAAATTAGTTTTGAGACTTAATAGATAGAATAGTAATAAATGAGAAATTAACCAAACTCGTTGCATAGAAAAGTAATTTATTATAACTAATTTGAGACAATGACAAGTCATTGATCGGTTTCCAAAGTTTTGTGAAATGTGCTAACTACTATATGAACTTAACGTGTTTCTTCCCTCATTGGAAAAGATAAACGTTTCCCACAAATCTTCTCTCAATCCTCTGGTTCCTCCCTGCTGTGACAGAGTAACTTCTCTGCCAAAACCAGCATCTCAAGGTGGAACTTACTTTATCCTCTACCTCTGCCAGAGAAAATAATGATTAAAATAAAGAAGGCTGCTGTTTGCCCTTCCTTGGCTGGTTCTCGTAAATCCCCTCCCTACCACTCCATCCTGAAGCTTTTCTAACCCCTGCCTCTGACCCTGTTACACTGCCTTCCTTTGGCTGAAGTTGTGGGGCACTGAATTCCCCCGAGCACCTCTAACCCTGTGGAGATACTGGAGTAGTGAGCTCAGGGTGCCTGGTCCTTCTTTAAAGATGCCCAAGCCTTAGCATTGCAGCTTGAAAGGAAAAGAAATCATAAATATCAACACTGTCCCTCTCATAAACACATGTTACATTACCCTATAACAAACTTACCCATATTTACCAAATTGGCCTAACCTGCGGAGTGAGGTTTGTTCACTTTGTATTTTTCAAGTACAGTGTTATACTAAGCAACTGGTTGAAGATTCAGCAAAAGGAGAAAATGTCAATTAAATTCATTCCAAATTTCAAATTTCACCCTCATAGTAGCTGGAGACTGAACTTTGAAGTCAGATAGCCTGAATTTCAGCCACATGATCTCAAACATGAGCTCTGTGCCTGTTTCTCACATATAAAATGGTGATAATAATGGAGCCACCTTCCGAGTTGTGTTGGGGATTAACTGAGAGCACACATGTAACACTAAGATGATGCCTCGCCCATAAAAAGTGCTCAATAAACTTTGGTCATTATTATTTTCTGCACAAAAATCAATGGCCTTTTTTTTGTTTTTTTTTTTGCGGTATGTGGGCCTCTCACTGTTGTGGCCTCTCCCGTTGCGGAGCACAGGCTCCGGACGCGCAGGCTCAGTAGCCATGGCTCAGGGGCCCAGCCGCTCCGCGGCATGCGGGATATTCCCGGACTGGGGCACGAACCCGTGTCCCCTGCATCGGCAGGCAGACTGCCAACCACTGCGCCACCAGGGAAGCCCTGGCCTAACATTTTTAAAAAACCCTTTGGGTTTTTTCCACTAGTTTCAAGATGCAAGGTATGCCCCGAAGAGGCTGTGGATCTTGCCACATGTAAGTTCACATTTTTCTTATTTCTAAACTGATTTTATAAAATTGCAAAAATGCTTTGTGGTAGAATGGAAAAAGTGTGAATACCAACTGCTGACTATTATTAAAGGGCAACTGTTAGCATTTCATGAGTGGTTCAAGTAGATATGGGGCATCTATTTCCTTTTAGGAGGTGGGTGGGAAGGGACAGGGAAGGAAAAGTCCTAGAATAGACTGTCCTAGAATATACAGCATATAAAGAAGATACAGAATATAAAGGTTTTTTTTAAAACCTTTTTTGGATTAAGGACATCTTTGAAAATCTGATGAAAGCCACAGACTCTCTTCCCAGAAACAAGCAGAAACACCAATGTCTTGCATACAGAAATACCTGGTGGTTTCCAATCTTTAGAAGCCTACCCATGGAAAGGAAGTTAAGAACTGCTGATACACAGGATAAAGAGAAGTTTTTGTTGTTGTTGTTGTTTTGGGGGGAGGGGTTGAGTGGGAGGCCAGGGATAGGGGAAGGAGCAGGCCCTAAGTGTCCAGGAAAGAATGAACATTAGAAAAGACTAGTGATAAAAGTATTAAGGTCTTAGCAATCTTTTAATTTGTCATTGCATCAGAAGGATAAAAAAAGGTCAGGGCTTTTCCTCTACCCCTCAAATGTCACAAATTCTTGTGACACCAAGGATAGTAAGAACCATAAAATGCATTCAGAAACAAAATTTTAAGAAGAAATGATTTTAAGCAGGCTTTCATTAAAAGCAACTGTTAGAGATACAGATTTTAAATGAACAGTGCCAGTGTCATGTAACTAAATCTACACAAATCACAGTTCGTCGTTAAAGGGGAGGTGGTGGCGATTTAAAAAATCGATGTATGTTCCCAAGGTGGGCAGCAAGCCAACCCACGTAGTACAAATATCTTTCTCAGTCTCGTTCTTCGTATTTTATGACACTAACATGGGGAAGGGGCATTAGACGGGGAAATTAAGCAACTAAATATAGTAAATGACATAAAATAAACCATAATTTAAAAAAAAGATAGGATGAAGAATGCAAAACAAACTTACCCAAAAAAGATGAAGGCATTTTGGAAAAATACAGCAATTCCAGGGTATACTATGGCTTTTTCTGTAAAAGTAATTGTAACATTTAGAGGTTTATGATCTCAACACATTGTTTCTGATAAACTGGTGAATATGTTTTCCTGCCTAACATAATTGATTTTTCTGGTAACTATGGTTGGTGTGGGCATTAAATGACATAATACATACAACAGAGTGTAGCGCTGGTAGCCTCCTTCATTTATTTAACAAATACTGAGTACATATTACGTGCCAGCACTGTTCAACGTGCTGAGGATACTGCAGTACATAAAACAGGCAAAGTGTCTGCCTTCACGGAGCTAGAGAATACCAAGAATAAATAAGGAGAAAAAGCAGGAAAGGTATAGGAAATGTAGTGAATGATGATATTTTATACAGGTGGCCAGAAAAACCACATGAGAAGGTGACACTGGCATAAGGACACGAAGAAGGAAGTGGGGGCAGGAGCCATGCAGAAGCAGCAGAACAACAAGTGCAAAAGCCCTGGGGTGGGAGTGGTCTGGTACATTAGAGGAATGGTCACGTGGGCCAAAGAGAGAAAAGCAGGAGACAGATCAGAGAAGTACGAGGGGCAGGCAGCCTGGGAGGTGCAGATCCTCTAGAGCCTTGCAGTAATGGTGAGGACTTTGATTTTCACTCTGGGTGAGAGGAAAAGCCATTGGAGGGTTTTGAGCAGAAAAGTGACCTGAGCTGACACATTTCAATAGGATCCTGCTGGTTGCTGTGCTGACAGTAGACTAAAGGGAGGAAGGGGAGAAACAGAAACCAGTGAGGCGGCTATTTTAAGAAATCAGGCCACAGACTATAATGGATTGAACCAGGGTGGGAGCCATGGAGAAGGTAAAAAGTGGTCAGATGCAAGATCACTTTTTTAAATAGCAGAATCAACAGGATTTGCTGATGGACTGGGGTGTGTGGGATGTGAGAGAAAGAGGTGTCATCCTTGACAGGCCTTAACCACCCAGGTTTTGGGCTTAAACACCTGGATGGAGAAAGCTGCCCCTAACTAAGATGGGCAAGACTGCCAGAGGACAATTTTGTCCCCATTTTATCCTCGACTGAGTTGAAATTCTCATAAATTTCTACTATTGGAACTGTTAATCATCACTGCCTAATTGACAAACTGAGGCATGATGAATAGATGAATAGCAACTTTTTGTCATAATAGTTTTAAATTAATCTGATTACCATAGCCACTGCTTTGTACAGGCCTTCTCTACTAGAAGGCCACATTAAATATTCCACATTAAACAACTATTGACACTAGAATGACTCATAAAGATCCTATATAAAGGCAACTTTATAAAATTCCAGATCTGCTGCTAATAATTCTCAAAGCATAACCTGGCTTCAGAAGCCTTTAGGAAAATAACTTAAAAGTCTATGAGATGAACACATTCCTACAAAAAGGGGCTCTGTATTAATAGTTGTATCTAGGAAAGAAGAATTATCAGTAATTTTAGTTTCCTCTTTGAGCTTTTTTTTTTTTTTTTTTTGGCAGTACGTGGGACTCTCACGCGGGATCCTCCCGGATTGGGGCACGAACCCACGTCCCCTGCATCGGCAGGCGGACTCTCAACCACTGCGCCACCAGGGAAACCCTGAGCTCTTTTATATTCTCAATTTTCTACAATGAGAAAGAATTATGCACTTCACATGATAAAAAAGTAACATTTTTGTTTCTAAAATATGATGGTGATAGATTTTATAGCAGCAAGAAAACTATTTATGATATCATGTTAAATGCAAAAGGCTAGGTTCAACATTATATTTATACTATGATTATAACTACTTAAAAAACGCAAGATACCAAAGGAAATATACCAAAACATTTAAGAGTAGAAAGATTATTATAGTTTTTTTCTTTCTTTTCTACATTTTTAGTAACATGGTTTTATAATAAATTATATAAATAAAAGAAAAAATATAAATATTTAAAATTGCCTATCATTCCTATCTGTAAGATTAAAACAATTTTAATAAATATCAGGAAACCAGGCTTCCCTGGTGGCGCAGTGGTTGAGAGTCCGCCTGCTGATGCAGGGGACACGGGTTCGTGCCCTGGTCCGGGAAGATCCCACATGCTGCGGAGCGGCTGGGCCCGTGAGCCATGGCCGCTGAGCCTGCGCGTCCGGAGCCTGTGCTCCGCAACGGGAGAGGCCACGGCAGTGAGAGGCCCGCGTACCGCAAAAAAAAAAAAAAAAAAAAAATCAGGAAACCAATGATTTCAATCCAAGAATTACATTTTATTCAAAGAAATAAAATGTTAAAATATGAGCTAGCTTAGATCTCTGCTGGTCTAGTTTGGCAAATCATTAATATTATATTTTTACTATGATAAGCATCATCAATTTTACTCAGAACATTAAATGGATTTCATGTTTTTCTGGGGTCCCTCAAGGCAAAATTTCAGCCAGGGACCCAAAAGCAGGTCTTTTCCTAGCTTGCCTTAAACTGGCCTTATATAGCAGATACGCCTTAAATGTTAATTTGCTTTTCTGTCTAAAAGAAGATGCTATCATATTATCAGGGAGCTTTAGCTCAATAAATTTCAATTCTAGGATGTCAGAGCTTTGCCTGGATATTATTCAGCAAGTCAAAACTTGCCAAGTAGCTGGACAACATATGTGCTCTGCTTTTGAGGTTTTTGGAAGCCAAAGAGAAACAAGGTATAGAGCTGTGTCCCATTCCTTCCAGGCTCTAGATTAGAAAATACAGAAGAAAGGCACACTAAAAACATAGCAAACAAACAAAACAAATACAGATAGGGGGAGGAGAGTTCCCAGGCACAAATGCCTTGTTACTATGAAGAAAGCTTTATTCTAAAAAAACCCAACTTTAACACAAAATTTCAGTATTCCATTGAAGTAAAATAAAAACTGCGTTTTCTCTTACCTTTAGCAACATACCCTCCAAAAAGAATCCACATAGATGCGATCAGAGAGCCGAAGGCCAACATGAAACCAATGAACAGCCAAATGCGAGCACCTTAAGGAAAATAATATTTTACCAGAATTGTTTCTCAAATGGCAGCAGTCAGTTCAATTAACTTTTCAAAGAGAAGACAAAAACCCACAGAGGTAAAAAATGTGTAGTTGCCATTAAAGTCTAAAGCAAGAACAGTGAAAAATGTGCTGAGTATCATCAGTGTGGACGTTGGCTCTTTTCCTGTTGGTTGGTTGGTCTGTATGTTCTAAGTGCCTATGCTTACTTTCCCCAACTATGACACTGAGAAAAACTTTACTCTCCCTTCCTATAGAAATCTCATGAAATATGTTTCACCATATTTAGAAGCTCATTCTCCAAGTATTTTTAGAAATTGTGCTCCAACGTTTAAAGCCCTCCAAGAGAACTTTCAAACAATAACATAGGCATACTTAACAAAAAATTCATATTCAGTGATATGTGAACCTAAACACTACCGTATTTCCCTTTCAGGCAAGTCAGGCAGCAAAGCAAATTCAAATTTAGTGTGGCTGGCACTTAGGACTAAGCTGCATTAAAATTATGTTAACAGAGAAAGACAACCAACTTATAAATCACATTATACAATATTTCTGAAGATTTGATATGAAATAAATGGAGTCATTAGATGGCCTAAAATGAATACTGAGATGAGTTTGTTTAATTAGCACAAATACATTTTAATAAAAACACTGCCCTGCTCAATAAAGCACAGCAAATAGAATGTTATAATAAATTTCTGATTTCATACCCAAAACATAAAATAGTTCTGAAATAAGCTGTTACTCATAGATGAGCTACTAAAACAAATACAACTAGCTCGGGACCCCCAAAGCTGTGCTAGCTAACAGATTTTATTTATGGATATGATTGCCACACCCTATCTGGTCTTAGCTCAAGCTATTATTGGCTTATTATTACCAACACTAACTGCTAACGCTCATCTCTTTGTTTAGAGTTTAGAAGATTGTGATATGCCGGTATTTCTGTATCTTTTCTACTTAAGTTGATCTACAAAGAGAGTGAACCAAAGGAGAGTCTGAAAGCATAGACCAGAGCTGACTACTGCAGTTTCTCCTGTTTCATTAGGGAAAGAAAAAAAAAGTCACCTGAAATTTGCCTATATCCAGGTTTATTTTTGTATGGAGATAATATTTCACCATTTAAACTGCTCAATAAATATCTGTCCTCTCAAATCTCTGACTAAATTGCACCCTATAGGAAGCTGTGCTACACGTATCCTGTATTCTGCCTACCTTGGGTACATGGCCATGGGGTTCAGGGGATATGAATTCCTTAGTTGAGCAGGGCAGGCCTGGGTGAATCTAAGCACTAAAATTCTATTATTCTATTCAGTTTTGCAAGATTAAAAGAGTTGCACAACAAAAATGAATGCACCTACTACTGAACTGTACACTTAAAAATAGTTAAGATGGTAAATTTTATGTTGTGTATTTTAAAACACACGAAAAAACTATGACTCTAAGCTATTTCAAAATGCTAATTCAATCAAGTAAGGTTGGCAAAAAAGGGAAGAAAATAATTTATATGGTATAGCTTCTTAAAAAAATAATAACAATTAATTAATTAATTTGGCTGTGCGGGGTCTTAGTTGCGGCACGCGGAATCTGCATTGCTGTGTGTGGGATCTTTGTTGCAACGTGCAGGATCTTTAGTTGCGGCATGTGGGCTCTAGTTCCCTGACCAGGGATCCAACCCAGGCCCCCTGCATTGGGAGCGCCAAGTCTTAACCACTGGACCATCAGGGAAGTCCCGGTACAGCCTCAAGTAGCAGAAATTCTATTTTGCACATGTATTCTTTATTATATACTGTTCTTTACTGTACTCTGTATACATTTACATCCACATATTATTGCACAGGGTTATATATTCAAAACTGTGCATATATTTAAAAATACTATTCGGCAATCTTTGATCAAATGCGACTTTTACCTTAGGCCTTGGAACCTATGACCTCTCCTTGGAACCTATAACCTATCTCTGATCTGAAGGAGGCAGACAAGTGGACCTTCCATGCATAATTCTCATTTTAAGGGTGTATAGTAAGATGTTGTTTGCACCTATTTACCTGTTTGACCCAGGCAACCTTCACTGTAACTATCACCTCGCACTTGTCCATTCGATACTGCATTAATCCTGTGTGAATACAATAAAACCAAGAGATCAGGGTCTCTGACTCTTAACAGGAAATTATCCATGACATCAAATTACCAGGTACAATAAACTAGAGTTCTGCAAATTTAAGGTAAGTCTTCATAAGTCTTGAGTAATGGGTTTATACACCTTAGGCAAATCCCCTCAACCAGATATCCTGTAAAGCAGTGGCCATAGTCCCCAGACCAGCAGAATCAGCATCACCGGGGAATTCTTTAGAAAGAAAATTCCCCGGCTCCACCCCAAATTTACTGAAGCAGAAACTCTGGGTATGGGCCCCAGCAATCTGAATTTTAACAAATCCTTCAGGTGATTCTGATGCTTGTTAAAATTTGAGAGTGAAATTCTCAAAATTATATCTTGCTAAGATTGGAAGGATCTTTAGCTTGGTCCTATCTAGTTTTCCATTTGTACACATCAGACATACTCAACATGAAGAGGTGCAAGTGGTAAAATCTTGTTTTCTCAATCCCTGTTACACGTTCCAGACATAAGAAGTCTTTTGCTGACTTTCACAGAATACTAAATTGAGATAGCCTTGCTTTCTTTAGAAGTATCCTCTGAAAATTTTAAAATATCATGGGAAACTGTTCACAAGACATCAAGTTAAGAAGTTAGAAAACTATATATGTGTGTGTGTGTGTGTGTGTATCTCCATTTAACTGTGTATGTGTGAGTGTCTACTGCTAGAAAGACACAGGGGCTGTGTCTATCTTATTTCTCACTTTTAGTCTCAGTGCCTAGCACAGGGATTGGCACGTAGTAGGTGCTGAATACATGAACCCTAATTTTTTCACAACAACATAAAGTCTTAATTTATTCATTCAAATCTAAGTTTTAAAAAGAATGATCAAAATACTCTTAATTATTTTCAGTGATCTCTTGTAAGTTATTTGGTACATAAAATAAATACATTTTAAAACAAGTTTCATATTTTTAATCAATGCAGATGTTCTTGGGCTAGTGGCTATTGGCTCTGCTTTTTCCTTGCTGAGCCACCTGAATGCACTTCACAGCTCTCTGTGGGACAGCCACGACCCTGCCTCGTCAGTCTTCACCACTAGGCACATCCTCGAATGAACAACCTCTTTTTGTTCTCTGGTATTACTGGTTTTATACATATCTCAAACTTATAGAAAAGTCCCAAGTATAGTTCAAATAAATCTGTTTTCCTGAAACATTTGAAACTTGCCAACACGATGACCCATAACCCCAGAAATTTGTATGTATTTCCTATAAATGAGACAGTTCTACCGAACAATACAACCTTCAAGATCGGGAAATTAACAATGATCCATTCCCATTAGTTAACCATCACACCTCATCCAAGTTCCCCGGTTGTCCCAATAATGCTCTAAATAGTAAAAGGATCCGGTCCAGAACCATGAGGGACATTTTGTTCTCCTGTCTCTTTAGTCTCCTCAGTCTGGACAGTTCCGCAGTCTTCTCTTTTATGACCTTGACCCTTTACTCCAGCCATGCTGGTCCCCTTGCCATACAGCCTTTGTGCTTGCTCTTCCGTCTGTCTGGAATGATCCTCTCCTACGTATCTCCATGACCGGGTCCTTCACTTCTTCAAATCTGTACTTAAAAATCACCTTCCAATAAGGCCTTCCTTGACTCTATTTAAAATTTCTGCACCCTCTGCTGACATCTCATATCCCCACCTCTGCTTTTTCTCTCTAGCACTTATCATTATCTTACATGCTATATATTTAATTTATTTCTCTTTAGTTACAATCTGCCTCACTCATTAAGGTATAAATTCCATAAAGGCATGGATTTTCCTGTTTTACATACTGTATTTACTGTACCTAGAGCAGAGCCTGGGAATATAAAAGCTTAATAAATATTTGTTGGATGAATGAATAAACAAACTCTTAGACAAAGTATATGGTTTCTGACGTGAAAGTAAAGTTATAAACACTGACAGCCTAGAAATAAAAGGATAGCTGACAGAAGCTGGGAGACAGAAGTAGGAGAGGAGAGGTGGAAGGAAGAAAAGAAGCCTCCTGCTTTTCTTCAACAGTCCTTCTCTATGATTTGACTTTTTTTGTTGTCGTTGTTGCGGTACGTGGGCCTCTCACTGTTGTGGCCTCTCCCGTTGCGGAGCACAGGCTCCGGACACGCAGGCTCAGCGGCCATGGCTCACGGGCCCAGCCACTCCGCAGCATGTGGGATCCTCCTGGACCGGGGCACGAACCCGTGTCCCCTGCATCGGCAGGCGGACTCTCAACCACTGCGCCACCAGGGAAGCCCTATGATTTGACTTTTAAACCATGTCCCATATGTTAATTTGGTTAACACTTAAAAAATTTAACTCTACTCAACTGTATGTAAAACATTTTTCTTTTGTGACAATCTGTAAGTCATGTCACTAACAATGACACTTACATTAGGAAGGCTATGGTTGCTATAACACCACAGGCATGGTAGGAGTGGTTGAACTCGTCCATACTGGGATAAATGACAGCTGCATCTATGATAATCCACCAGCCTGTAAAAAACTAAAACAAACAAACCACAAAAAGGAGAAATTACAGTTATTTCATATCTTACTGGATAAAAAGAATGCAAGGAATCTTGCTTTCCAGCAAAGAAAGCAAGAAATCAAGCAAAGAATCTAAGTGAACAGATCCTTTCTAATAAAGTCCAAAATTTTCTTAAATGTTCCAGCAGTTTCTTGCATATAATTAGTACATGGCTTAATAGTTGATGAAAGATTAGATACCCTAAAGTCCCACAGCAATTATTATTTATTAACACTTCTTTTCTAAGTCTACTTTAGTCATTATTTTATGTTGTCATATTAAAGTCTGTAATCTAATTTTGTGAACTAGAAGTTACAATATTTCACGGCAGGAGAAAGGAAAAAAGTGATTCAGCCTCCAGCTGACAGGAGGAGTGGCCTGTTGCCGATATATTATAAGCCTCCAGGAAGATATTATTGAAAATGAAAAAAAAGTATTCAAAATAATATAGGGAATAATTATCGTTGATAGAATTTTAGCTAGCCTCTTGGTGTTGTGAAATAAACAATGGCTATGCAGTACTGCTTTCCCTTTTGATGAACTATAGTGCAGTCTACAGATGGTTTCAGAGATTATGCTAAATTCAATTTAAATACCAAATTATAATTTATTTTCATTGCATTTGGTTCTGGACACTATCAAGGGCAAACATATAATGAAAAAACATTAAAACTGCACAAATATTTTTTAATCACCTGAGCAGAAACTTACAATAAGATGATATTAAGCAAATACTGACAAGTAGCTTAGAAGGTTTGGAAAGTAACCCCCTTCTCTATCCCCACTTGCAATCCTGACCTAGTTCGCTCTCAGAATTGCCATCTTCAGGGAATCATTTTAAAATAACTATTTTAGGCTAATCAAATTATTTTTATCAGGTTACAGACAGATCCATACTCCATTAATGACTTTTTTACTAGCTAGTGCAAGTACTCTTTCACTGTTTTTTTTCACCCTTAGCTCAATGTATTCAAGATATTTTCTTCATAGATTAAAATTCAAAGCTTTTTTTTTTAAGAGAAGAATTTCTATAGTAGTTTTATATTTTGACATTAGTTTGGAAAAATAAAGGATAATTATTTTTCATAGATTATAACTGTCAGAGACTAGGCAAAGAGGACATATTTAGAGTTTTGTTTGTTTAAAATTCACTGTTTAGAGCATATGACAACATTAGAGGACAAAACAAATATCAGATACCTTGAAGGATCTGTAATGTAAATAAGAATTTTATACTATAAATTACTTCTAAGCAATATATTTTTATGAGTTCTTTCTTTCTATTTTCTAATGAGATTGAGAAGAAAGTTAATGCTGGATCATGGAGAAATGCAATCATATCTCTTGAATGGTTTTGACCTGACTGTTTCTTAAACACTTCTTAGTAACTTAATGTACTCATTAAGAGGAAGCATAATCCATGCTATGAGTAGGTGTGTAAAATATACTGTCTTACTATACAATTTTTTCATGCAGTTAAAGTAAAATAATCTAATCAAATTTCAAGCCATAATGTCAACTCTTTAGATGGAATAACTAAACCCTCTCATAAATAAAACAAAATATCAACATTTATTTTTAAAAATTCAGTAGCAAAGATAAAATAAATAGCACTTACTTAAAGACATCACACAGAGCTTTAAATACATAAAAAACAAACACACCAAAATAATGAAGGCCCAAATTATCAAGGACACTTACTAGGATACCAGCAGCAATGGAAGCAATAGTATTGCGCTTTTCCCCCCAATCAATGCATTCTGAGCATCTCAAGCCTTCTAGAAATCCAGACATTTTTTTCAGGTCACTTGAAAAAACAAACAAACAAACAAAACCAACTAAAGTACTTCTATTGACTTGCTTCTAAGCTGACTTATGTTTCTAGAAAATAATTAACAGTTTAGGAATAATTTAATAAAAGCGAAGTTACAAATACTTTATCTGGCTACATATACTTCAGAATATTTGATTTAGGTTTTGATGAATTTCCACATAACTTTGGAAAACAAAATGTGGACTCATTTAAGTTTCTTTTTTTTTAATTTAAAAGATGGTTTTGGTATATTTTAAGCAATGTAAACAAAAGCGGGCATCCCAATATTGAAAAAATTTTATACTGATTATTAATTCCAAACTAAGTTATTATGTGACTTAGATATTTACAGTCCAGCAGCACTAGCATAGCAGAGACAAGTGATAAAACTTTGGTTCTGAGTTAAAGCATGGACTCAGATGAAAAATATTTCTCTTAACAATTTACACATTTTGTCATAGAACATGTTTCTTCACACTCAGATTAAGAAATTAAACACTGCACCCGCCTCACGTCCCTTCACTTCATTGTTTTTTCCTTCTCCACGTCTGTCCGTTGGCGTCATTTCTATGTAAAGAACACCCATTTCATTCTAGTAAGCTCTATCTCTGACACTAACATGTTTTCCAGCCAAAAGAAAGCACAAAATTGAAGTCAATATTAATTCAGACCATAAAAAAAGAAAGAAAAAAAAAAGAAAGGAAGGAAGAAATTAAAGAAAGAAGGAAGGTAAGAAAGGAAAGAAAGAAAGAAAACGCACTGCTATATTACCATGGATAAGTTACCATAGACGACACTTACATAAAACATTCCTTAGAGCTGGGCCATACAAACCTGGTCTGATACACATCCATAGGATCTCTATTTCAGAATATGAAAAAGCCTGCATTAAGTGTAAATTGTTCATAATCAAGCAAACATCCAAACTCCTACAGTGAATCTTAACCTGTCCATGAAGCTACTCTGTAGCCAGCAACCATGGTTGTTCAAAAACATATCCTAGAAAAAAGCAATGAATCCAGTTGGAAACTCCCTTATAAAAATTAAATTTAAAACCGTGATTATACCCAGTGCTAATATGCCTTTAGGACAAGTCCAATTTTGAAAATTCACTCGTTTTATTCTTCCCTGGGAGGAACGGCAAGCCAGTATGTTGTTTTCGGTTCACCCCAATGACGCCGCCCCGAATCTGTTTTTCTTTGGTTTATTACCCGCACAACTCGTGCCCAAACTCCGCCCTCCAGATTCTGGGAATCTGAGGTGTAGAGAGTGGCCTGCGACTGGGAAGATGTGGAAACTAGTTCTAGCTCTTGTGGCTCGTCCATCTCCCTCGCCCAGGGAACCAGCCGGCTTACACTCCTTCCGGGGTGTCAGTTTCTGCAGCTCTAAAGTAGGGGGGCATGCTGAGTTTCAGGGATCCTGTGACGTGTCGGGGAGGGCGCTGGCCGGACTGCGGAGACGGTCATCCTCTCCCGCCGCCGGCCGGACACGAGTCAGCAGGAAGTGGCCAGGAAGTGGCCAGCAAGACACAGCCTGAGCCTGCAGCTTCCCAGAGGGTGGACCCAACGACTCAGGCAGCATCAGCCGGGCAGACACTCCTAGGTCCCGGCCTCATCCGGCCTGCGGCAGTTCCTCCCCTTCCCCCACTCCTGCCTGGCACTTACGTCCAGCCCCGCGCGTGCAGTCGGTCCAGAGCCCGGTGTCGCGCCGCGCCGGGCCGCCTCACTTTCCCACTTCCAGCCAAGAAAACAAAACTGCCACAGGCCGCCGGATACCCGGATTGAGCAGCACCGCCCCAGGAGCTCGGTGGCGCATGCGGAGAAGGGGCGGAGGGAGCGGTGCGGGGAGAGAGTAGGACTCGCTGAGGGAGGGCCAGAGAGAGCCACGCCCACCGCGCCGACGTCTCTGCGCATGCTCCGGGCGCCAGCTGTGGGGACTTTCCGGAGCGCTCAGTTCACATGTGAACGTCGGAAGTGGTACGTGGGTCCGGCATTCCAGGGTAGGTGTGGGAAGTTGCTTTCTCCTAAGCTTTCGAAAGAAGGCGTTTGTTGGGGCTCTGTATCCGTCTTCAGTGAGGTGGTAAAGTTTCTATTGCTGGGGTCGCTCACACAGTTATCTCAGGCATGGGTCCCGTGTGGTGCAAAAGGTAGGTCCGGGTTCGCGGCCCCACAGCACTAATAGAGGTTTTAAAGTCCCGTTTATTTTCTCAGAGCCTGGCCCCGTCCTCGCCGTAGCTTCGCCTGCGTGAGTGGCGGGGTCGTTCCCGGGAAGCGGGGACCTCCCGGTTCTGGAAGCGGGCTACTTGGGCGACCCAGAGGGTCCCAGCGCGGTGACCCTCTTCTGAGACTTGACCTTTTTTTCCCGTTTGCATTAAGGTAGGGTTTCTCAGCCTAAGCACTACTGACATTTTGGGCCAGATAATTCTGTTTTTTTGGGGGGGGAGCAGTCCTGTGCGCTGTAGGGTGTTTATCTGCATCCCCTTCTTTCCTCCAGTTGTGACAACCAAAAATGTCTCCAGATTACCAGACATCCCCTCCCGGGGAAAATCGTTGGGAGATAGGATTAGGTTTAGGAGATACTCTGGGTTTTGGGGAAGTGACCCTTTTCAGAGCCGGCATCAACGATGTCTTAGCTACGTGAAGGAACTTGTGGCCGGGCTCGCCCGCTCTTCCAGACGCTCTCGTTCCTGTTCCAGCGTCTCGCTGGAGTCGGTCGTGGTCCAGGAGTCAGAGCCCGCACGGGAGAAGGAGCAGGTCACGACCTCGGTCCGGAAGGCGCCACCAGAGAAAGTACGGGCGCCACTCGCAGTCTTCCTCGCGGAGCGGGTCGCGACCCCGCAGGAAGTGCCGCTCTCGGGGAAGGTCGTATTACAGAAGGGCCTTCTCGAACACGCGGGGTGACAGTACTAGGGCTTTGACCCTGTAGTGTACCCACGCGGGGTGACAGTACTAGGGCTTTGACCCTGTAGTGTACCCGAAAGAACACAGCACTTGGAGGGAGAGATCCAGGAAGAGGTCGCAGAGCAGAACCCCGTTTCCTGTAAGTGAAGAAGGTGGGTGGGTTATTTGTGCTTAAGAGAGGCGCACAGTTTCACCTCTTTTTACATGTAGGGCGACAGTATATGAGTAGGCTAGGGAACCAAGGTGGTTGTGTGATTTAATTTCTTTGATTTCTTTTGATGTATGAAATCTCTGTAGCTTTGGGTTGGGGGCGGTATTATCTTTTCTAAAAAATAAATTTATTTGTTTTATTTTATTTATTTATTGTTTCTGGCTGCGTTCTGCATCCTCGTTGCTGCGCATGGGCTTTCTCTAGTTGCGTCGAGTGGGAGCTACTCTTCGTTGGGGTGCGCGGGCTTCTCACTGCGGTGGCTTCTCTTGTTGCGGAGCATGGGCTCTAGGCGCGCGGGCTTCAGTAGTTGTGGCTCGTGGGCTTTAGAGCGCAGGCTCAGTAGTTGTGAAACATGGGCTTAGTTGCTCCATGGCTGCTCCATGGCATGTGGGATCTTCGCGGACCAGGGCTCGAACCCGTGTCCCCTGCACTGGTAGGCGGATTCTCAACCATTGCACCACCAGAGAGGCTTGTGGGGGCGGTATTATCTGATTAGCAGACAAAACTATACAATCGCAATCCATAGCCTATTTTTAAATGGACATCATTCATACCCCTCGAGATTAAAGATTAATTGTCGCTTTAAATGGCTCAGGGTGGAGGAAGCTAGTGCAGGCAGTTCTTAATGGAAACTTTTAAATGTCTATTAATGACAACATTAGTTTACCAGCTCTGAGCAGTTTTTTTTTTTGTTTTTTTTTGTTTTTTTTTGCAGTACACGGGCCTCTCACTGTTGTGGCCTCTCCTGTTTCGGAGCACAGGCTCCGGATGCGCAGGCTCAGCGGCCATGGCTCACGGGCCTAGCCGCTCCGCGGCATGTGGGATCTTCCCGGACCAGGGCACGAACCCGTGTCCCCTGCATCGGCAGGCGGACTCTCAACCACTGAGCCACCAGGGAAGCCCAGCCCACTTTTTTTTTTTTCTTTTTTGGCTGCACCACACAGCATATGGAATCCTAGTTCCCCTACCAGGGATCGAACCTGCGCCCCTTGCATTGGAAGCGCAGAGTGTTAACCACTGGACTGCCAGGGAAGTCCAAAAACAGGCCACTTTTAGCAATCCAGTTGCCCTATAAAAGAGAGCTCTCAACTCCCAGATTCTTGTGATGACTGTCAACAATGATAAGGCTCCAAGAAATTGCCCAGTAAGCTACTTTCAATAATTCCTTTAACTCAAGGATGAAAATTAAACTAAACTTAAATGGAGAAATTTCTACCATGTTGATAGATACCAACATGGTATCTACTTTTTCTTTCTTTTTTTTTTTTTTTGTGGCTTTGCCATGAGGCTGGTGGGATCTCAGTTCCTCACCAGGGGTTGAACCTGAGCCATGGCAGCGAAGGCCCCGAATCCTAACCACTAGGCCACCAGGGAACTCCCTTCCCCCCATCGCCCCAACTCTGTTTACTTTAAAACCACCGTGATACATGAAGAACCTCCTCAGAGTAATAAAAATATCTTAGTAGTGGGAGTTTCCAGTCAAGTTCAAAGAGTTCCTTTATTGGAACCCATAACTGTTGGCTCTTTCTCTGAAAGTCATACTTTTCTATTATGCATTACTACCCCTGTGAATTTCCTAGGTAAAGACCTGCTTTCTATAGCTATTTACTATTTATAATAGCCGAGACATGGAAGCAACCTAAATGTCATCAACAGATGAATGGATAAAAAAGATGTGGTATGTATACACACACACACACACACACACACACACACACACACACACCCCAATGGAATATTACTCAGCCATAACAAAGAATGAAATTATGCCATTTGCAGCGACATGGATGGACCTAGAGATTATCATACTAAGTGAAGTAAGTCAGACAAAGAAAGACAAATAGAGTATGATATCACTTATATGTGGAATCTTAAAAAATGATACAGGGACTTCCCTGGTGGCGCAGTGGATAAGACTCTGCGCTCCCAATGCAGGGGGCCTGGGTTCGATCCCTGGTCAGGGAACTAGATCCCACATGTGTGCCACAACTAAGAGCCCTTGTGCTGCAACTAAGGCGCCTGTGAGCTGCAACTAAGACCTGGTATAATCAAATAAATAAATAAATAAATATTTTTTATAAAAATGATACAAATGAACTTATTTACAAAACAGAAATAGACTCACAGACAGAAAACAAACTTATGGTTACCAAAGGGGGAAGGGAGAGGGGAGGAATACATTAATAGACACACACTACTATATATAAATAGATAAACAACAAGGGAACTACATTCAATATGGCACAGGGAGCTACATTCAATATCTTGTAATAAATAACCTATAATGGAAAAGAATCTGAAAAAGTTATACATATATAACTTTGCTGTACACCTGAAACTAACACAACATTGTAAATCAATTATACTTCAATAAAAAGTTGGTTGTTTTGGGGGGAGAAAAAGATCTGCTTTCTAAATTACAAGGCCAAATAAGATTTTCCTCAGGAGAAATAACCTTAGACTTTCCAGACTCATCAGACACTGAAGCATTATGTGTTCTCCAAGCCCAAATTGATTGTCCAGAGGAGACTACTAAATTCCATAAAAGTATAGATGTTATAGATCTCTCTGAAATCCCTGATACTTTTTATCAGGGATAAAAAGTATTAAAATTCAGAATGATCATTACAATTCAGAATGATCCTTCTAAATTGCTTCCTAACTCACCTCAGTACCCCTTAAAGCCTGAAGCCCTATAAGGGGTCACCCCTATAATAGAAGATTCATTAAGGCAGAGGGTAATTATCCCCTGTATCAGTTCTTGCAGTGCTCCTATCTTGCCTTTAAAGAAGCCCTGTAGATGGGGATGGAGATTTGTATAAGACCTTAGAGCCATAAGTCTGTGATACTGACGTTTCCAGGGGTACCAAACCCAAGTACTTTGTTGGCAAATATACCAACTGAATCCAAATGCTTTACAGTTGTGATCTTATGCTCTGCTTTCTTCAGCATCCCTGTGGACAAAGTAAGTCAATATTTATTTGCTTTTACTTGGAGAAATCAAGTCGTATCGGACAGTAATGCATCAGGGATTTACTGAGGCTCCCCCACACTTTTCACAAATTTAACATCAGGGTTTAAACACTCTGCTGCAATTTCTCAGAAATTCTACCTTGATTTAATATGTAGATGATTTAATATGTAGGAATCGATTCAACATATCTGTTACAACGACTGGCTTATAAAGGCTGTAAGGCCTCAAGATAAGCTTCAGTTACCACAAGAGATGGCTCATTATCTAGGTCATGACTTCTCTGCAAAAGGAATCTTTCTGTCTTTAGAAAGAATAAATACCATTCGGGACTTCCCTGGTGGCGCAGTGGTTAAGACTCTGCAGTCCCAGTACAGGGCACCCAGGTTTGATCCCTGCTCAGGGAACTAGATCCCACATGCATGCCACAACTAAGAGTTTGCATGCCACAACTAAAAGGTCGCATGCCACAACTAACGAGCCCACCTGCTGTAACTAAGACCCGGCACAACCAAATCAATAAATAAGTAAATATTAATAAAGTAAATAAATACCATTCAAAATTTTCCTAAACCTGTAAGGATTCCTCGGACTTGCAGGATATTGTAGGTCCTGAGTCTCGTAGTTTTCTTTATTGGCTTCCCCACTCTATGAACTAAAAATAGCACTCAGGAATCTCTTCCTTGGGAAATAAAACACAAGGAAACCTTTATTGAACTCAAATGGGCTTTACAAAATCCTCCCACATCATTGCCCCCCAAATGTACTAGACCCTTTGTGTTGTTCATCCATGAATGGAACAATCTGGCTTTAGGAGTCCTCACTCAAGAACATAGAGGAAAAAATAGACCTATAGCCTATTACAGCCTGCAGTTGGACCCAGCAGTCAGGGCATATCCAAATTGTTTAAAAGCAGTAGTTGCAGCAACAAAAAATTGTAGAGTCTTCCTCGGAACTTCTTCAGGGAAATGATTCATACCTACAGGTTCCTCATGCTGTAGAAAGTTTGCTAAATACTGAGCATTCACAGCATTTCTCAGTCAGGAGACTAACATCTTATGAGATTCTGCTCTTTCCTGTGTTCTTCAAACCTATGCATTCTTTGCTATAACTCTTTAAACCCTGCTACCCTCCTGCCTTTACCCAACAAAGGAGAGACGTATAACTGTGTTGAATTGGTTCCTCAAAGTTTGACTCCTAGATTAGATTTACAGGAAACCCCACTAACCAATCCAGAATTAATACTCTATGTTGATGGCTCCTATGCCAAAAATTCTGCAGGAAAGTATCAGAACCTTATGTTGTTACTGCCCCAAATGAATGATTAGAAAGGAAAGTTCTTCCCCAATTTAATTCAGCACAACCTGCAGAGTTAGTTGGCTTGACTCAAGCCTGTGAGTTAGCCAAAGATAAAACTATAAATAAGTATGACCAATAGAGAGTATGCTTTTGGAGTAGTCCATGATTTTGGTATACTATAGAAACAGAGGGAATTCCTAACATCAAATGGCATGCCTATAAAAAATGGACCTCAGAGTGCTGAGCTCCTCTGCACTATTACAGCCTTCACAAGTTGCTGTCAGAAAAGTTGAAGTCAGACCGTGAATATCAAGGAAATGTTATAGCTGACTTTTATGCTAAGGTTGCAACTCAAGAGATTCAAAATGTACCAAAACTCTGTAACGAATTAACTCCATAAAATTGATCCAAATTAATCACTTATGATAACTTACTTAACAGACAAGCAAGTGTATCTATATTAGAAAACAAAAGTGGCACTAAGTAGGATGAAAATTTGATATAAAAAGAAGACTGGGACGCCCTGAGTAGCCACCTGGTGTTTCCTGAATCCCTCAAGTTGCCACTTTTGCGAGCGCTCTATGACTATTCACCATGGAATTGACAAAATGATTCAAATTATGAAAAAGTATTGGTGGGGTAACTGTTTTAAGATGGTGTGAAGCATCTCTAATTAATGTCTAACCTGCCAATCACATAACCTGGATAAGTCCATTATAGTGGCTCCAGAACTGCTCCCTCACCATCTGGACCATTTGAACATTTACATTTGCACTTCATTCATTTGCCTCCTTCTGTGGGCCATCAGTATGTACTTAATAATAGTATGTCTGTTTTCTAGATGGGTAGAAGCTTTTCCATGTTGGAAAGCTGATGCCACCACTGTAGCAAAGAAATTATTAGAAAATGTTTTTCCCCTTCAGGGAATCCCAAACTTAATTTATTTTTAAAATTTTATTTATTTATTTTTCGCTGCATTGGGTCTTCGTTGCTGTTTGCAGGCTTTCTCTAGTTGCAGTGAGCGGGGCTACTGTTCGTTGCAGTGCGCGGGCTTCACTTGTGGAGCATGGGCTCTCGGCGTGCGGGCTTCAGTAGTTGTGGCACGCGGGCTCTAGAGCACAGGCTCAGTAGTTGTGGCTCCCGGGCTTAGTTGCTCTGCAGTATGGGATCTTCCCGGACCAGGGCTCGAACCCCTGTCCCCTGCATTGGCAGGCAGCTTTTTAACCACTGCACCACCAGGGAAGTCCCCAAACTTAATTTCAAGTGATAGAGAGATTCGCTTTACTGGACAAGTTATAAAACAACTAGACAAAAAAAAAAAAAAAAAAAAAAACTAGACAAGGTTATACAAACGTAATGGCGCTACCACTGTCCCTGTCATCCTCAATCTTCAGGAAAGGTTGAATGCACCAATAGCATTCTAAAATTAAAATTGACGAAATTAACTGAGACCAACTGGCCTAAAGCGTTAAACCTTTAACTCTTAAGACAATAAGATCAACACCTTTTGGAAAATATAAGTTGACGCCTGATGGACCTATATATACTAACAAATGTAATACAGATAGCTAGTGGGAAGCAGCCGCATAGCACAGGGAGATAAGCTCGGTGCTTTGTGACCACCTAGAGGGGTGGATAGGGAGGGTGGGAGGGAGACGCAAGAGGGAGGAGATATGGGGATATATGTATAGGTATAGCTGATTCACTTTGTTATAAAGCAGAAACTAACACACCATTGTAAGGCAATTATACTCCAATAAAGATGTTAAAAAAAATAAGTTGACGCCTGATGAAATCATTACTGGGTGACCCATGCCCTTAATGATAGAACCCCACCTGCTCATCCAGCTCTTGTGAACTCTGATATGACCAAGTACTGTAAGGCTCTAGTGCAATATTAGAAGCTTATTTCCAGGAGGTCAAAGAGGCCTTTAGAGACCCTCAACCTGATGAGGACTTTCTACCCCATACTTTGGAACCCAGTGACAGTATTCAGGAAAACACATCAACCAAAAGCTGCACTTGAACCTTGATGGAGTCCCATCAGGTTCTTTTAACCTCTCAGATAGTAGTCAAATTACAGAGTGTTGAACCGTGAGTTCATATCTTTCAACTAAAAAGAACTCCCTCAGACTCTTGGGCCTGTCAACCTACAGCCGACTTAAAATTAAGGATACCGGGGAAAAATTTTCCCCAGAAGCAGACAACCACATGATGTAGACAACTTTCCCAAGTCAATGGAGCAAGACCACTGGTGCCAAAATTAACGTGCTTTTATTATTAATAATTCTATTAAGGCTTTACTAATGTTAAGTATAAACACCTCTTAATTGACACTGTACAAAAAAAAATAGCATCAGTGACTAATTAAGTAGAATGTTGGATATGTACCCAGATTGATGAAGAACCTGATGTATTCTTACAGTTTTATCTTGCTAACAAAACAGTTTGGTATCAACCCAATGGATTATGGACACATTCCTAAAGCCTAACTAACCAGTTCTTCCCAATTATATTTCCTATTCATCCTCCAATAAAAGAAAAATTTCCACTTCATATTTTCAGTAATCAAATAGATTGTCCCTCTTTGGGACTTATCACTCCTCAATAGTGTAATGAAACTGTTCGGATTAGACTTTCTTAACAAAACCCTAAAAGATTCTCTACCTATATTCATTACCAATACTATGACCACAATAAAATTTTCCTGACTGGATGTTCTCCAATCCCTAATCCCATGGCGAATTCTTCCTTCTATTTAAATTCAGTAATCGAAGCACTGCTTGCTCATGGTTCTTGTTTTTGTTTTTTTGTGGGTTTTTTTTTGCGGTACGTGGGCCTCTCACTGTTGTGGCCTTTCCCGTTGCGGAGCACAGGCTCCCGATGCGCAGGCTCAGTGGCCATGGCTCACGGGCCCAGCCACTCCGCGGCATGTGGGATCCTCCCGGACCGGGGCACGAACCCGTGTCCCCTAGCATTGGCAGGCGGACTCTCAACCACTGCGCCACCAGGGAAGCCCGCTCATGGTTCTTGAAGAAACCTCAGATAACCAATCCACAAATTGCCCAAGCCAATACCATCAAAATTTAACTCTGTCCCTAAGAGGAGTGGGGCTTTATTTCCAATGCAACACCACCCTGTATCAGGAACTTCCCCTAAACTGGAATGGTCATTGTGGGTTAGAGCTATTAACTCCCAATAGTCAGAAACAAAAAAAGTATCTGCACATGAAACCACCAATCTTGATTCATTTATTCATAAGATACCAGTTCATAAGAGAAATCCATGAAGCACCAAAACCCTCTACACACAATGCTGGATTCCTTCCTTTGTCAGAGCATTAATTCTTCATATCGGCACCTGTAAATTAGAAAAGACTGTTTTATATATCCCTAAAACTTAAAAAAAAAAAAAAGCTTCAGTGACACAGCTAATTCTCTCCAAGCCTTAGATACCAAGGTTTCCAGCCTTGCTTCAGAAGTCTTACAAATAGAAGAGTCTTAGGCACCTAACTGCCCAACAAGGAGGTGCGTGTATTGTCATTGGTGGAAAATGTTTCCATGTTAATAAATCAGGAATTGTTACCCCAAATTTAAAAGGTCTTAAAGGTCAGATGTTCATCTTTTGCCAAATAGGTGACATGGTTCATCCATTGATTTCTTTAGTTAAGTCTTGGCTCCTGGGAATCTCTGCCCTAGGGAATTTTTCACTCCTTGGTTATTATTCTCATAGTCATCACATTAATTTCCCTAGTGTGTTGCATCTTCTCAAGATATTTAAATACCTTTCAGCAGCTACTCACGCATCAAATGATGTCCATCAGGGTTAGGCAACTAGAAGAACTCAGTGATCCAACCACCCATGTCTACCATGACTATACAACTGTCAGTAATAGTGACTGCACACAATCCACCACCACCCCCCGCCAAAAAAAGAAAGGAATTCCCTGGCGGTCCAGTGGTTAGGACTTGGCTCTTTCACTGCCAGGACCCGAGTTCAATCCCTGGTTGGGGAACTGAGATCCTTTAAGCCTCGTGGTGCGTCCAACAAACGAACAAACAAACAAGAAACCAATCCATCCTACCAACGTCAACAGTGGTACCCAAGAGTAACCCTATACTAGAACATATACAGGAACAAGAACTTGCTGAGAGTATGACCAAAAGAGGAGACCAGCCTTAAAAATCCCCCGAGCAGGGACTTCTCTGGTGGTCCAGTGGCTAAGACTGCACTCCTGATGCAGGGGGCCAGGGGTTCGATCCCTGGTCAGGGAACTAGATCCCACATGCCACAACTAAGTTTTTGTATGCTGCAACTAAAGATGCCACATGCGGCAATGAAGATCCCAGGTGCCGCAACTAAGACCCAGAGCAGCCAAATAAATATTAAAAAAAAAAAAAAAAATCCCTTGAGCAGACAAAACCAATTAGGCCATGAAAGGGAAACTTAATCTAGCTTATTTCATGAATGTAAACGAAATTCAATTTATTTCTTGTAAATGCCTCTGATAATCATAAATGAAATTTAAATTGTCTTCCTAAAATGGTATAATCACTTTTAACCAATCTCCTACTGTCTGGAAACCCCTATTGTAATAATCAATCATTGTAAAGGTTGAACAACTTCCTATTCTCGTGTTATAAGCCATCCCGTAGGGACATGCCTCTGAGCTTCTTGCCACTTTCTATCTGAAGTCTACCAGTTTGCGAACTCTTCTTTTGTATGCACAGTAAACTCTTAACATTTTACTTTGATCTGATTTTATTTTTGACAGGTCTTAACAGAAATGAGGGAGGCTTTCTAGAAAAAGGAGAGTATTAGGAAAAGGTACAGAATTAGAGAAGTGTAGACATGTCAAAAGAAAAATGAGATAGATTAATTTGACCTCAAAGGTCAGTTGAGGGTTTTTTGAAAGCCCAATTTGAGTTAGTAGGCAATGGACTCCCCTTAAAGTTCCTTTGCAGAGGAGAGGGAAATCATCTGAGCTGACCTTACGAATACTTTGGAATCAGTTACTAGGTTACACTGAAGTCGGATTAGACTATCAGTCCAGAGACCCCGAAGGTACTTCTGTAAAGATGTAGGCAAGAGGTGTTAAGGAAGCATGGGATCCCTACAGAGAGAACAGGATGACTTTGCACTGAATATTACAGGGAGGATCTTATGGGAGAGATAAAAGACATAAACAGAAGAAACAATCAATAACCAGAGGAATCTATCATAAAATACAGGTATAGACAATTAGAGAATGAGGGCGACTCAAGCTACTAACAGTGTGAGGTATGAACCTTCCCTCATGGTAAACAATACCGGAAATAATAAAAATAATACTCTTGTCTCCAATGTTCATTGACAAGGAGGCCGTTAAAAGCTTTGGCTTTAGAGCTAGACACACCTGAGTTTAATGCCTGGCTTGGATACAACTAGGTCTATAATACTGAACAAGTGATGTAACCTCTCCAAGCTGCAGTTTTCTCAGGTCTACAGCACTACCTCTTTCACTGTGGGCTGTGATGAGAATTACACGAGTATGGAAAAGGTACTGGCATAGCTCCTGGTACCTAGGAAAAGCTCAATTCATATTTGTTGAATGAATGAATATGAGCTAGTAATCTTAAGAGCTCTCTGGGGGAGGTAAGACCTTGGAATATATGTGAAATGCAAGGAGAGAAGGGGTCCCACAAACACTAATGGAGGGACAATAAAGCAGGGTGGATAAGGCATGGGCTTTGGAGTCAGGTCTGGGTTCAAATATCAGTTCTGTCACTTATAATACTATGAGGAAATCATCTAATTCTAAACCTTGTGAACAGAAAAAAAACTGAAGCAAAAATGTCACACATCTTTTTTTATTGCAATAAAATGTACGTAACATACAATTTATCATTTTAACCATTTTTAAGTATATGGTTTTGTGGCATTAAGTATATTCACATTGTGCAACCGTCACCACCAGCCATCTCCATGGATACATGGATGTAAGTTACATTGTTGGTTTTTTTTTTTTTTTTCCTTTTTAACTTGGATTTACAGAAAAAATAAACAGATAGTATAGAAGGTTTCATATTACACCCCCCACACGGTTTCCCTATGAACATTTTCATTAGTGTGGTACATTTGGTATAATTAATGAACCGATATTGATGCATTATTATTACTGAAGTCCATAGTTTATAAACTACAGATTTCCTTAGTTTTTACCTAATGTCTTTTTTCTGTTCCAGGATCCCATCCAGGACAGCACATTACATTTATGTCTCCTGAGGCTCCTCTTAACTGTGACAGTTTCTCAGACTTTCCTTGTTTCTGATGCACAGATTTGAGGAGTACTGGTCAGGAATATTGTAGGTGTTGGTTATTTTTTGTATGTAATATTTCATGATTAAAAATTACTAATCAGGGGGACTTTCCTGGTGGTCCAGTGGTTAAGAATCCATCTGCCAATGCAGGGGACACAGGTTCCATCCCTGGTCTGGAAAGATCCCATATGCCGTGGGACAGCTAAGCCTGTGCACCACAACTACCACAGCTACTGAAGCCTGCATGCCTAGAGCCTGTGCTCCACAGCAAGAGAAGCCACTTCAGTGAGAAGCCCGTGCACCGTAACGAAGAGTAGCCCCACTCGCCGCATCTAGAGAAAAGACTGCACACAGCAATGAAGACCCAGTGCAGCCAAAAAAAAAAAAAAGAACCTAAGAGTGGTGATCATTAAAAAAAAAAAAAGAAAAATTACTAATCAGGGACTTCCCTCGCAGTCCAGTGGTTAAGAATTCGTGCTTCCACTGCAGGGGACACAGGTTCAATTCCTGGTTGGGGAACTAAGATCTCGCATGCCATACGGCGCGACCAAAAAGAGAAAAAAATTACTAATCGTGATAGCAATACCTGTTGGGCCTACCTTAAAACACACACAGACACACAGACACAGACACACACACACACACACACACACACACACACACACACACACACACAACACCTCCATGCTATCAATTTAGTGCAAGCCAGCATCATTTCTCACTCTAATCACTGCAGTTGTCTCTCTGCTCTATATTGGGCCTCCACTCCCCCCATCTTTTCTCCACACAGCAGCCAGAGAGGCTTTAAAATATAAATCAGCTTCTATTTCTTCTGGTCTCCAGATGCTTCAGTGGCTTCTTTTCTTGTAGACTAAAATACACTACAGGATCCTTCCTGCTCTCATCACTTATCACTCTTCTCCCAGCTCACTCTGCTCTGTCACACTGGCTTCCTTGTAGCCCCTGAAACACACCGCACTCCTGCCCTAGGACCGTTGCACCTGTCCTTTACCTGGAACGTTCCTCCCCCGCACAGCCACAGGCTCACTCCTCCACTCTTTCTAGTCTCTGCTCAGATGTTACCTCTTCAGAGAGGCATTCTCTCGCACCTTAGCTTGCAGCCTGCCCCCCACAAGTTGTCCTCTTTCTCCTTAGCTTTTTTTTTAATTCAAAATATCACTACCTGACATTGCATTCTACATCTTAATTTGTTTATTGTCTGTCTCTTCCATTAGAATACAAGTTTCACGAGGCCAAGCACTTAATACAGTTTGTTTATTGCTGTACCTTAGGCTCAAAGTTAACAAATATTGGTTACATTAATTAGTCAATAAAATACTTCTTTTTTTTTTTTTTACAAGGAAGTTGGTTGTTAGGTAAGGTGGTTCACAATCTGGGACTCCTGAACTCCTAGATATCTTTGAAGGTGGCAGTTTTCTGAATTTCTAAAGATCTGGTCAGACTACAAGTTACTTACAGGGGGATGGTTCATTAATGGATATATCTCCAGAACCTGGGATAATTCCTTGAATACACTGAGCACTCAATAGAGATACCCGTATTATAATTAACTGGAATGAAATTGGTAATGTGGCAAAGCAAAGTCTTTGTGATGGCAACATATCTGAAAGGCAGAGGAATACTGAGAAAGTTTATGTACAAGGACAATAATCACACATTAAAATTATATAATGTTTGTTAGTAACACTGTTATGGACTGAATTTTGTCTCCGTGCCCCACCCCTCCCCCTGTAGCCCTAACCCCCATTATGACTATATTTGGAGATAGAGCCTCTAAGGAAGTCATTAAGGTTAAATGAGGTCATAACAGCGGAGCCCTAATCTAATAGAACTAGTGTCCTTATAAGAAGAGGAAGAGACAGGTGTGCACAGAGAAAAGGCCATGTGAATACACAGTGAGAAGGCCACTATCTGCAAGCTAGGAAGAGGTCTCGAAAAACCAACCCCTCTAGCACCTTGATCTTGGACTTCCAGCCTCCAGAACTGTAAACAAATAAATTTCTGTGGTTTTAAGCCACCTAGTCTGATTTCAGTCACTATGAGTGGTATCATCTTAGAAGGTGAAGGACAATAGAAGGAAGACAAGGAAGACACCCCATCCCGTGTTCTGGGGGTGGCTTCAGATTCATTGTTTTATGTACTATATGGGAAGATATCTATGAAATAAAATTGTATCTCAGTTGTAAATAATCAATAGATTGGTTCTCTTTCATTCAAATAATGTTCATAATTTAAAAGTCCTGGAAAAATAAATTCACAATCAAATTTTATATGTGCAACTACATTGATACAAGTTAAACCTCAGTAATTGGATAGCTTATTCATTTTTTTAAGTGTTATGGAAACATAA
The DNA here is from genome assembly GCF_003676395.1 of Aethalodelphis obliquidens. Taxonomy (NCBI): domain Eukaryota; kingdom Metazoa; phylum Chordata; class Mammalia; order Artiodactyla; family Delphinidae; genus Aethalodelphis; species Aethalodelphis obliquidens. The sequence goes on from NW_020837953.1 coordinate 33,187,948, forward strand.
ATGACCTTGGTCTGTCAGAATTTTCATTAAAAATAATACTTCGGCCAAACCAAGACTCCCCACAGTAATAACCTACATACAACCATATTCAGTGACTAAATTGTGTTTATGCTTTTCTTAAGCAATGGCGTTCATTTTGACCATTTATCTAAACAAAATGCGGCAAACAGCAATAGAAAAGACAAACGTAACCCTGGGCTGCATTTGCAATCAATGCACAGAGCTGTGGCATTAGCTTTTGGAAGAGTATTTAAACACTGCCACACAGTGTCCAGCTGTGTGTTCTGCCCTTGGTCTCAATAGAAGTCTGACTTACAAGCACTACCAGGTTCACAAGATTGTTAATTCTGTAAAAACACCAAATGGACTTCAAAAAGGGAAGTATAAAAATCTTAAGACTCTAATAGTGTATCCTAGCTAAAATTCCATGAAGCACATGATTGTCGTTGTGACAAAGTGGTCTTTTTTTTTTTAACATCTTTATTGGAGTATAATTGCTTTACAATGTTGTGTTAGTTTCTGCTTTATAACATAGTGAATCAGCTATACATTTACATATATCCCCGTATCTCCTCCCTCTTGCGTCTCCCTCCCACCCTCCCTATCCACCCCTCTAGGTGGTCACAAAGCTCGGAGCTGATCTCCCCGTGCTATGCGGCTGCTTCCCACTACCTAGCTATTTTACATTTGGTAGTATATATAAGTCCATGCCACTCTCTCACTTCGTCCCAGCTTACCCTTCCCCCTCCCCATGTCCACTACTGGGCATATACCCTGAGAAAACCATAATTCAAAAAGAGTCATGTACCACAATGTTCATTGTAGCTCTATTAACAATAGCCAGGACATGGAAGCAACCTAAGTGTCCATCGACAGATGAATGGATAAAGAAGATGTGGCACATATATACAAAGTGGTCTTATGAGCATGTTTACTGTTAAAGTAGAAGCCCTGCCAGAAAGACTTTATATATAGTGTATTAAACTTATTAATGTTTGAGCTTTTTATTTTACAAATTTCATAACATTTTCTATTTATCAGTGCTAATTTTACGTGATGGTACATAGGACCAAGTTCTCTAAAAGAATTTGTTCAAATAAAAGTATATTTGCCTCGGGAATTCCCTGGCGGTTCAGTGGTTAGGACTTGCCACTTTCACCGATGTACTTCGAGTTAGGAATCATGTTTAATTGAGTTTTGTTTTTCCTGTAACTGGTAAAAAAGGATATATGGAGAAAATGCTTGTTGAATGAATTAATAAATGGATAATCAAGCACAGTTCAGAATTTTAGAAAGAAATTTCTAGAGAATACCAGATCATACAGCTACTGTTTACTTCTAGTTTCCTCCTTTTCTGAAAATAACATGTAGATGGACAGATTCAAAACTAGCTGTCAGTTTTAAATCCTTCTTTATTCAGCAACGTCATCCTCAAGAGAAATAAATGTACTAAAATGAAATCCTTGTTTAATCTAATTACCTTGATCAGAAAAATTAAACTAGGATGTGCTATTCTTTGCTCTTATGTGGTCTTTAATTTAAATAAAATCTGGCATAAAGCATTTCTCTTTGTGCATGCAACATAAACTCAGTATTAACTCATTTTATTTTTCATTCATTTAAATACTGAAAACCTCTATGGTAAGAGAAGATCAGATGTTGGAGAAAAATTAGTACCGACTGGTCTTCTTTTGAACTCATGATCACTAACTTCAAGTGATGCCTAGCTGTCCTACTCTGTCTAGTCAATTTCATCCTAAAAGATTACATTGGACCTGCTTCTTTCTCTTCAGATCTTTAATATCTCCTGCCCCTCCTCAATCTCAGCTGCTCATGTCACTGGGGTAAAAATCACAAAGGGATTTCCACAAGTGCTCAGCACTAAGCTATCATCTTACCCTCATTTGTATTCCTGCTCTGCCTTCCCACCTGTTTTAGTCCATTCAGGCTGCTATAACAAAGTACCACAGACTGGGTGGCTTAAACAAAAGTTCATTTCTCACATTTCTGAAAGCTGGAAGTTCAAGAACAGGGTGCCAATATGGTCAGGTTCTGGTAAAGGGCTTCTTATGGGTTGCAGACTGCTGACTTCTTGCTGTGTCCTCACATGGTAGAAAAGATGAGGAATCTCTCCAGGGTTCCTTTTATAAGGGCACTAATCCCAATCATGAAGCCCCACCCTCATAACCTAATCACCCCCAAGGGCCCAACCTCCTAATTTAATCACCTTGGGGATTAGATTTCAATATATGAACTTGGGCACCAACATTCAGACCACAGCACCACCATATTGGGTAAACTGTCTGTGCTCCCATTTAAGGCCAACTCTTCCACTTGTCCTCTGGACCTACCCTCTCTCCTACTCAAGAACATGGCTCCACAACTGTACAATCTCTCTCCTACATAACCCATTTTCCCCTCTCTACTAGATTATTACCATCAGTATACAAACATGCTATAATATATCCCATCTTAAAATAAAAAAACACAAAAAAACCTTGATAGAACCACCCTCTTTAGCCACCAGCCCAATTCTTTCCTTCTCTTTACAGCAAAACTCTCTAAATTTATATCCACTATGATGATTATAATTTTTTTTAAAGGAAAAATGTTGGCAAGGATGTAGAGAAATTAGAACCCTCGTACATGCCTGGTAGGAATGTAAAATGGTGCTGTCACTGTGAAAAAGAGTTTGACAGTCCCACAAAAAGTTAAACATAGTGTTATCAAATGACCCAGCAATTCCACTCCAGCAATGTACTCAAGAGAACCGAAGACATTTGTTCACACGAAAACTTGTACATGGATGTTCACAGCAGCATTATTCATAATAGCCAAAAAATAGAAACAACCCAAATGTCCATCAACCAGTGAATGGATAAACAAAGTGTGGTATATACATACAGTGGAGTATAATTTAGCCATCAAAAGGGATGAAGTATGGATGCATGCTACAACAAGGCTGAACTCTTAAAACATGCCAAGTGAAAGAAGCCACACACAAAAGACCACATGTCGTAGGATTCCTTTTATATGAAATGTCTATAATAGGCAAATCCATAGAGACAGAAAGTAGATCAGTGGTTGCAAGGGACTGAGGGGAATGAGGCATGTTGCCAATGAGTAAGGAGTTTCTTTTTGGGGGGATGAAAGAGTTCTGGAATTAGTGGTTATGATTACATAACCTTGTGAGTATACTAAAAACCACTGAGTTGTATACTTTAAAAGGATGAATGTTTTGCTATATACATTATATCTCAATTAAAAAACTCCTCTAATTTGCCCAAACCTACTATCTTGACATCCTCTTTTCTTATTTTTTTTTTCTTGAGTCTATTCCAGTCTGGTTTTCATTCCCAGTAACCCATGGAAACTGCTATTGTTGATGTCAACTATGCCCTGTTGTTTTCTGTACTTTTAATCAAAACATTTTCACAGAATGCCAAGGAAAACTAGTTAAAAATTCCTTTAGTGAATGAATTTGTCCTCATGACAGAGGATTCTGAACGTTATAGAAAGGAAGCTGAAGGTGTTCATTATGGGCAGGATTTTATCGTTGCATTCTATAGTGCATAATAAGGTGTGAGATTATGCATTTTTATAGTATAGCTGACTGTTCTAGGTGTCTGTTTAAGGGGAGCATATGTTAGGGTTAAAAGCCTTTTGAACCCTATTCCGCAAATCCTGCAAGTGTTTTCTTCCTTCCAATCAAGTAAAGCTATTTACCATCTCAGTGTATTCAGTCAGCTTTTGAAAGGTAGATTCAGTATTTCTGACAAACTAGGACCCTGCTGCTTGATAAGCAGATGTTCACATTCATGGTTCCCCATAATCTGCCCCAATTCTACATCTCCAGCTTGATCTTCCAAAATTCCACACCACAAACTCGTTGCTCTAGCCAAGCTGGTTTGTTTTCTGTCCCCAAGTTATAAAACGGGCAATTCTATTTCTATCATTTTGCTAAGAACTTTGTTCCTGTCTAAAACATTCCCTTCCTTTCCAGAATTCCCTGGTGGTCCAGTGGTTAGGACTTGGCACTTTTACTGCCATGGGCCTGGGTTCGATCCCTGGTTGGGGAACTAAGATCCTGCAAGCCGCGTGGTGTGGCCAATAAATAAATAAAATAAAATAAAATATTTCCTTCCTTTCCCTCTGCCTGCTCTTCAAGATTTATTTGAGAGTCTATGCCTTTTGCTTATTCAGTAAACATCAACTGAGTGCCTTCCATAGGCCATGTACTGTCTGGAATACTGGGGTACAATAAAAACAAGCCTGTCCTTATGTAGTTTATATTCTAGCAGGAAAATGACACATGACAAAATGAATTAAAACGTTATTACAGTTGTGATAAATGCTAAAAATATGAGGCACAGGAAAATAGGATAACCTATACTGGGGAAAATTAACTGGTCTGGGGGATCAGAAAGGCTTTCTCTCAGACATTGTTGCTTTTTGGAAAGCAATATGGCAATATATTAAATCACACAAAAACTTTAACCCAGAAATCCCACTTTTGAGACTTTATCATATAACAATAAAAGTACCAGTACTTAAAGTGTGACTCTGACTCCTAGTAAAGCTGCAAGCATTATGATGTATAACATCCCACCAAGCCAGGCTGCCCAAGAGGTCAATCTCCAAGCCAGGCTGGTGGGTTGAGGAAAGCAGGTGCAGGTAACCCAGTAAGTCGTTGAAAAATATTCAGGTGGGTGGACTCGCCACGAGATGCTTAGAATATTCCAGATAAATCAGATTTAGGTCCAATCGCATAATACAAAGTATCCAGCACCTGAAAGCTTGCTATAAGGTCCTGATGGAAGTCTCCCAGTAAAAGTTTATCCACTCATGGGGTTTGATGAAATGGTTGTTGAACATGGGGGCGATGGCTAGTTCTGGCTACCTGGAGCACATTTTTCTTATTGGCCAAACTGGCTGATATGTATGGTCCTTTGCCTATGGGAGGCAGATTGCTGTATGAGATCCTGTTCCATTGGTAAAACATCACAGTTGCATTGCATTGTACCTTGAAGTAAAGCTCACCTGTTGTTAGATTGAGGACAGAATAGTTTACCTTTACATAGGGCAAGACAAGTGCTGAGTCTCGTGAGATAACATCTGTGATTATTTGGTTGTTGAGCCAAGGTTGCAAAAATTGAGTATGGTCAAGTAAAGGCTGTGAGAAGCTTGAGGGAGCAGGACACAGAGTAGATTGCATGACATGTATCCTTTGAAAAGGAAGTCTCGTACAGAATCAATAGTGTAGCCTTGTGCAGTATTTCTCCGTTTTCTACGCTGGACCCATCGACATTCTCGTTATTACATTGCCTCTGACTGTGCCTTTACTGAAGTCAAATTCCTTGTGCAGGTCTTATAACCCACAGACGTACAGTTAGTTATGGTTCCTCTGATGTTCAGGTGGGTATGGCTGAGACGGCTCATCTGATTGAGGAGCAGCGCTCTACTGAGCAAAGGTGTGCACTGAAGAGTTATATTGCTGTGCAGAGTAGAGCAATCCTCAAACAAGCAATACAGGTGGCCATTAGGCATGGACACAAATGTCACATTCTTAGTTAGGCAGAGGCACCGATCAGTCCTTATATTGTAATGACACCACTTTTGTGGGTTATTGGGAATGCTATTGACAGGTACACATCTGGATTTGTGTGCTGTTTGCTTGCTTTTCCTGGCTTCTGAGTAGACACCCAAAAGCCAAATGACATGGTACAGGAGACTTCCTAACACCTCTCGATGGTGGCTGCAATGGGGACACGGTGGTCAGCTTCCATGGTGATACTGTAGATAACATCCTCCTGTGATAAGTCTTCATGGCAGGAAAGAGCTGTGTCAAGCTGCTACATCGAGGGGTGCCTCCTGCATAGCATTGCAAGCCTGGTATTTCCATGCCAGAGCCACCAACCCAAGAAACATTCATCTGGAGGAGCAGCAGGAATAACAGCCTAGTTATAGTGAGGCTCAGTAATCACAGGCAGTGGAGTGGCGAGCCCACATGGGGTGATGTTTGAATCAATGGCAGGAGTTCCTTGGGACATCTTGGAAGACAGGAATGTCACATCAGGCTGGAGTTTATTGATCTCTGTGTTAACTGCCTTGAATGCTGCACTGGTTGACTGTAGCTAATGATTCTATAGCAGCTCTAACAACAGAGATGTCTCATCTCAACTCATCTCTGATCTAAGATCAATGAATATGTCTTCTGTGTCAGAATTCCTCTTTGCAGCTCTTACTCTCTAGATGAGCTCCGTGGTTGCATGTTCATCTTACCCTGTCGTCTGAGAGAGCTAAGCTTACTTCCTGAGCTACTATCTCAGGTACTTTGGAAGTAACTCCTCCAGTAGTGCTGGAGTCTTCATTGCAATCAGCTGCTCCAAGTTGTATCCCGGACATGGCTCTGTTGACCTTGAAACATGTATTAAGAGCCAGTGGAGTAGCTCCACTCTGCAACTGTTCTTATGTTTTTGGAATCTGACTTTGGTTCCAAAGCATAGTTTTTAGTGGTGGAAAAACTGGATACCACATGAATGTCCATGAACAAGCAATAAGGGATAAAAGATTAATTTCTAGACAATGGAATATTAGATAGCTGATTGGAAATAAATTAGATCTAAATGGTTTGTCTTAAAGGATCTTGATTATAAGAACAAGTTTCAAATCAGTTTGTTTAGAACGAGCCCATATTCATAAAAAACACCATATGCTTGTATATTTGAAAGAGTTTGAAAATGTTAACGTTGGTTACTTCTAAGTTATGGGGAAGAAGAATGGGGACCTCTTTTAGAGGATTCCATACTTCTAGGGAATGGATTATTAACTTTTACTTTATATATCTTTGGATTTCCTCACCTGTCACAAAATTAGCTGTTATTAAAATTAATGAAAGAATTTAATTTTGGTAGGGGAAAGGACTACTAAATTTTTCTTAACCTATCCTACACCATCTAATACAGTAAACATTCTATAAATATTTATGGAAGGAGATATGGGGGAGGAGGAACCGGTTAAAATATGTTTCAAAACATATGTTTCAATATGTGCTAAAAAGATAACCCTTAAAGCATTAATTGTATGATGAAGCATTGTAGAACCTCTAAATGAACAGTAGGAGGGAGGAAGAAAGAGATACTTGATTAGGCTGGCAGAATAAAATGGGAAGAAGTGAAAAAAGAAAAGTATTATAAAATAAATAATAGGCACCAATGGAAAAGATAAGATCAATATTGCAGTTACTCCAATAAATGTAAATGGGTTGAATTTACCTATCGAATGACAAAATCTTTCATACTGGGTGTAAACACTCAGGTAGGTGTTATTCACCTAACTAGATGTTGTGTACCTTTCAAAACACATACAACAAAGTGAACCTTTAATAAAACGTGATCTCGGGTGGCCTTGGCCTGCAGTGGCTTGCAGCAGGATTTTGGTGTCCGGCCTGAGATTGAGGTTGGGCAGCGGCAATGAGAGCACTGAATCCTAACCACTAGACCACAAGGGACCAGTGACCCGGAACAAGGCCCTGGCCCGTCAGCTGTGTAGAAATGAAGTTCCACATGGAGACGGAAAGTAGTGAAGCAAGTAAACTGTTTATTAGGAGGAAAAAGACTACGGTACGTGCGGATAGACACACGGGCGGGCTCAGAGAGAGAGTCTTGCCCTCCTGGCAGTTTGAATCACTTTTATGGGACATTTCCTCCGGGTTTCCTTTGACCAATCATCTTGCTTTGCCTGGTTCTGAGTCCGTATTTGGTACCTCTCACCATCCTCCCCTGTGTGCGTGTGCCTCTGTTAGCCAAGATGGATTCTAGTGAGGAGGCCTATGTGTAGTTGGCATCACTTACTATGAGGTGGCGCCCCCTCCCTTTTTGAACTCCAAGGAACCTTTCTGTGCATGTGTAGTCGGTGAAGTCTCCTTGACTTCAAGAATGAGGAATACGTGGTCTTTTATCTCTTTTCTGGGCAGGGCCCAGCCTCCTCCATTAACCTGCTTTTATGGAGTTTCTGCTATTATGGAGTTTCTGTCCACAGGGGAGAAACTGTTCAGCCCGGGGCTCATCTATCTTCTGCCTCAGAAGGATACTATTTGCAAGCCACAAGTACCATCAAAATATTTTAGAATACACCTAGCAAGACAAGTACAAGATGTGTATGGAAAAAAGCTACAAAATTTTGGTGAATGTATTAGTTTTCTATTGCTTCAGTAACAAAGAGCAACAGACTTAGTGACTTAAATCAATCCCAACTTATTATCTTACAGTTCTGTAGGTGACACGTCACACTGAGGTGAAGTCAAGGTGTCAGCAGGGCAGAGAGTGCATTCTTTTCGTAAACCTAGGGGAGAATCCCCAGCACTGCTCCTTCAGGTGTTGGAGGAATTCACTTCTGAGGTCATTGGATTGAGATCTCTGTTTCCTTGGTGCTGCCAGCTGGGAGCCATCCTTAGCTCCTAGACATCTCTCAGGGGTCCTTGTGGAGACCCCACATTTCAGAAGCAGCAATAAAATGTGGAAGTCTTCTCGCGCTTTTAATCTCTCAGGTGATTAGATTAGGCCCACCCTATATAATCCAGGATAAGTGATTTCCTATCTACCTCCCAAGAAAGTAGCTTTTGTAAAAATGCCTGCAAAGCAGCATTGACTTGCAAAAGCAGCTCATAGGACTAATGCTCCTTACATAAGTGGTTAGTTCATTCGATGAAAAATTATTTCAAGGCAATTGTCATGCTTTATTAACAACAATAAATATGTCTAAAATGTATCCTACTTATAAATCCCTATAAATAAGAGTCACCATTGTCTAATCCTTAGCACCAAGAACACTGTCCTCAGAATAGACATCTCAGACGTCATTCTGAACCTTTAAACTAACTTAAAGGTCAGCTATGAGTGCCCTCTGCATTCTGTCTCCACCTTTCTGACTTTTCCTAGCCAAAACACGGGAGTGAAAACCGTTTTCTAAGATAATGCATTGACAGGCATCCTGTGACGTCCAGGGGAAGGCGGCCCGCCGGCCGGACATGGGTCAGGAGGAAGTGGCCAAGAAGGGTCCAGGGAGGCACAGCCCGAAGGGGAGGAAACGACCCAGTTAACATCGGCCAGGCACACAGTCCCAGAGTCCGGTGTAGCCGGCGCGAGGCCGCCTCGTTTTCACCCGGTTTCAGCCAAGAACACCAAAGAGCCACAGGTTGCTTCCCGGATGAAGCTGCGGCTCCCCTGCCCACCTTCCGTGCTAGGGCGCGCATGCGCATCCTGGAGGCCATTGGGTGAGGCGGAGGGTGGGGCTCGGGGTGGAGAGAGGAGGGGAGCGGCGGTTGGACGAGAGGGGAGCCGCGCCCACCACGCAACGTCTCTGCGCAGGCGCGGGGCGCCAGCTTCTGGTATTTTCGACACGTCTGCCGCGACCCCGTTCAGTTCGCTTTTGGACGTTGGACGTCGGAGGTAGAGGTTGTGAGTCCGCCGTTCAGGAGAAGCAGCGAAAAGCCTCTCTCCGTCCTTAAGTTGAGAAGGAAGGCGTCCGTTGGGCCTTTCTCTCCTTGAGTGAGGCGTCGACGGCCCGTGGTGGGTTTTCTGGTGACGGGGTGGCCCCGCGGTCGGTTACCTCAAGGCGAGCGTAGCCGGGCCCTGTGGGCCCCGCGGAGCGTGGACGGGGACGGTGGCGGGGCGGGAAGGCCGGCAGCAGACGGCGCCACAGCCCGGAGTTCCGTAGGCCGGGAGGCCCGTTTCTTTTTCGGCCCGAGGCTGCCCGCGCGGCTCACTTCGGGACTTCACTTGTATTTTGTTTCCTCTCGTTTGTTTTTAGGAACTGAGTTCTCGGGCAGGGGTCGTCAGAGCAAAGGAAGCTCGGAAGCTGCCGTCCGAGATGTCCAGCTACGTGAACGACCTGTGGCCGGGCTCGCCGCACAAGGCCTCCCCCTCGTCGTCGCGGTCGGGCCCGTCCAGCCGGCTGTCCTCGGCGTCCGGGAGCCGCTCTCCCCCGAGCTCTCCGTCCCGATCCATCGTCTCGACTCGGTCGTGGTCGCGGAGCCGCAGCCGCAGCCCGCCCCGGCGGAGGAGCAGGTCGAGGTCTCGCTCCCGAAGGCGCCACCGGAGGAGGTACCGGCGCTACTCGCGCTCGTACTCGCGGAGCCGCTCGCGCCCCCGCAGCCGCCGGTACCGGGAGAGGCACCACGGCTCCTCCAGGAGGTCCTACCGGTCCCTCAGCCGCCCCCGCTCCCGAGGCCGCTCGCCTTACCGGAGGGCCTACGCCTTCGCGCGGGACCGCCCGTACTACGGCTTCGGCCGCACCGTCTACCCGGAGGAGCGCAGAGGCTGGAGGGGGCGATCCCGGACCAGGTCGCGCAGCCCAACCCCATTTCGTCTGAGTGAGAAGGGTGAGTCGTCGGTCGTCTAGAGAGGCGTTAGGGGAAAGAGGAAGGACTCCAGTAGGTTAATAGTTAAAACTACACTGTAGTGGGCGCCCAGTTTTAAAATGGACGGCATGCTTTCCCCTTGGGAGTAAGGCTGTGCACGTTGAATGGCTTGGTGGAGGGCGGTTCTGGGTGGAGCCTTGAAATTGTCAGAGAGTTAGTTATTTACCCACCGTGTGCTTTTACTTGTTGATCATTTAGGGATGCTTGTTTTTCTCAGCAAAATAAGTAGAGTTCTTTTTCCATCAATAGAAATATATCTTACATGTGGAAGTACCGTGTAAATGTCTAGATACTACTAGTTTAAAAGCACAAACATAGGGCTTCCCTGGTGGCGCAGTGGTTGGGAGTCCGCCTGCCGATGCAGGTGGACGCGGGTTCGTGCCCCGGTCCGGGAGGATCCCACATGCCGCGGAGCGGCTGGGCCCCTGAGCCATGGCCGTTGGGCCTGCGCGTCCGGAGCCTGTGCTCCGCCACGGGAGAGGCCACAGCAGTGAGAGGCCTGTGTACAGGCAAAAAAAAAAAAAAAAAAAGCACAAACACAGTTTGTGATTTTTGAGTTTTCTGGAGAAATACTACAGGATAAATGAACACTTTGTGTTTCTTTTGTAGATCGAGTGGAGCTGTTAGAAATAGCAAAAGCCAATGCCGCAAAAGCATTAGGAACAGCCAACTTTGACTTGCCAGCCAGTCTCAGAACTGTTTCTGTATCTAAAGAAACCAACCGTGGAACAGCTGTACTGAATGATGGTGCAAAGTCTGAGGTAAGTGTTTTAGATTTATCCAAACAAAATCTTCAGGAAACTACTACCAGAAAGATCTGATTAGCCATTTTTATTTGATTTGCCTTAGACTGCTTCCTGGAAAGGCTAGCTAAATATAATTTAAAATGACAGATCTGACAATACTAGATAGTCTTCCCCCGTGAAAATGGGAGACTAATGAACTTTATTTTCAGTTGACACAGTACTAATTACTTTCATAATTGTAGCTGGTACTGTGGTGATTTCTATGTAGTTACCAAGTTTTTCTAGCTAGTTTTTTACGGAGTATTTATCTGTAGCGCTCATTTGCAGCATTATGTTCCCACAAGTTCCGTACTCAACATACAGTATAGTTCATCTGCTTTATTTCTGTCTTATAGAAATCATGAATGTGGTCTCCAGACATTGATGAAGAAAATCTGTTGGTAATTGATACATGTGCAAAAGCGTCAGAGGTTTAACTAATTTGAAGTTTATGTTGACACACTGAAAACTTAGTTTTTTGTTGGTAGATCCCTATGCATGCTAGAATTTGGGACAGGTAGTAAACTAAACAAAAGTGTACTTTGTAATGGTGGGGCATCTGATATAGATGTCCCTTTCATAATATATGCAATATATTCCAGATGTTTTGAGAGATTACAGAAGAAGAGGCCTGCTTCACTTGCAGATAAGTTTATTACAATTCTCCAGAAATGTGCAGCTTAAAATTCATAGCTTAAAGTTTTAAGGTAGTTAGGAATTGATAACACTGAGTTAACATAGGGAAGATGGGTTATCTCCTGTCATTCAGATCCAGATGTGGGTTTGCCTAAGTATTAGTGGTGGACAAGAAAGATCTTAGTTCAGTCGCTTTTTCAGACGGTTAGGTTCCCAACTGGATGGGCAAATGCCTTAGTTCTTTGAAACTAGGTGTTTTCTGGTATGACTTGACTTTCAAAGTTACTTGAATTTGCATCAGGGGGATACAATACTCCTTTATGGGGAAGAGTGTCTTAAGCCTATCATTGAATCACTTTTGTTATGGGGAAAACTCAACAGAGTACTATGTTATTTATTTTAGGATGTTAACTATTTGGTTACATCCAACTTGATTTGTGTCTCTACCAGTGAATTTGTAATACAGTTGGGCTGCTTTTTATACCTACAAGGGTATGGTTTTTTAAAATTTACTTTCTCTTACCTGTCTAGCTGTCGGATAAGTTAATAGAAGATGAAACAGAAAATCCCAATGAGAAGTCTTCCCAGCAAAAAAGCATAGCTTTTAGCTCTAATGTAAGTATATCTAAGCATTGACCACTCAAAAACTGGCCTTAAACATATTTCTGTTATGTGGGTTTTTATTTTTGTTGGCTCATTGTTTTTATGCTGATAATTCGAGGCCTACTAAGCCGCTAAATAAATAGAATTAAAGAAATTTTTTTGTATGGTTCTTACAAGTGACCAATATAATGGGCTCCTACTTTAATATCTACATTCTCAGTCTCAATATTTTGTCCTCCTTTTAATTATTCCTGTTTTCTTTTTTAACTGTTAAAATATTCAAAAAACAAGTCTCAGAATATCCTGTAGTCAGAATATTTTAAAATGAGCTAAGGGCTTAATAAACAAAATTTCAAAACTATTTTTAATACTTCACTACTGCAATAGTGACATATGCCTTGCATATGTCTGATTTGATTGAATCAAGTTGCAAGTGCAGTCCGTGGGTTTGCATTTATTTGGTTGGTGTCTCTTTTAAGTTCTAGTCTTAAATGGAATTATTTAATGTATTTTGTAAAAAGCGAGTATTTTAAATATGTATAATAATATTTGTTTGGGAAGCTGACTTAAGAACTTGTTCTCTTACAGAATTCTGTAGCAAAGCCATTGCTTCAGAAATCAGCTAAAGCTACTGCTGAAGAGACCTCTTCAGGATCCCCAAAAATAGATAAGAAGAAAAGTCCATATGGACTGTGGATACCTGTCGAAAAGAACATCAATAGCTAAGGTTGCCTGAAATGCATTTTTTTTTTTGCAAGTTTGTTTCCAGCATTATTCCATTCCTTTGAACCATTTAGTGATAATTTTTGCAATTACAGATGACAACACAGAAAGATGTAAATACTTAATATTTAAATATTAACATTTTAGATTTCTCTTGCAGATAGGAGATAGCACAAATGGACCAGAGGTTACGCACAGGTGGCATTCTTGTATATATACTTGTAAATGTTTTATATAATATGGATTGGTTATGTAGAAGTGAAATTTTTAAGACAAACAGTAATTGAACTGTTTGTGTTGTATATATTTTATTAATAAATTTGTTTTTATTTTAGTTTCACTTTATTGTATATATTTTATATAATGGGTTTTTATTTAATGAAGAAGAATGAGGTGGTATCTCTTGTTTAAAGCCTTGCTAATCCCAGATCCAAATCCATGAACTGACAGCATAGGGCTCTGTGATCTTACCTGAGAGTTTGTGAGAAATGTTGAATCTGAAATCTACCCCAGAACTGAATTAGAAGCTGATTTGTAAAGTACTCCCGGTTGATGTAGATACTCATTAAAATTTGGTAATTTTGGCCTAAGACTTAAAAGAATACTGGCATAGTGTTATCCTGGAAGAATTGAGCTTCACGGCAGGAAACTCAGCCAGAGAGGGGTTGAAACAATGCCTCACTGGGTTATAAAATCAGAGGTTTCGTTGCATTTTTTTCTTATTATGTTTTAAAAAGTATTTATTGATTTGAAATTCTTCATTGCTTCTTACTGTAGCTGGGAAAGACCTTAACTAAGCACATAAAAATTTAGAGATGAATGTTACACTTAACTGAAAGGTCTGGGCAGTTGGTTTAAACGTTAGCTGATTATGGATTTTTGTGGTTTTGCCTGTTAATACATTCTAGTGGATACCAAAACTAGGAGGATTTAAGCCAGTTTTAGATGGTCTCTCCAAGTGTTAATTTGACTTAATCAGATGTTTGGATTAAACATAAAATGCCAGCTTAATGAATTTATTTTGCCTATGTGCTAGGCTTTAGCAACAAAACATGTCTTGCTAGAACCTAAGCAAAAAATAAAAATCCTAGTAGATCAAAAACATGCATGAGGTTTTATTTTAGTGATGGGGGTGGGTACTATTGATTGCTTGAATGTTTTTCTTTTCTACTCCTTGGAATCTTCCCCTAATTTTGAACAGACTCTTTAGTTTGGGAAATAATGAAATAGACTTCCAATAGGCAGGGATAACAAGTTAGAGAATAGGATGAGGAGAATATTAGTGGCAAGACAAAAAACCTGGGAAAACACAAACACCCAGAAATTAGATAATAGATGAGCAGGCTTAAGTCCTAAATTTTTAAGTAGAAGTTGACTTTAAAAAGATGGTGAAGAATCCTCAAGTGCAATGTAATACTGTATTAACTAAAGCTGTGCTGTCCAGTATTTTACCTGCATTTCCCATGAAGACAGCCACCAGCCACTGTGGCTATTGACCACTTGAGAAGTTGGCTAGTGTGACTGAGGAACTGAATTTTAAGTAACCACTTACTGGAAAGTGCAGATAATAGAATACTTCTATGGTAGAACATTGTATTGGATAAGAGCTGCTCTTAAATTTGACCCTATGAAAAATTTAAATGTACAAATTTAGACTTGGCTATATACATTCCTGGACATATAATTTCTATTCCTATAGTAAAGCTATAGAACTCAAGGATTTCCTTGTAAGGGAGACTTTTGCAATGAATTGATGACATAATGCTAAGATCATTTTCACCTTCACTTAGCTGGTAACAGAAAAGCACCTGCTTTGATTATGACCTTATGTAAGAGGTTTGGCTAGTTGCTATGGATATGTGCCACTTCTGAGATTTCACTTCTACAGTGGTCTTTTCCTTCAGCCTTGAGACTTGCCTATTTTCCCTTTATTAGTTCATTTTCTTTTTACTACCCAGTATCCTGAAAAGAATGTACACTTTCTCCATTTTTTTTTCATAATCACCCCATGAAGTCCTGTCAGTCCTTGTCTAACCTGACCTTGTCGTTTGTGTGTGGCCAGGACAACTGTGCTCAGTCTCTCCTAGGCTTTGTAACACAGAAGATAACTCGTTGTGCATATTCCCAGACTGCCTGTCATTACATAAGTGGGATGCAGTTGCCCAGGTGTGATACCACGTCATTACATAACCTGTGGACAATATAGCAAACAGGCGCTGACAGTGAGAAATTGTACCAAGAGACTAGATTTAGTGCTGTCCAATAGAAAGGAGAGCTTCAATGAAAAGTAAAAAGGTGAATTCGTTTTTTACCCCAGTAGATGTTAAAATATTTAAACATATAATGTAGAAAAGTGGTATTTTACTTTTTTTGGGTAGGTGTTGTGATTCAGTGTGTATGTTACACTTAAAGCACACCTCAATTTGCCCTAGTCACATTTCAGATGATCACTAGTGACATATGGTGGGTGGCTACCATTTTGGAAAGCACAGCCCTAGACTGTAGGTTCAGGTGTGTAATGCTTTGCTTTTTTTCTAGAGAAGCCATGATTACTGAACCAACCACAGCATGCTGTCCTTTGGTTTTCTTTGCTGAAGCACTTATTAAACTTACCTAGCAAAATAAAACGTTCTTATGCGGGCTCACTTTTCACTATTTCTTCATGGAGTCCTTTCTCAAATTTTTCTGTCATTCAGGCAGAGATTTCCATGCATTTGTCTTCTTTTCTTTGACCTTTTCCATTATCTACAGTGGCTTTTTGTCCTTTGCCCACTGTTAGGATTCTATCCTTAGCCTACTCCCTCTACAAGCTCTTTTGCTAATTTCCTCCACTCTGTCTTTAACTACCATCTACTAACTGAAGAGTATCAATTTCTGAACTCTAGTTTCCAAAGCTTGCCTCAGCTCTTCAAAATGAACCTTTCCCATACTGAGCTAATTACAGTATTGCCTGTTTGAATTAGTGGCTTTTACCATCCACCTAGTCACCTTCAGAGTAGTCTTCAGATCATACTGACATCTGTTTTTTTGGTTGGCTATTGGGAGCACTTTTCTCCTCTGGGGAAATCCTATTTGTCCTTTAAGCCCAAGTCAGTATGATGTCTTTGAAGACCTATTAATTTTTCCCTCCCCTCCTTTTCCCTTAGTAGAAAGGTATTATTAAATGTTTCTTTGAAAATACAGAAGAAAAAACTACTGGCATGTTATTACTCTTGATAAGATTGGGCAGCATGGGTGTATATTTGTGACAAATTATTTTAAAAAATAAGTAAAATTACCACATCTGTTCCCATTCCCAGGAGCAATCACTGTAAATAGTATGGTGCACATCCTGGATTTTATTTCTATGCCTGTACAAACCTCTTTATATAGGTAAGAGCATCTTTTCATGTTAGATCTGTCTCATTCTGTAGCTGTATGACTGTACCACAATGTTAAAATTTCCCTATTCACAGTACACTGAATATACCTTTATTATTAGCATTTATATTACCATCTTTATAAACCCGTCATTAGCTAAATCAGAGCTTCCTACTCGTTGATCAGTAAGTGTGCCCAGCTTATACTGATCTCAAGCCTAGGCATGTTTTTATTCACGTAACATGGCACAATCTTCACTTTCATGGGATACTCATGACTTCAGGTTTTCTAGCCTCTGTTTCCCATAATTACTACTAAAATCGCATGTCCGAATTTTTTAGTTACAGTTGAAATAAGGTTAGAATTCCAGTTAGCCTTTAAAAAAAAAGATTGTATTATGTGTATTTTAATAATATTTTCACCAAGTGTTTTAACTTACCTTCTTCCAAGGGATATTTGCTTTTTGAAGGATGGCATATTTGTAAAATGCTACTGGAGAATCAGTCTCCCACCCTCTATGCTTGCCCCATAAATGCACCTGGGCCATGGGATACAACATGGGACAGGCAAGCACCTGCTAATTGTGACCTCTTGGAGCAGGGAGGGATTAGGTTGAATTTCCAGTGACCACTGCCTGCCTTTCACTACCTACCATAGCTTATAGAAGAATTAGTGCCAATTTAGCAACTCACCTCTGAAGCTCCCAAGATCAACTCCAGGTCAAGTCAAATGTATGACAGATTTCAGCATGATGATGACTTGTGTTCGTATCTAAGGATTTTAAGCCTAGCAGAGTGCACACATTAAGCACACACTTCAAACACAGAAATACAAGACATTTTTCTAAAACAAATGAATAATAAATAAGTATGAAAATACACAGATTTGTAGAACATGTCTTTACAAATTATAAAAGAGTCCTGATTTACTGGTACAATTTGGCAGAACAGGTCCTGAAGGAGATTAGACAGCTGTTCTTTCCAAGTTTTGTTTAATTTCAGCTGTATATTTCCCATAGAATCTTTCTGCCTTGTTGAATTTGGCATTCCTTTCATTAATGTAGTCAATATCTGCATCATCATTATAAGGACGTCTCCGGCTGTATTTGTCTCGTTTTTCAATTCTGTAACGGAAACAAATATACAGAATTCAAAGCAGCATTCCTTTTTTTTTTTTTTTTTAATTTATTTATTTTTGTGTTGGGGCCTTGTTGCTGTGCGCGGCCTTTTCTCTAGTTGCAGTGAGCAGGGGCTACTCTTCACTGTGGTGCACGGGCTTCTCATTGCGGTGGCTTCTCTTGTTGCAGAGCATGGGCTCTAGGACCACGGGCTTCAGTAGTTGTGGCTCGCGGGCTTAGTTGCTCTGTGGCATGTGGGATATTCTCGGACCAGGGATCGAACCCATGTCCCCTACGTTGGCAGGTGGATTCTTAACCACTGTGCCACCAGGGAAGTCCCTCCTCTTTGTTCTTAATAGTTAAGCCTGAAAGCAATATCTTTAGAAAGCATCCTACAAGGATATATGTTCAATGAGCATTCTTCTTGAATTTAATCTTAACAGTATCATCAGACGATCTGGTCTGAAGTTTGG
Source organism: Aethalodelphis obliquidens (assembly GCF_003676395.1). NCBI lineage: Eukaryota > Metazoa > Chordata > Mammalia > Artiodactyla > Delphinidae > Aethalodelphis > Aethalodelphis obliquidens. Next base: position 33,206,065 of record NW_020837953.1, read on the forward strand.
GAAATTACCCAGGTTCACGCTGAAATATGAGTGGTCACATATTACGTTGAGAGAATTTTTATATGTACTCTGTAGATTCTGCCTAGTAGTTACCCCATTCAAAACACATATAAGCAACGTAAGTGTCCATCGACAGATGAATGGATAAAGATGTGGCACATATAAATGGAATTCTACTCAGCCATAAAATGAAATGAAATTTGAGTTATTTGAGGTGGATGGACCTAGTGTTTGTCATACAGAGTGAAGTCAGTCAGAAAAAATACTGTATGCTAACACATGGAATCTAAAAAAAAATGGTTCTGATGAACCTAGGGGCAGGACAGGAATAAAGACACAGATGTAGAGAATGGACTTGAGGAGGAGGGTGGGGTGGGGGGAGGGTAAGCTGGGACGAAGTGAGAGAGTAGCATTGAAATACATACACTACCAAATGTAAAATAGCTAATGGGAAGCAGCTGCATAGCACAGGGAGATCAGCTTGATGCTTTGTGACCACCTAGAGGGGTGGGAGAGCGAGGGTGGGAGGGAGACGCAAGAGGGAGGGGATATGGGATATATGTATACATATAGCTGATTCACTTTTTTATACAGCAGAAACTAACACAACATTGTAAAGCACTTACACTCCAATAAAAATGTTAAAAAAAAACCACACACATATAAAAGTGGTGGTGAATGGGACCATTCTTCAAACTAATAATTCAAATGTTCCTTAACTTCAATCCAGTTGCTACACTTCAAGACCATATAGTTAATTTTGTTATTAAGCATGAATCACTAAAACTTTAGGCTGCATTTGTAGTACTTACTGCTTTTCCAAGTCTACGACCATCCTATCAGTTTCCTCTGTGGAAGGCACGTGTGTTCCGTGAAGAAGACTGTTAGATGTTGGGTAGAACTCCTCTCCACTGAAAAAGAGTGAAGTGGTGAGTAACACAAAAAAAGATCCTATACCTTCAGAACTGGACAATGTTTAGTGGTCAAAAGTGGAAAACTTTGAGATACTTGATTTCAAAGAAATAGAATTCAGACCAAAAATATATATATTTAAGAAATATCTACTCCTCGGACTTCCCTGGCAGTCCAGCGGTTAAAACTCCACGCTTCCACTGCAGGGGGCGTGGGTTCGATCCCTGATCTGGGAACTAAGATCCTGCATGCTGTGTGGCCAAAAAATAAAAAACCTCCAAAGCCCAAATGAGTTAGCTGAGGACCACAGGTTAATGGAATTAACGAAGTTCATACAGTAGGAGAGCTTGAGTAACATGCTCAATTGAGGGCACAATTTACAGCCCTCTCCACTATCTACACTATCATCATTAAAACAGTCTTGATCTTTAGCACAGTACCTGTCTTACATAATTAGGTAAGGAGTGTAGTTTACCATTGTTTACTGTGCATGACGAAAGAAAGTATTACTGTGTCCCTTACCTGTGGATAAGGGTAATAGCAACAGTAATAATCAATGATAACAAATAATAGCCAATACATATACAGTGCTTTCTATGTGCCAAGCACTGATTGAGGGCATTGTATGAATTTATTTAATCTTGATAATAACCCTGTGAGGTGGGCACTGTTGTTATTCCCTATTTACAGATGAGGAAACAGAGAAAAATAGTGTGACACAGCTACTAAGTGGTGGAGCCGGGACCCAAGGCCAGGAAGCAAAGCTCCAGTATCAGCACTCTTAAATTCAAGGCCTTTCAGTAACATACATAATGTATGCTTTTAAATCACATCGACCTACTGCTTTTCTCTCAGTCTCTCATATGTTTCCATGTCAGTCTGATCTCCTTTGTCAACCTATGATACTGGTGTAATTGGGCAGCAGCATAATCTGAAAAAATGAGAACCCATACTATTTTAGACGTTGGGTGGGGCATTATTAGACTTGTTAAATGGGCCATTAATAGGCCCATTCAAAAGTAAAAGCCATTTTTACCTGAAAATCCCAGATTGGGGTTTTTCCTCCTCTTTTTCCTCTCCCATTTTTCTGCATCGTCTGCACTGATCTCGAGCAACTTCACTTTCTTATAGTCTTCCCCTCTTGCTGTACATTCCTAAAACGAGGGGAAAAAACATTAGCTTTATTGCCTTATACAATTCCTTAATTCCTTTCAAATCAAAGGCCTAAAGACCGCCATCAAGACAGTAAAATGGCCAGTTTACAAAGAAAATTGTGGAATCTGCTGTATCTGTAAGAATACATCTATAAAACTGACACCAAAAATAGCTGTGGGGGACACATTAGATGTCCATCAAAATCCTTGCTTGCCTCCTTTCTGGGCTCATGGCCGCCCATTTCTCAACATCCCTTGCAGCTGCATCAGGCCAGGTGACTTGGGCTGCTCAACTGGGAACTTATACAGGAGAGGCTCATGAGCTTTATCTTCTCTTATTGTTGGAGCTTTTGTTACTGTAGCTTAACCTTTTACCTAATGTCCATTATGTGGCTGCAACTATGTGTCAGGCAGTGTTGTAAATGTCTTCCATATTTTATTCTCAAAACTCTCTAAGGTACAGATGAGGAAACCAGAGCTGGAATGCTTAATGCTTAACTACCATGCAATATACTGCCTGAACAAAACACAATATAATATTTGAATCCACAGCTTATGAAGGTGGCAGGAGTGTACTTACTTTTTCTTTTCTTTTTCCTGCAATTCCCATTCCAAATGAGCTTTCTTAGCTTCCCAATTTGCAGGTAATTTAAGTCTTTTATCTTCCTCCACAACTTCCTGGTGATTTAATTTTCGAGCTTCATTCTACCACCAGGACACAAAGTTTGTCAGCAGAGGTATGGAAACAAATCCAAATAAATGTTACCTATCTTGTATGGTAGGCCATCCAAAATGGACTTACGGATTTTATCCTGAAAGGAAGGGAGCCACTGGAGAAGTTTGTGTGAGAGTGTGTTTGTACTGAAGAGATTTCATGTAGGGGGAAGAGAGGTAAACACCAACATCTATACCTTTAAGTATTATTTTACTGCCTTCAAGGAACCATGTGGTAAAGATGGAAAGAGCAATAGTTTGGGAGTAAGAAGGCCTGAGAAATATACTGATTTGACTACTCTCTAGCTGTGTGATGTAAGCAAGTCGCTTAGGATTGGATTGAAACAGCATTTCCCAAAGTATGAGTTCCACTGTACAGAGGTACTTGAGATGATTTTAGATACTACTGAATGACACAGTCACATACTGAGAAAGTGATTCCATTTCTCATTCCTTTTTTAATTCAGATTGGGTTGAAGACAAAGTTTCAGTTTTAACACGTCTAAAAACACCTATCTTAACGCCTCATTTAGTCTCCCTTTAAAAACAAACAGAGGGGGCATTCCCTGGTAGCGCAGTGGTTAAGAATCTGCCCGCCAATGCAGGAGACACGCATCGAGCCCTGGTCCGGGAAGATCCCACATGCCTCGGAGCAACAAAGCCCGTGTGCCACAACTACTGAGCCTGCGCTCTAGAGCCTTCGAGCCACAGCTACTGAGCCTGCGTGCCACAACTACTGAAGCCTGCACTCTAGAGCCTGTGAGCCACATCTACTGAGCCTGCGTGCACAACTACTGAAGTCCACGTGGCTAGAGCCCATGCTCCACAACAACAGAAGCCACTGCAATGAGAAGCCTGCACGCCGCAACAAAGAGTAGCCCCCGCTCACCACTAGAGAAAGCCCACATGCAGCAACGATCACCCAATGCAGCCAAAGATAAAATAAATATTTATTAAAAAAATAAAAACACTGAGCAAGTAGACAGGTGGTCACACTTACAGTATAAACCATGAAGGTGGTATGAGAAGGACTGCAATCTAATTTTCCTATTATCTATGAAGTTCAGAAAGTTTTAGGTGACAGAGTTAGTGGCAGAGTTAGGCCAAGAACCCAAATTTCCTGATTTCTAGCTGGTTTTCTTTTCTACCTATAATATTGTAATATCTCTTTAACCACAATACCATCAGCACACTCCCCAAATAATTCCTTATTATCAAATATCTTGTCAGTGTTCACATTTTCCTGATGGTCTCATAAGTGTTCATTATTATTTTTACAATCTGTTTGAATTGGAATTCAGACAAGTCCCACATGTTGCGATTAGTCAATATGTATGTACACCTCTTAAGGTTTATTTAATGTATAGTTTCCTTTTCCATCTTTTTTATCCATTGCTTTTTTGAGGAGTGTGAAAATGACTCTGTTGACTGTCCTATTGTTTCCCAAAGTGGCATCTGCTAGTTGCCTCCCTATAATGTCCTATAACATATTTTTTGACCCCTGTATTTCCTGTAAATTGGTCAATAGACCTAGTGGCTTCATCCAATTCAGGTTAGATTTATTTTTTTTAAGATTTATTTATATTTATTTATTTAATTTTATTTTTGGCTGTGTCAGGTCTTAGTTGCAGCACGCGGGATCTTCGTTGAGGCATGCAGGATCTTTCGTTGTGGTGCGCGGGCTTCTCTCTAGTTGTGGCGTGCGGGTTTTCTCTTCTCTAGTTGTGGCGTGTGGGTTTTCTCTTCTCTAGTGGCATGTGGGTTCCAGAGCGCGTGGGCTCTGTAGTTTGCGGCACACGGGCTCTAGTTGAGGTGCGCGAGTTCAGTAGTTGTGGCGTGTGGGCTTAGTTGCCCTGTGGCATGTGGGATCTTAGTTCCCTGACCAGGGATTGAACCCGCGTCTCCTGCATTTTAAGGCAGATTCTTTACCACTGGACCACCAGGGAAGTCCCCAATTCAGGTTAGATTTATTTTTAGCAAGTCTACTTATGTGAAACTGGTGCTACATACTTCTATCAGGAGACACATAATCTCTGATTTTATCCTTTTTGTGATGTTCACAGCCACTGACTGTGATCCAGTGACTCATTAAAAACTGCAAAAGGGGGATGTTTGAATTATATCATTGCTTCTTCACACATCATCCGGCCTCCTATTTTTTTTTTTTTTACAGTATTTCAAGTGAATTAAGTATGTCCCACTAGTTTTTAGATTGCGTTTTTCTGCGCAAATAGAGATAACTACCATCCTCACACATACCTCTTGTCTCCAGCTGCCTGCTGACCTCCTATCCTAATGAGGACTTTTCCTTTGCTCTTGTTCCTACTGCTCTATACCACTTCCCCCAACTCCTTTACTTGTCTAATAATATCCTACGCATTTTTCAAGCAGCGTAGTTGTCATCTTAGTCTCTAGTTGTCAGTCTTCTTCTCTGCACTTCGGAGGCACTTTGTTCCTCCCTCTAACATACCATTTACCAAGTCGTGAAGTAATTATTTGTTACGGATCTGCCTCCGTATCTGGGCAGAAGCCTTACCATATTTACCGCTGTATCCACACCATCTGTTGATAGTTGGCTATAGCACACTAGAGGCCATTAGGCGAGGGGCTGTTTTTGGATGAATGACGCCAACTTGCTGCGTGACAACAGACAAGTTACTTTCCATTTCTGGTCCACGGTCTTCCCCTCCATGAAAAGAAAGGTTTGACAGAATCACTTGAGCTGAGAGGAGGGAGCAGGGAGAGGATGCTTAAAAAAATACCAATGTCTGTGTTTAGAAACTGATCAAATCAGACACCCTGGAAGTGAGGCCTAAGCATGTCTAGCTTTTAAAAAGTCTCAAAGTGACTTCAGTGTGATTCCAGGTTGAGAACCACCGGGACCGAACTTTCATCTAGCTCTGCAGGTCTGTCACACGCGCTGGTGCGGCTCAGGTGGCCTCTGGGGCGACTCACCCGCTTCAGGTGCAGCTCCCGGAATTTGCGCAGTCTCTGTTCGCGCTTCTGGGCGGCCAGCTCCTCGGCCGCCGCAAGGGGCTGCTGCTTCTCTGCGCCGTCCACCGCAGCCGGCGGAGGACAGGCTGGAGGCGGGGCCGGTTTGGCTTCTTCCCGGACGGCCCAGGTGATTCCCCGCGGTTCCCGACAGGCCGGGCGCCCTCACCGCCGACCCCGACCCCGACCCCACAGTGTCTGCGCCCCCGTCTCTGCCTCCTTGGCACTACCTCTTTGTCTAGCCGCCGTCGTCTAGCCTACACTCCCAACCGTTGGGCAAGGCCAACCCCACCCCCCTCCTCTGCCTTAGCCTTTGCCCCCATCCCCCGGTAGCGTTTTTTTTTTTTTTTTTTTTTTTTTTTTTTTTGCGGTACGCGGGCCTCTCACTGTTGTGGCCTCTCCCGTTATGGAGCACAGGCTCCGGAGACTCAGGCTCAGTGGCCATGGCTCACAAGCCCAGCTGCTCCACAGCATGTGGGATCTTCCCAGACCGGGGCACGAACCCGCGTCCCCTGCATTGGCAGGCGGACTCTCAACCACTGCGCCACCAGGGAAGGCCCTCGGTAGCGCTTTTTCCCCAGACTTCCTGCGACAACTTTTCCGAGTCTCCAGCTCACTTCCGTCAGCCAGCAGCCACAGGTTTCGGGACAAAGCCCCGCCCCTTTCTGCTTCCCCAGCTGAGGAACCAATCCCTTGGGCTGTATCCGATTGGGCCAGGCTTGGGCCCAGGCGCAATGAGTGGAGACACGAGGGCAGCGCGGCGGAATCGTCTGAGGAAGAGGGGTAAAAGGAAGAAAACGCCACCAAAAGTGTGAGAAAGCAACCCAGAGCACAGATTGTGCCCATCAAGTGACCAAAGTAGGCCTACAGTCACCATCACAGCATCCTATCTTAATCTTTGCGTGGCGGTACAACGCCCGGTACAACGGAAGCTCCAAGAGAACAGGATATATTTCTGTCTTGTTCACAGCGGATTCCCTGTGTCCCGAACTGTTTGAATGAAGAAAGGAAGGAACAAATTGACTGAGGGTACTCGGGATCTCTTCCTCAAGCATCTCCGAGATGCAGAAAGATTTCTTGGATTAATGTGAGATTTTGACTTTCTTCTCAGAATTCTGCATAGGACACCATTCTTCGTGTATCTGTCCATTCATTCAGTAATGAACTGTATAACCATTCTCTATTTAACTCGTCTATTCTTTGGTTCATCATCTATGAAAAATAAATAATAATACAATACCCATGTTACAGAGTAGTTTGAGGACAAATTCGACAATATTTGTGAAATATTTGTGATTTGTGCCTGGCCCATGGCAAATGACCAATATACCAGTTGGGATTAGGTGTGTCCTCCTCCTAAGATGTCTTTAAATGTTTTTCTTCAGGGGGCCCTAACCTTCACCACCTTAAGGGTCAGTTTCCCCTGTTACAGCTTTTCATACTTTCTTCTTTGTGGCGCCTACATAAATAATTAAATAAGCATGGAACTGACTGTTTAGTGCAGTTAATTTAAATGAGACAAGTTTCTTAACAACTATGAAAGCAGCAAATCTAGCAGTCATAAGCTTATATTTTTTCTACATTATGATTTGACAGAGCAGTCGTAACACGTATTTTTATTCTTTAGGAATACAGAAATGTCAGTTATTTTCAGTATGATCACTTAACCAGAATTACACGATTTGTAAAAATATTTTATCCGTCAAAGCCCTACATACTCAAACCAAGTAATTAAGGAGAGTTTAATAAAGGGACTGTTTACAGAATTGTAGACTGGGTTAAGAGAAACCAACAAAAGAGTGAAGCATTCCAGGGCTAGCAACAAGAGGGAGCTATTGCTACCCCAATCCTAATAAGAAGAAGGAAGGATAGGATAGGAGAAAGTCTTCAGACAGAAGATGTGACTAAAGAAATGCAGCCAACCCATAATCCAGTCAGGGAATAGATATCCTGACCATTTATTCTCTTCTATTCTAGAAAGCATCACTTTCCCACTAAATCCACTTGTGAACTTTCTATTCTGTTCCTTTTTTTTTTTTTTTTGGTGGCCCATATGGGGACTGAACCCATGACCTTATTCTGTTCCGATTATGTGTCATTTTCTGTGCCAATGTTTTTACTGAAGTCTCTTATTAAGTTTTAATTCCTAGTAAGATAAGTTCCTTCTCAGTTTTTTTTTTTCCAAAACTACTCTTGGCTGTTTCTGTAAAAAATTTTTAATTTTGGAATTGGAAATATATTAATATGATTCGACGTATATATATAGTAAATCCCCCAGATTGTCACTTATATTAGCTTCTTGCAAAGCAAAAATATGTTCTTAGTAACCCTAACCCTGCCCATTGCCTCTTAAATATAGCATACTATAACCATATACAGTTCTGTACCTTGCATTTTTCATTTAGTATACTTTGGAGAACTTTCCAAATTAGTATACAGAGAACTGCCCCATTCCTTATTTATTTATTTATTTGGGCTGTGCCGCGTGGCTTGTGGGATCTTAGAAGCCCGACCAGGGATTGAACCCATGCCCCCTGCATTGGAAGCACAGTGTCCTAACCACTAGACTGCCAGAGAATTCCCTGCCCCATTCCTTTTTACAGCTTCCCCCGAATGTACCATAATGTATTTAACCAGTCTTCTATTGACAGACGTTTGAGTTGTTTCCAATTTTTTGCTTTTACAAAAAACTGAAATGAACAACCTTGTACATAAGTCAGTTTATGCCTGTGCAATTGTACCTGTAGGATAAATTCCCAGATAGCTGGGTCAAAGATCAGATGCCTTTGTAATTTTTATAGATATTGCCAAATTGCTCTCCCTAAGGGTTGTACCAATTTTCAGTCCTACTGAGACAGGCTGGGACCTGGGACCACAAGGAAACGATAAGGGACTAAAAATAACTGGGTACATGAGCCCCTGGGGCAAATTACGAACCACACAATACAAAAAGGCCCAAAACCCAACTGCCACTTCTGAGATGTCAGGAACAAAAGCAGTCTACTGCAGCATGATCCCTGAACACAGCACCACCAAACAGGTGGGCAGACCACCTAAGCCAACCCTCTGGCCCAACCTATTGATCCGCCCCTACCATTTAAAAGGACCAGCTAGCGTGCCCCTTCTCCACCACTCCTTCAGGGAGCTAACAAGGGCACCTGTTACTTGTTTTCACTCCCTCCTGCTACAGCAAGAGTCCCAATTCAAACCTTGCTTGAATTCCTCATCTGGCCTCATCAATTTCTATTGATTAAAGAGTCCAAGAACCCTGGCTGGTAACACTTCACAGGCTCACCGATAGTTTCACTGAACTTTTAGATTTTTGTCACAATATTTTACAGTTCCAAAAAAACAAAAACAACCCACTGAGATTGATGGAATAATATCACATTTATACTCATTCGAGATACTCATTTGTGATATTACATTTTTCTATTGTCTTCCAACCAGAAAATCATCACTTACTGAAATTTAATTTCTTTGTACTTTATTTCGTATTTTTCTTCACATTACCGTTTAAATCTTATACCCAGGTATCTTTTCATTTGGGGGATTACTTTTTCATTTCCACATCTAATTAATGGTTTTAGTGAATAAAAAAATTATTTTCATGTATTTCTCTTGTATCCAGCACCTTAACTGAATTATATTAATAACTTTAGCACTATTATTAATTCTGGCGCAGTTTCACCGCTGAGCACGGAAGAACGAACAGGATGGGACGGGTCCTGCTCTCTGCAGTTTACAACGTCGTTGGGGAAAAAGAAAACGAACAGACGAGAAAAACACCTTACATATATTAAAGAGAAAGAAAATGGTAACATATGACAGTACTAAGGGCCTACGCGATACAACGTAGTCAGGGGAGACCTGCCTCGGAGGAGGTGACACAGGTTAAGCGCTGAATGGAAAGCACTTTTCGCTGAAGGGTGCAGCACACAGTTGAGGTGACTTTCCACGAGGCTCCCAGCTCCACCATTCCTACCTAGCCACCCTCTACCGAAACCCCCAGCGCTTCTCTCTCAGCCTCCACCCTTCCGGCCCCCGCCTCTGCGGCCTTTTGCGGCTGCGCAAGGCCCTGCCCAATTGAAAACGTTTCACTGCCAAAAGGGGCAGGGATTGGTCCTAAATTCCTGAGGCTGACAGGAAGGGGCGGGGCTTATAGTAGGCTATTAATCTGTATTGACGCTGCAGTCCGAAGGCCGGCGGAAGTGCTCTGGGTTGTTGCCGGAAGTGGGCGAGGAAAGGTTGTGATGGCGGCTGCGACTGTAGCGGAGAAGGTGAGTGCTGCCGGCTCTTTCCAGGGGTTTTAGTTGGGGAGAGCTCTGAGGGACGGCAAGGGCGAGAGGTGGAGGAGGTGCTTGTGTGCCGGGCCAGGAAGGCGCAGATACTTTGGGGCCTGGGTCGGCGGTGAGGGCCCGGCCTGGGCTGTCGGGACCCGCGGGTAATCCGCCTGGGCTCTCCGGGGAGAAGTCTAACCGGCCCCAACTCCAGCCTGTCCTCCGCCACAGGTGCCGGTAGACGGCGCGGAGGAACAGCAGCCCCCTGCGGCGGCCGAGGAGCTGGCCGCCCAGAAGCGCGAACAGAGACTGCGCAAATTCCGGGAGCTGCACCTGAAGCGGGTGAGTCGCCCCGGAGGCCAGCTGAGACCTGTCACGTGGCCAGGCCCGTGCGCGTTTGTGGAGCGACGAGGAAGCCGCACCAGCGCGTGTGACAGACTCGCAGAGCTTGATGAAAGTTTAGTCCCGATGCTTCTCAACCTGGCAACACATTGTAGTCACTTTTGGAAAGGGACATGCTTTCACCAAGCTTTCTTTCACGCCCATCTGTTTTAACTTAGTTGGGCTAGTTTGGGGGTCTCTGTTACTAACCGCCTCCGTCCTGTATGATTCTAGTAAACTCTTCATTTTACCTAGGGAAATATGTGGAGCTAGAGACTGGAAGAAACTTGTCCAGTAAGAAAGCTGGTTGCCTCTTCATTCAAAAATAATCAGCAAATCTCGGGAAGTCTATAGGGTCAGTGGTTCAGCTAGTAGGTGGGGAACTAGATGAGTAAGATAAGTCCTCTGCTCTTAAGTAGAGGAGACGTTCTAGATAGAAATTATATTGTGATAAATGCCATGCTTGAGTGAGGAACAAAGTGCCTTGGGAGTGCAGCGAAGGAGAGATTGGTATAGTTTAGGGGCCCCCAGGGAGTGCCTCGTATAAGAGGTGATACCTAAAGTACTGCTATAAAGATGAGTAAGATGTTACCAGAAAAATAAAGAAGTTTGAGGAAGAAATATCTAAGCAAAGGGAACAAATGCAGAGGAAGAGAATTCACGTCAAGGATAAGAGTCCAGCAAACAACTGGCTGCAGTTGGAGCTGAGAAACAAAAAAGCAGCTCTTGACTGTTCACCTCAAGGGGGCCTGACTGGTAGCTTGGCCATGGTTTCACAAAACTACAACATCACTCTGACTGTCACAGTGTGACGAAAACAAAACTGTTCAAACCACAGAAATGACCACACAGCACCCACTTCTGCTAACACCAGTGACAAATACAGCACTAGCCTCACTCCATTAGTTCTGCTTCCTGTATAAAAACTGAAGATACCCAGTCATAGAATGCCCTGGCTTTCTGACAGTGCCTAATCCAGGCACAACCATGCTTCCTTGAACCTTTCCCTCCAGTCACCTGATACAAACTCAAATCCTGTAAGTGGCTCCTCCTAACACCCTCTCACTGAAATGCCTCCAGTTCCCCATGGTTTGCTGTTCCTTCAGTGCAATACACACAACTTTGTTTGACTACACATGTGTTCTTGGTGTCTTCAACTGGAGGGCATTGTCAGAGCCAAGAGTATGTGAGGGATGGTTGTTGAGATGAATGTTCTGGGTTTTTCTCTTTACCCAGAAAAATTTAATAAAGGATTCAGCACACTTACATATTTACTTGGAGGGACTGTGTAAAGAACATGGGGTTGGATTAAGAGACATGTCTTCCTGGACTAACGGCCACCAGCCTGTAACCCAAGAAACATCTAACTTAAGTTGTCCCTAAGATGGTATACTCATTTTGTTTTATGCAGTTATTTAAAAACAGACTCTACATACAGTAATTTAAATGGAAAATGCCTTTCATTTGACATGATGTAAACTGCTAAAATATCTAAAGAGGAGGGGGGACTTGGGAAAGGTTAGAGATATTATGATAGGTATTAAAGCCCCCAGCCCCAAATTGAGGCTTCTTCTTTGCATCAGTCAGGATTAAAAGAGAATTGAAAGTAGAATATCTTTCTCATAATGTGAAACATTAACGCCCAGGCCTTTGGCACAGCAAACTAGTGCAGCTCAACACATTTCTTGACTGTATACAAATGAGCCCTAATTAGGCCGTTTCCTTGCTTAAAATCCTCTGATGGTTCTCTTGCTTTTAGGGTAAAATGGAGTCCCCTTGTTAACGTGTCTTGACCTTCCTCAAAGAGGGAAATATTTGTTTGGATTTATTTTCATGTTTCAGCCGATAGCCTTTTTGCGTTTATGGTTTTAGAATGAAGCTCGTAAATTAAATCACCAGGAAGTTGTTGAAGAAGATAAAAGACTTAAGTTACCTGCAAATTGGGAAGCCAAAAAAGCTCGTTTGGAATGGGAACTACAAGAAGAAGAAAAGAAAAAGGTTAGGAACTACTCCGCTATTTTCATAAGTGGTTTATTCAATCTTTCTAGAGTATTAAGGCAGTAAAAAATGCTTTTTACCAGCTACCAAGCTTTGGGTGAGTAATTTAACCTCTCTGTGCCTATGTTTTCTCATCTGTAAAATGGGACCTGTAATAATTATTTGAGTTAATTATGAATTAAATGAGTCAATGCATGTAAAACATTTAAAAAAGGGTCTGACACTTGATAAATGTTGAATAAGTATTATTTTTTAGATTGATGTACTCACTTCTTATATACTATAGTAGATTATCAAATTTCCTTCAAATATTAATCATTATTTTTAATGTATTGCTTGATATCTTTATTTAAAATAGGTCAAATAATTGCTTGAATCATTTGGGCAGGCATTAGCTTTTTTTCCTTTCTTTTTCAGGAATGTGCAGCAAGAGGGGAAGACTACGAGAAAGTGAAGTTGCTAGAGATCAGTGCAGAAGATGCAGAAAGATGGGAGAGGAAAAAGAGGAGGAAAAATCCCGACCTGGGATTTTCAGGTAAAACTCACCTTTACTTTATTGAATGAGCCTGTGAGGTAAGCGTTGCCTTCAGTGTTTCTGGTTTTAAGAAAGGATATACCCCTTCATGGAATATTCTCCAAGAGGCTTACTCCCAAGAAAAATACAGACATATCTCATAGGGCAGAAGTAAAAAAGGCTGTGCTTGAGGCAGCTGGATCCCTTTACTCATTGTGCTAAAATTAAAGCCTGTATTATCAGCATCTTCGGGATAGAGGCTCTGCTTAGATTAGTGCGTACATTGCTAATAATAATTTTGATTTTTCTCTGAATAGTAATGACCAAACAAGGAAATATATCATTTCTGATTCTCATTTTATTTTTAGATTATGCTGCTGCCCAGCTTCGCCAGTACCATCGGCTGACCAAACAGATCAAACCGGACATGGAAACATATGAGAGACTGAGAGAAAAGCAGTAAGTTGACAGGACTAATGCCAGTCCTTTTTCATCCTGAAGTGATTTTTTTTTTAAACATTACACTTTATTTATTTATTTATAAATTTATTTATTTATTTTATTATTTTTGGCTGCGTTGGGTCTTTGTTGCTGTGCGCAGGCTTTCTCTAGTTGCGGCGAGCGGGGGCTATACTTCGTTGTGGTGCACAGGCTTCTCATTGCGGTGGCTTCTCTTGTTGCGGAGCATGGGCTCTAGGCGCGCAGGCTTCAGTAGTTGCAGCACGTGGGCTCAGTAGTTGTGGCTTGTGGGCTCTAGAGCACAGGCTCAGTAGTTATGGCGCACAGGCTTAGTTGCTCCACGGCATGTGGGATCTTCCCGGACCAGGGCTCAAACCCATGTCCCCTGCCTTGGCAGGCGGATTCTTAACCACTGCGCCACCAGGGAAGCCCTTCTGAAGTGATATTGATGTACTTGTGCATGTATATAAACGTACATAACATAAATACAAACAGACTGCAGTGCTTGGGTATGGGTTATCCACAGCTGTTTAAGAATAGTTTCTGTCGTGATGACACTATTGCTCATCCACAGCAGTTAAGCTAACCACCTGGTTATCTTTCTAGCTGGGCATACTATGACTGGGTGTTGAGAGTTTAATACCCAGATTATCATAGTTATTCAGATATTTTGGGACGCAGAATGCTTTAGTGCCAGGATGGGTGAACTTCTGCTGTAAAGGACCAGATAGTAAATATTTTAGGCTTTGTGGGCTATGTGTTCTTTGTCATAGCTACTCCACTCTGTCCTTGTGAGTGAAAGCAGCAGCAGCCTGTAGAGGAGATATAAACAAATGGACTGTGTCCCAGTAAAACTGTTTATAGAAACATGCTGCAGTTTGTTGGCCTGCTGTAGTGGAAAGAGAAATATCCTGAGCCTAGAAGCAAGTCCTTTAACCTCTGGCCCTGGGCTCTTTCATATGTAGAATGAAGGTGTTGGCGTAAGTGATTTCTTACTTCTGTCCCTTCTAATTCTGTGTTTTTTTTTTTTAAAAGGTAAGGTAGTATCCCATAGTATAAAGATATGTATGTATTTTATCTCTCATCGTGATGGTAGTTTAGTTTGAAAATGTGGAGCACTTGCAGTGTTATTCCAAGTCCCTGTTGCCATCTTTCCAGTGAGGAAGAGTTTTACCCAACATCCAACAGTCTTCTTCATGGGACACATGTGCCTTCCACAGAGGAAATTGATAGGATGGTCGTAGACCTGGAAAAACAGTGAGTACTCCGTGTAGCAGCCTGAAATTTTAAACGTTTAATGACAAAATGGACTTAATATGCTTAGAATGAATTGAGAAGACAGATATTATACTTCCTAATTTCTGACCTAGCATCTCTAGTGGTTTTGGGGACAGACAGTAAGGATGGGTTGAGTCCCTATGATTTGGAATGAAGAAACAAAATACTGATGGAATTGAGTTGTTATAATTGAAAATTACAAAGAAAGTTATTCTTTAAGAAATTATTCTTGTTTTTACTTTAACAACCATTCCACTCTTTGATTTGAAGAAGTACAAATGTTCTCATAAATCTATCTTTGTATATTTGTGTTTCTTAATACTGATAGGAATGTGTTTCCTGATGGTGATCAGGCAGAGCAAAATGAATTTATATTATAGGAGCTAATACACTTAAGTATTAAGAATAGTGTCTAGTATATACTGTGTACTCTGTTCATATTAGCTGTGGTTATTATTAATATAATTACTGTTGTAATTATTTTCTGTTAAGTGATACTTCATGTGTGCAGTTCCTAGCAGTGTAGCAGTGCTCTTCTAGAAACATTCTAAAGATGAGTTTGTATTTACTAAATTTCATGGTTCATACCCAGGGTTGTGCTGTTAATTGGCAGTTTCAACTTCATCTTGATGAAACTGGCCTTCCTCCCGCCCCTTCCCAAAGTGCTAGTCTTAAGTGTACTGATTCTATTCTATTTGACCATGTTTTATTAAGATCAATAAAGAAGGCAGTTTTGAATTTTATAAATTATTTTCTTCTCCCAGAATTGAAAAACGAGACAAATATAGTCGGAGACGTCCCTATAATGATGATGCAGATATTGACTACATTAATGAAAGGAATGCCAAATTCAACAAGAAGGCAGAAAGATTCTATGGGAAATATACAGCTGAAATTAAACAGAATTTGGAAAGAGGAACAGCTGTCTAATCCCTTCAGGAACTGTTTAGAAGCTTGAGAATGGAGTGAAAATTTCTACTAGCAAATTGAAGTTCTCTTCAGAGTTACACCAGTAAACCAGAACTCGGTCTATGCCTTCCCACTCAGCATTTAAAAATAAATGTTTTTTCTTAAACTTCTACTACCATGTATATTTCCACATTTTTGTGCTTGGATATAAGATGTATTTCTTGTAATGTACTTGTTTTGTAAAAATCTACTTTGTATAAATTCTATTATTTTTCTATGTATTTTAAATGTGTATGACTGTTGAATCTTTGAAGCATTTTGGCTTTAAGAATGCTGGCAGCATACGTAAATGCAGTCATTGTTACTTTGAATGTTTGTATGAATTTGACAAAATCTAGAGCTGGACTCAGGAACTATTTGGGGTTGTAGACTCCGAAGCTAAGGACGGTGATGAGGAAGGGAGCAGTGGCTGCTGGAGGGTGGGTATAGGCTCTACCCGGGCTGCTTAGGACCAAGTTCAGGAAGTAGCAGAACTGTCCTCCCATGAATACTGACTATGCACAGTTCCCTTTTAAAAAAGGAAATGTCTTGTGGAATAGAATCCCTACTAAACAATTTATCATTTAAAACAAATATTTGTATTTGTACATTTATATATACACAAATATACACATACATGCTTCCATTCCACAAACATTAAAAATTTTTCTATTATAGGAAATTCCAAACATATTCAAAAGAAGACAGAATAGTACAATGAGTCCCATATACCCAATGCCCATCTTCAATAATTATCAACTTAATGCCAATCTTTGTTCTGTCTTTATTTCTATCCACTTTTCCCTGTATAACTCCTGTGTTATTTTGAAGCAAATACTAAATATATAATTTCGTCTATAAATATTTCAGTATGTATCTGAAAGATAAAAACTTAAAAAAGGCCACAGTACTATTATCGCAATAATAGTTTAATAAAAGTCAGGAGTGAGAGATTGGTATAATTTTTTTCTATGTGATGGTAACAATACTAAGTACCTAATTAGGACATTCCAAATTAAGAAAAATCTGAAATTCAGAGAAAATTTCACAAATATTTCAGCTTTTGTGTTTAATGAACATTTAATACCACTGGTAATTGTTCCCTTTTAAAATTCATGTAGTACTTTCTATTTCTGCTCTTATTTTGTTTCTTCTAGCATTTAATCTATGTGCAGTTAATCAGGTCTGATCATAGGGCTTTGATGCTGCCTCTGAAAATAGATATGTTTCTTTTCCCATTTCCACAACTTTAGTTCAGGTCTTTAGTCCTGAGTATTGCAATAGCCTTAAACAAAATCACGTCAAGAAACATTGTCAAATAGAATCTGGCAAGGTATTTAAAAGAATAATTCACTATGAGACAGCAGGGTTTATTCTAACAATGCAAGAGTAGCTTGTAGACGTGTTAGTTACCTGTCCAATATCAATTCTCTTCCTCATAACCAACCAAACCCTGAATTTTTGGTGAATTTGTGGTAGAATTTCCAGCTAAACATTTGTTTCCCCAGACCAACTTGCTGTTACAGGTGGTCAAATGTTACAGTTCTGGCTAATAAGACACAATCTAATTATTCTGAGAAATCTTTTGCTTTCCCGGTAAGGGAGTTGCCACTCCCTCCCCTTCCTTCCAGCTTGGATCACATACGTGAGGCCTGGAGTTTTAGCAGCTGTCTGTGCCATGAAGTAACAAGCATGAGGATAAAGTCAATGTGCTGAGGAGAGTGGAGAAGAGCTTGCATTCCTTTTGGCATTGCTGAGCAGCTGCACTGGCACTGGATGCCTGCCTCTCATCTTCCTGTTCTTCGCTGCTGAATAAATTTATGACCAAGGCATATTTCAATTTTAGGACAAATGTTACATACACAAAAATCAATAGTTTTTTCTCCACTGTAGAAATAAATACATAGAAATGGAGATGGGAGGAAATAGTTACAATAGCAATAAAAGTAAGAATCTACTGAGACACAAATTTAATGAGAAGTCATAGGAGAATCTACTGAGACAAATGAGGAGTCATAGGACCTACGTGAAGAAAATTATAAAATCTAATGAAAGAATTAACAGGAGTATAACTGAGTCACTTTGCTGTACAGCAGAGACTGGCACAACATTGTAAATCAACTATACTTCAGAAAAAAAAAAAAAGAGTTAAGACTTACTTCCAGCCAAGATGGAGTGATGGGGTGGATTTACCTTGCCACTTGAAATGTTAAAAAACAGCAGTTTTCAAGGTAATGGAAATCAAGGAAGGCCAGTGGTTCCTAAGAGAGGAAACAAACAGGTGTAGCCCTATGATCACCTCAGCTTACTGTCTTTAGCGAACTTCCAGCCTGTGGCGCATGGCGGAAGAACCCAGGCAGAGCCCAGGGGCGCCCTTCGTTGAGGAGATAGAGCTGAAAGTCTGGGGACACCACAGTGGCAAGATCTTACAGTACAGAGTGTTGGAGAGGTGGGAGCTGCACACAGAACTCTGAAAGTCCGCAGAGGTCTCTTCAAGTATCAGGCAGAATACATATGTGAGGAAACGACTCGAGGCTGAGGGGAGAATAGCACCTGGCCCTCACGTGTGGCCAGGAATAGTGTTTTCCACCAGCTGAACTGGAAAACTTCGTAATTCATGGAGTAGTATAGTGAGGTTTTGCCTCAGTAGTGGAGAATAATTAGTCCTAGACTAAACACTGCTTGGGTCTTGCCTAAAAATCTTAAAAGTTAAGACCTGAAAGAAACTGTTTCTGAATAATTTAACTACAGCCTAAAACAAAGATTAAGAATCATTGTAAAAAAAGACAGAAATATCCAGTACCCAAAAACATCAAGTTCACAATGTCCAGCATCTAACAGAGAAACAGGAAAGTAGGACTCATAATGAGAAGAAAAATCAATCTAAACTTACCAAGAACTGACATAGATGTTTGAATTAAGAGAAAAATCAGGGAATTCCCTGGCAGTCAAGCGGTTAGGACTCTGCACTCTCAGTGCCAAGGGCCTGTGTTAAATCCCTGGTTGGGGAACTAAGATCCCACAAGCTGCGCAGTATGGCAACCAAAAAAAAAAAAAAAAAAAAAAAGGACAAGTCAAACAGTTACTATAGCTGTACTCCACATGTTCAAGAAGTTAAGAAGAGACAGGAAGATATAAAAAAAGACCTACATCGAACTTCTCAACATGAAAAGTACATGTCTGAGATGAAAAGTATACTGTATGGGCTTAATCGCAGATTAGACATCATGAAAGAAAGTAGTAAACTTGGAGACACAACAACAGAAACCTTCCAAAAGGCAACATAGAAAGTAAAAGAATTAAAAAGTGAACAGGGCATCAGTAAGATGTGGGACCCTGTATGTGTAATTTGGATTTACCAAGCAGACACTGCTGCCCATGGAAGGCTCTGGGTCTGAAGTCTGGTCTCTCTTTGTTCAAGTATGAGCAAATATGAGAGGCATTATGAAAGGCATATTAGCACCAAGCCTTTTCCTTGACATAGTCACAAGGTTGAGAAAGATTTGAAAAGGGTCTACCTGTCTCAGGGGTGCCCACCTGCGAGACACATCTTGCCCTTTGGAAAATGCTGTGCCAGCAGAATGGAGATGATTTATGTCAGTCTTTCCTAACCCATCCGTGGGACTGATGAAATTGAGTGCCTAAAAAAGGAAGCAAGGCCTATTTGGGGGGATGTAGAGGGTGTGGCTGGAGACAGAGGCAATGTGAGCAACCCCTCTTTGACCCCAACCTGACTGCTGCTGAGTCCCCATTAGCCATTGCTTATTCAAAGAGAGAAGGAGCAAACAGTGGTCCTGTGGCCCTGCTGCAGCAGTCCTGGATGGGTATGCCCCTCTGACAGTGCTCCTTCCTACCCTCTCCTGCCCATCAGGGCAGAGCTGCCTCTCCACTGGCCCTTTGTCTTCAACACTGTGCTATCTCAGTGGGCACACCTTCCTCACTGGCTCATAATTCTCACTTGGCTCGACTGTGTTCTCATACTTGGGAAACCCAGTTGAATAGTTTTTGGCCAGGTGGTGAAGCTGACCATAACAAAATGATCTCTAATAGTTATAATTAATTGTGGTATAGCATAGTGTTCACAGCTGGCTCTGGAGTGAGTTTGCCCCCACTGGATTCCTCCTAAGGCCTTAGTGAAATGGGGGGTGGTGGTTAATAGCAATAACCTCACAGGGTTGTTGTTGGTATTAAATGGATAATCCATGCAAAGCACTTAGCGAGGTGGGCTGGTGCAGAGTAAATGCTTGCAGTTCCTGTGGTCACCGTCATGTTCTCCAATGGAACTCTCCTTTCTCAGGGCAATAGACACTGTACAATAGCCATGAAAAGCATGGACTCAGGTGTCAATACAGTCTGGATTCAAATCTCAGTTCTTCCATTTACCAGGCAAAAGATCTTGGGCAAGTCACTTGCACTGTTCACTAGGGCTTCCACAACAGAATACTACAGACTAGGTGGCTTAAACTACAGAAATTTATTTGTTCACAGTGCTGGAGGCTGGAAGTCCAGGCTCAAGGTGCTGGCAGGGTTGGTTTCTGGTGAGGGCTCTCTCCTTGGCTTGCAGACAGCCACCTTCTTGCTGTCCTAATGGCATTTTCTCTATGCATGTGTATTCCTGGTGTCTCTGCCTCTTCTTATAAAAACACAAGTTGTATTGGATTAGGGCCCCACCCTTATGACCTCATTTAACCTTAAGGACCTCCTTAAAGGCTCCATCGCCAAGTCTAGTCAAATTGGGGGTTAGGGCTTCAGCATATGAATTTGGGGGGACACAATTCAGTCCATAACATCAACCACCTACTCTGTGCTTCAGTTTCCCCAGCTCTAAAACTTGTTAATAATGCCTGCCTCTGAGGGTTGCTGGGAGGATTGGATGAGTGTAATATGCTTAGACATGTCTGGTTTATAGTAGGTACTATGTGAGTTATAATAGTAATAATGAAATGAATACGTACTGTCCTCATGGATATTTCCTGTACTTTTCTCACTTCCAAATCAAGATAATGCCAAATTGAACATTCAGAAATCTCCAAGGGAGGTAGGATTTCTGTGTGACTTGCTCCCTGCTCCCAAAAGTCTTTGACTTTTTTTTTTTTTTTTTTTAGGACCAGCGGAGACTTCCTCTTTCTGCCAATCTGAAGTTTTGAAGAGACAGGAAACCCAGGAGCTTTGAAGCCACCCTTCCCCAGGCCTTTCCTGGGGCCTGCATGCTGCAGCACTCCTCCTTGCTCTGTTGGCAAGCTCTCTTCAGAAGCTCACCGCTAATGCAGATTTAACCTTGAGCTCTCCTTGGGCTGCTTCTCCAATCCAAGGCAGTTAGACTCAAAGTCCAGTTCAGGTTCTTTTCTTTTTTTTTTAAAAAATATTTATTTATTTATTTATTTTATTTGGCTGTATCGGGTCTTAGTTGTGGCACGTCATGGGCTTAATTGCCCTGCCGCATATAGGATCTCAGTTCCCCGGCCAGGGATCGAACCTGCGTCCCCTACATTGGAAGGTGGATTCTTAACCACTGGACCACCAGGGAAGTCCCCAGAGTCCAGTTTCTGACAAACAACAACTACTTGCAGAACCCAGGGATCTGAGAATCAGAGGTCCCTCCTGGATTTTTTGCTACAATAGGACCGGCACTTATGGTCAAATCATTAAAGCCAAAACAAACAAACAAAAAATCCTTATCTATAAAAATGTTCACTTTTTGAATGAATAGTTTAGCTTTGGATCCAGTCTTGTCCCTGCAGATGAGGTTGTCGGATTTTTGTTTGGAAACCTGCAGGCTGTTGGGAGCTCAACAGGCTGGAGGGACCACGAGAAACTGGGAGATACTGACAACATCTCACCTGGCTGAAACCTGTGTGTGTACATGCAAGTGTGTGGTGTGTGGTGTGTGTGTGGTGTATGTGTGGTGTGTGTTGGGAGGGGCAGGTGTGTGTTTCTTTGGCTAGAAATGACTCCTTGGGGAAAGATGCAGAAAATACCCGACAATCTCAGAGGTATACTCTACAATGTATGGAGTCTTCCATACATAGGATATCGATCACCACATGTATGTAAAAGTAAAACACCTAAAATATACCACAATTTTTACAAAGTCCTGCTTTGGCATTTCTCATTCTTATTAATGTAATAGAAGCCCTCAAATAAGGAGGGGTCTGTCTCTCACCTGTTGCTTAGAGGCCCATGTGCACAGGGACAGAGCCTGAAAGCAGAAAGGGGTGGGGAAGGAAAGCAGGGACAATTAAAGAGCCCTTTGGAGTGATCATGGCAACTGTTTAGCTCTCCCTTGTGGGGTTTGAGGAGCATAGTTTCAAAGTCAGTCATACTTTTTTAAACCCAAGAAGAAAGCATTCGGCTGTTTCCTAGTTATAACATTAATCCATAGTCATTTTAGAAAATTATTTCTTCTAATTGGGAGGTGGGGAAGGAAGTATGGAGTTTGATCAGTTTATGAAATCCTTAAGTATGGGAACCACAGAACTAATTTAAACCTCTTGTTAAAAAACTAGGTATAACTTACATAAACGCACAATCTTAAGATGAATTTTTACATATTTACAACCAGGTCAAGCCTAGAGGGATACCTCATGACCTCTCGCCGTCAAACCGTCCCCCAGAGGTAACCATTATTCTGACCTCTATCACCTCAGATCAGTTTGCCAGTTTTGAGCTTCCCGTAAGTGGAATCATATAGTATCTAGTTTTCAGAGTCCGACTTTCTTAGCCCAACATCATGTCTAGAGTGAGATTTGTCCAGGTTGTGTGCAGGGCCAGCTTAAGCTTTAAATCCCTTTCCAACTCTGAGATCATCTAGTTCTATAAGGAGGGAGGAAATGAGGGAAGAATACAATTTGAGAGAGACATTTGATGGAGTTTTAGAGTTGATAGTTTCAGGCTCTTCAAAGAATGAGGATGACGAAAAGGAGAAGATGTTAATGACCTGTTCCCCCATTGCCTGTGGCCCGTAGGGGTGGGTAGATAACTGGTTTATTTAATTGACGACACTTCAGATCCAGAGGAGCCGTGCTCCTTGACTGAACTCCAGAAGTCTCAACTCCATCTGGACCTGATTTATATGATAAGATCCTGGACTTTAAGCTGGTGCTGTAATGGGATGAGACTTGGTGGTTTGCAGGAGGGGACTAGTGCATTTTGCGTATGGGAGGGAGGTGAATTTTTGTTGGCCAGGGGATGGGCTGTGGCAGGTTGGAATTTCCAAAGATGGCCACACCCCTAACTACCGCTTTCTGCAAGCTCTTCCTACAATATGATGTTGATGATTCTCCATCAAGAGGTGGTGGATTAGTTTCCTAGGGCTGCTGTGATAAAGTACAGTCATCCCTCGGTACCTGCAGGAGATTGCTCAAGTTCCAGGGTTGGCCCTCCATATCTGTGGATTCCGCATGTGAGGATACGGGCTGATAGTACCACAAATTGGCTGGCTTGAACCACTGACCCTTATTGCCTCACAGTTCTGGAGGCTGGGTGTCTGAGACCAAGAACAGGCTGGTTCCTCCTGAGGTCTGTGAAGGAGAATCTCCTCCATGCCTCTTCACTAGCTCTGAGTGGTTTTCTGGCAATCTTTGGCATTTCTTGGCATGTAGAAGCATCACCCTGATTTCTGCCTTCATCTTCATGTGGTGTTCTGGGTGTGTGTTAACTGTCTTCAAATTTCCCCATTTTATAAGTATACCACTCATACTGAATTAGGACCCAACTGAATGAGCTCATTTTAACTTGATTAGCTCTCTAATGACCCCATTTCCAAATAAGGTCACAGTCTGAGGTATGGGGATTAGGACTTCAACATATGAATTTTGTTGGGGCATGTGTATTAGAGAAACAGAACCAATACACACACATACGCATGTATATGTAGTTTTATGTACACGTGTATATATACAATCTCTCTATAAATCTCTCTATGTAGATAGATTTATTATAAGAAACTGGCTCACATGATTTTGGAGACTGAGAAGTCCCATGATCTGCCATCTGCAAGCTGGAGACCCAGGAAAGCCAGTGGTGCAATTCAGTCTGAGTCTGAAGGCCTGGGAACCAGGGGAGCCAAAGGGGTAAGTTCCAGTCCAAGGGCAGGAGAAGACTGATGTCCCAGCTCAACAGGCCGGTGGGAAGAGGATGGATCCTCCCTTCCTCCACTTTTTGTTCTATTCAGGCTCCCAGTAGATTTCATGATGCCCACCCACACTGGGGAGGGTGGTCTGCTTTACTGAGTCCACTGCTTCAAATGCGAATCTCATCTGGAAACACCCTCACAGACACACTCATAAAGAATGTTCAATCTGGGCACCCTGTGGCCCAGTCAAGTCGACACATAAAAGTAACCATCACAGTGCATACTGTGATCCATAATTGGAAGGGACTGTGTTTCCTCTACTTGAACTTGCGTGGACTTTTGTAACTGTGATGGAAGTGACGCTGAATGACTTCTGAGGCTCGGTCACAGAGGCAATATGGCTTCCATCTGGTTCTCTCTCAGGAATCCAGCCACCACATCAAGAAGAACATGCATAGGCTGTGTGAAGGTCTCAATCAACAGGCAGCATCAACTGCCAGATGTTTGAGTGATATTTGCTATTTCAGTCCCCAGCCTTCGGGTCTTCCCACTGAGGCACCAGATGTTATGTAGCAGAGTCAAGCCATCCTGCCCATGTCTTAGCCACAGAAACTATGAGAGCTAATTAGTTATGGCTGTTGTTTTAAGCTGCTAAGTTTTGGGATGATTTGTTACGCAGCATAGCTAACTAATACATGCTACCCACCTCATAGTGTTCTTGTGAAGTTTAAATGAACCAGCAGCTGGAATAAATCTGGTATAATGCTTGACATATAGCAACTTAGAAAAAACTTATTAGTAGATAAATTAAAAAATGGGACATTATAATTTTAAAGTACACAGTAGTTTCTGTTACTACATGTAATTAAAAGAAGAAAAGGGAATTCTAAAAGCCATTTAACATTTAAACATTTCACTAATTCTGATCACACTTTTGCTCTACTAGACTGATTTTTTTTTTTTTTTTTTTTTGCCAGACGTGCTAAGAGATGGGATTTTATTGGCTGAGAAAATAATGATCTTTTCCTTTGTTGTGGATACAGCCATTTTAAATCAGTGACATGTGAGTTAACCAGGTTTTCATAATATTTTGTATATTATTAGGGAGAAAAGAATTTTGGTTTCATAATGCAGCCTCACAAAAGTTTTCAGCAAAATTAGACTATATAAATAAGATCAAATTTATGTCTGTACATTTTTCTAAAGAGGTTGTACAAATGGCCAATAAACACACAAAAAAGATGCTCAAAACCATTAACCCTCAGAGAAATGCAAAGTAAAACTACAAGGAGATACACTTCACACCTGCTAGCTATAATCAGAAAAACAGATAATAACAAGTGTTGGTGAGGATGTGGAGAAATTGAAACTCTCCATAAACCACTGGCAGGAATATAAAATGGGGCAGCTGCTTTGGGAAACAGTCTGGAAGTTCCTCAAAAGGTTAACATAGAGCTTGACCCAAAAATTCTACCCCTGGGTATGTACCTAAGAGAAAAGAAGACATATTGCCACACAAAAACTTGTAAGCAAATGTTTGTAGCAGCATCCTTCATAATAGCCTAAAAGTAGAAGCAATCAAATGATGAATGGATAAAGAAAATGTGGTATATCCATATAATGGAATATTATTCAGCAATAAAAAGGAATAAAGTACTGATGCCTGCTACAACATGGATGAATCTTGAAAATATTTGCTAAGTGACACAAGTCAGACTCTAAAGGCCACATATATTGTATGGCTCCATTTATATTAAATGTTCAGAATAGGAAAATCCATAAAGCCACAAAGTAGGTTAGTGGTTGCCAGGGGCTGGGTGGATGGGAGAGGGAGTGATGGTGAATGACTGTTGATGGTTATGAGGTTTCCTTTGGGATGATGAAAATGTTCTAAAATTATATTATGGTTGATGGTTGCACAATCCTGTGAATATGCTAAAACCCACTGAACTGTGCACTTTAAAAAAGTGAATTTTATGGTATGAGAATTATATTTCAATAAACTGTTATGATTTTTATTTGTAATCATATCATGAGAAGACTTCCATTGAGTTTGGAAGGTCTGTTTAGTGTGCAGCCTTCACAAAATTCACTTTGGTGTGATTTCCAGGAGGCTTCTTGAGAAGACAAAGCAGATTCCCAAGAGACACGTGTGATGGCCCATCCAGAGAAATATCAACACCTCAATTAAAAATTTC
This sequence comes from Aethalodelphis obliquidens, assembly GCF_003676395.1. NCBI lineage: Eukaryota > Metazoa > Chordata > Mammalia > Artiodactyla > Delphinidae > Aethalodelphis > Aethalodelphis obliquidens. The sequence continues at coordinate 33,231,966 of NW_020837953.1, forward strand.
ATTTAACAAGCTCTACTGAGCACCTGTTATATGTTAGGAAGTGTTCTAGAAGTTTGACTACATCAACAAACAAAATTTAAGCGTTGATTTTAGTTAAGCTGCTTCTCACATGGACAACTCTAAACTGATCACTCCAGGAAGAGTGGCAGCAGTTATCAATTGACTGATATTAGCAAGAATTTGTGACTTCCCTCCTGCTATTTTGGAGAGGTTTGACCAACTTAAAGAAAAAAGAGGGAGATGTGAACATATAGCTTTTGTAAAAGTTCTTCTTTGCCATGCTTAAGAGAGTCAATAGCAGTTAAGAAAGGCTTTGGCTGTAAATAATAGAAATCTCAACTAATGCTGGCTTGAACAAAGAGAAGATTGTTTGTCTCAAAAAATGTGGAGGTAGGGCTTCCCTGGTGGCGCAGTGGTTAAGAATCCGCCTGCCAGTGCAGGGGACATGGGTTTGACCCCTGGTCCGGGAAGATCCCACATGCTGCGGAGCAACTAAGCCCGTGTGCCACAACTACTGAGCCTGCTCTCTACAGCCTGCAAGCCACAACTACTGAAGGCCGCGAGTCACAACTATTGAAGCCCATGCGTCTAGAGCCCATGCTCCGCCACAAGAGAAGCCACTGCAATGAGAAGCCCGCGCACCACAACGAAGAGTAGCCCCCACTCGCCGCAACTAGAGAAAGCCTACGCACAGCAACGAAGACCCAATGCAGCCAAAAATAATAAATAAATAAAATAAATAAATTAAAAAATAATGTGGAGGTAGGCAATTTTTCAGTGGCTTGAAAGATCGCCAAGGACCTAGGATCAGTCCTTTTTTCTACTTTGGCATCCTTAGCGTATTGGCTTTTTGTGTTTGTGTTTGTTTCCTGTGGTCACCAGATGGTGCCTAGCACTAGGTACAATGTCCTCTTACCAGTGCCCAGGGAGGAAGAGAGGGGTAAGGTCCAAAAATATTTCTCCTCTGGAGGCTCAATTTATTCTAGAAACATTTCCCAGAGTATCATGGACTAGAACATGATGGTGAGCTGTATCAGTGCATGATGTATACAACCAGTGGGGTGGCCGGGGTTTGATGATTAAGTCTGGGTTCAGCTGGGCCTGGCTCTGGGCTTCACTCCAGTCTGGGTTGGCTCCATGAATCTCCTTCTGAGGCCCATGAGGACAAGGGGGTACACGAATGGCACAAGCACATTTCAAGCCCCAGCTTGGATCACATGGTGCAACATGCCATTGGCTGAAGCAAGTCACATGGCCAAGCCCAAAGTCAGGGGACAGGGAGACCCACTCAGTCCACCATGAGGTCATGGTAGCGGGTGAGATATAATCCTACTTCTGGGGAGGGAAGGCCACACCTGCCTTGCCCTAGACCAGTCAATAGGGCTTGGATTGCCATGGATGGCTTAGACCAAGCCGGGCTCATGAAGTCGTAAGGTGTAGTTGTTGAGAGCGTGGCCTCTGGAGAAGGACTTCGGGGATCAAAACCTAGCTTCTCCACATACCAGCTGCTTGATCTGGGGCAATCAATTTCACGTCTCAGATTGCTCAACTGTAAGATGAGGATAACAATAGCCCCTGTTGTAAAGACTACATGTGCTTCTAACAATGCTCAGCGCACAGTAGGTCTGCATAAATGTAGCTCTGATACTCCGGGGCCAGGGGAGGGGAGGGTCTTGCTGCTCTTGCTGTCCCTGGAACTGTAGGTTTGCACGTCTTTCTCATTCCTCCCAAACAGCTCACCAGCTAATGCACCGCGGTTGCTTTTTCATTAGTAGCCACAGAATTCACATCCAGTAGCTCTCGACCACTGAGGTTTGCAGTTAATGGTGGCCTCATACTCGAAAAAAACGAAGCTGCATGATTTACTCCAGATTTGTTAGTCTGGAATCGGCCACTGGAATAAAGACTGCCAATGCATTACCTGCTCTTGGGCCAAGCAGGAGAGAAAAAGACTGTCTTCACCAGATGGTCCACGTGCTGGGGCTCTAGACTTCTCAGGGGTTCCAAGTGTGTTCATTCCAGAGAATTCTCAATCAAAGCGCAACCCCAGGCAGACACATTTTCACGCTAGCATGCCCACAGCATGTGTGGGAAAAAAGGGGAAGATCTGTGTAGATCTAAGTCAAACTAATTAGCTGTCAGCTGCATTGCATCTGGAGATCAAATATAAACTGTTGGCATCAAAAATCGTTCCGGTCCCTGTCATTTCCGTGCTCTTGGTACCAGGCCATCCTTTGTAGCATGGCCCTAATGTGTTTCTTCACAATGACAATGATCCAGCAGCCCGCCAAGCATGGTATCCCAAGTCATCTGCTATTGGCAACTGTAGCGCCCCTTCATTTTGTGCCAGGTGGAGTTAGATGAAACTAACGGGGATGAATAGGTGGGAGTGGGTCATTGCATTGTCAGTATGTTGGAATGCAAACATTTCCACAGTTACCCATTAACAGGGTCCTTTACCATTGCTACTGTTCTGTGTGTGCAAAGATCACAAAGTCCAGGGTCTGAAACAGGTTCGTTTTAGCTAATCTCCTGCTGAATTTCATCAATTACACCAGGTCGAAGTGGTTCATTCATCGATAGGGGGTTGGAGGGCTGGGGTGTGGATTTTGCCTTTCAGAAGAGGTATGTGCATCTGGACAATGGGAGAGTGGCCAGAGAACAGAGCCAGCAGTGGTTTTATTCTATTTAGATATTTTAAGTGTTTTTCCCCCTGTGGAAAATAATCTGTTTTTAGTTTAAGTTGATTTAAAATTGCTGCCATGTTATCGTAAATAAAGTGACATCTCATTTCTTTAAAGAAGCTTGGAATATGGTTATGGAATCCCAAGTACACAAATGACAAATTGGCTTTATGTATTTGATTCTTCTCCATGGCAAAAAATGTGTAATTTTTAGTACACTTTAAAAATCAAAGAATAGTTGGTGTAGGGTACCACTAAGAACCATCCACTAGGTGGCAGTATACCTCTAGGTTTTTAACATGTAACCCAGCAGTTCTCAAACCATGGTACCTGGACTAGCAGCATCAGCATTGCCTGGGAATTAGTTAGAAAGGTGAATCTTTTGGTTCCACCCCAGACCTATTGTATCAGAAAGTCTTGGAATGGGGCCCAGTAATTGTGTTTTTAAAAGTCCTCCAGGGACTTCGCTGGTGGCGCAGTGGTTAAGAATCCCCCTGCCAATGCAGGGGACATGGGTTCAAGCTCTGGTCCGGGAAGACCCCACATGCCTCAGAGCAACTAAGCCCGTGCGCCACAACTACTGAGCCTGTGTTCTAGAGCCCGAGAACCACAACTACTGAGCCCACGTGTCACAAGTACTGAAGCCCACGTGTCTAGAGCCCGTGCTCTGCAACAAGAGAAGCCACCATCATGAGAAACCCACACACCGCAGTGAAGAGTAGCCCCCGCTCGCCACAACTAGAGAAAGCCCACGCTCAGCAATGAAGACCCAACGCAGCCAAAAAGAAAGAAAGAAATAAATTTATAAAAAGCCCTCTGGGTGATTCTGTTATGCTCTCAAGCTTAAGAGCCATTGATCTAGTTAAGCTTAGGTCTTTCTGTGATCTGAAAATGCCAGCATTACAGGCGACAAAGTCTGGTGGGCTTTAGCCACAAGTATTGTGATTGAGAGACACTAAGAGGCACCCATTCTTAATATCTTTTATACTGGACTTTTCCCAGTGTCTAAAATGTCCCCCATTAATCGTGACTTAGGGTTAAAGTATAAAAAGCCGCAGAAGGAAGTGAGGAAGTGAACCTCTAGATCCAATATATTAACCATTATAATCCCATAACACCAAAGAACTATTTAGATTCTTGGGCCAAATCAGGCCCATCGGTTGTTTTTGCAAATAAAGTTTCATTGGAACACGGCCACACTCACTGGCATCTTGTCTATGGCTGCTTTCACACTGCAGAGGCAGAGTTGAGGAGTTGTGACAGAGACTGTATGGCCTGCAAAGACTGAAATAGTTACTGTCTGGTCCTTTACAGAAAAAGATTTAGGTTTAGATAGAGTTATCTAGCAAGGCCTTGCGGGATTGGGTCACCAGACGCAGGACAGATGAGGGACCCAAGGTGGGAGACCTTGAGTAGTAATATGGGCAAAAGTGTGAGGGGTGAGGGGTGAGGAGAAGAAAGGAGGAGCAGTATGGGGGAGAGGAGGGGGCTGCGTGAGGGTTGCAGGGACATTGAGATGCTACAAATGCCCCCAAATCCAAATACCAGCCAGCAAATCTACTAACTAGAATCATTTTGACTCATCTGCAAATAACTATTTATTCATTTATAATCAGCTAAAATGATTCTTATGGGGACTTTTCCTTCACTTACTTTCAAAGAACTTGGAGTGGGCAAGCAGGTTAAAAGCACAGTGAAAAATAAGATGTTTGCTGATAAAACAGAATGGACCATGTTCGTCAGACCTCTTTCCATTTATTTCCATTCTCAGTACAAGCTATTAGGCTGGAATTTCTTGAGCAATGTTTCCATGCATTTTAAGCCTATTTTCTGGACAGTTTTCATGCATGGCATCTACTGGATTTCCACAACAGCACTGACAAATATACCTCAACCCTTCCATTTATTGAGAGAGGAAACGCTCAGAGAAGGCAGGTAACTTTTAGGTCAAACAGGTGGACCCTGGACTTGAAACCCCATGAACTAAGGGCGGCCTTAGAGCTGGGTCCACTGTTTCGTGTTCCCTCTGTCTTGAATGTCTTTCTAATTGTGCTATTCTTGGTGTTCTTTTTATGATCTGGCAGCTAGGCCTTGCAGTCTTATTTAAATTGTTATATTATTACCTTCTTAGTAAGACTCTAATTAATTAATCATATAGAAATGGTTCCCTGTTTAGTCCATTAAGTTAAATGGAGGTCTTTAGCAGAGCCTTGTGTGAGGCGTGTCGGTCTCATTGGTGGCTCTGACCAAACATCTCAGAGACACTAGCCAGGGGCGTCAAAGGCAAGAGGCTGGTATTCAGAACAGATGCACCTGCAACTTGCCACCGTTGGGCAACAGGAAGAGAATCAGACAAAACCAAGCTCCGTGGGCCAGGATAATTTGTGAGACCCTGTTCTAGGTCTTGACTTTCAGTGTCGGCCTGTGGAAGAACAAATTACCTCGGCCTGGGAATGGCTCCCCATCTCCAGCCTCAGACTGGCTTTGGCAGCTGGCAGAGTTCCTTTTGGTGAGCAGAGAATCCTACAAGGGCATCTGGAAATAGATGTGCCAGGGAGCACATTGCTCTTTTATTCTTTGGTGTTTAGTTTGTTATCTTGGGAAGTGTTGACAGGTGTACAGATCAGAATTAATAAGTGTGGGTGCCTTTGGAGAAACACCCGCCCTGAAGGTCTCGATCTCCTCCATCCTTATTTTTTTCAGGAGGTACTGAAGGCGGAGTAGGGTCATGGCTTATACAGCATCAGGTACGGATAATTGGACACTTTCATGACCTAACACCCTCCGGCTTCCTTCCCAGTCTGGCCACACTATTGGAGGACACAGGTCGGTGACATGGTCTTTAGGATCACATCACCTGGAGGTGAGGCAGCTCAGAGGACATGTTCCCAGGGGATTTAGTTACCTGTGAAACTGACCTCTTGGAAGGCTCCAGAGGACTTGTTCCCAACAAGTGACCTCCAGCCTGTATGGGTGAGAGGTGGACATGGAAGCTGATGACCTTGAGGGACCTGGGAGTCGCAGAGGTTGTCTGCTGGCTGGGCAGGTCCATGGGGATGGAGTGAGGCATGGGAGAGCAGCACACACTGATACAGTTTTCACAGAGAATGGACTGATGGGGGTAGGAAGATCACAAAACTTAAAAAAGGTGGAGAGGCTATAAGAAGAGGCCTAAAGATCTACTCCCTGTAGAGGAAACTTCCCACGCAGGAGCTCACTTAGTGTGTTTGCAGCCCCATGAGTGGGTGGTGTGGTTAAGGACCCAACCACCAGCCACAAGTCTTCTCAACTTGGCCTGTGTGCTGAAGCTCGCCTCAGAGGCCCAGGCTCCATCTTTCCCTCTCCCTGCACTCCTGCCGTCTGTCCGGAGTCCCTGCCTGTCAGTTCGGGTCCCACATGGTACTGACCTTCTAATGGGCATGGCTTCGCCTGGCTGGGCCCTGCCTGGGAGAACTCTGATCTGCTGTGTCCCACATGCATGCCGGCCCCGTGGCAGTGTTCTGGATGCTTCCTGGCGTGCAGAGAGCTGGCCAGGGTCTTTTTGGGGTCTCGGACTGGAGCCGGGGCCCTCACGTTCCTGCCGCTTGGCAGAGCTGTCTCCGAACGCCTGTCAGCCGGTGAAGGCAGGAGTTGGGCACAGCAGCTGCAGAAATCAGGCTGGGTCAAAAGAGCTTAGCTTGCAGATAAAAGAAAATTGCTTTGGAAAGAAACAAGCTACAAATAACTTATAATGACCAGAGCCGGGCCCCGACCGCTTTGCTCTGGGTTTAGTGAAACATCGCAAGATATTTTTTCAAAGCCCTGAATTTGGCCGCACCTGAAATGTCCTTTGCCAAATGCTTTCCTCCTCGCCTTAATTTTTAAAGTCGAGTCTTTGGAAGGCCATCTCCCCTGCGGTTTCAGATTCACTTATTCTTCACACGTCACGAGGCTGTCTGGTGAGTAAGAGCTGTGAGTGGGAGCAGATTGTAGGGATCAGAGGCCAAAGCAGGAAAGATTTGGTCCATCCCCTAAGCACATCCCCCTACACAGAGAGAAATACCTATTCCTCCATAATACATATTTCTCCAGAAATTATTCCACATGGAGAGAAAGTTCTGGAAACAAGTGACAGGTTTGGGATCCTTAATGCAGGTGGGAGGTACCTCTTCAGTCACCCCTGGGGCACCGTAGTAACACGAAGGACCCTTTCTGGTGCCTGAAATCCTCTTCACTTTGCTCTTCTCTTGGATTCTAGAAATGCTCCAGAACCCAAACCCCAGACTCCCAGAGGCCTGTCACACAGTGAGCAGCTGGGATAGAGTTCACATTGATCATCTTCTTCCCCAACCCCTCCCCAGCTCTTCCCAGCATCCTGGCTTTTGGGGGGTCCTGTGATTGGCTTCCGTGGAGCTGACCCAGGAGCCTCAGCTCTGGAATCAGGCCCAGAGCTCCAAGGTCCCCCAGGGACACAGAAATAGAGTCCTGAAGCCTTTGGCTACTGGTGTCCAGCTGCCCCCCCGGGATCCTGCCTCACTCCCCGCTGGACTCTGAATCAGAGGTGTAAGAGCAGACAGGGTGTCATTCAGCCACTCAACGGCGATGACTTGGAATTGAACTTGGGATCAAAACCTTGGGGTTTGCTCCTCAACAGCAATGCAGGGCTGGAGATGACGGAGAACAGTATTTCACACACACACAGCCTCTTTCTTTTGGCCTCATGTTGGAAAAATCTGCAACAATGCCTTCTGAGTCAATTCCACTGGGGCTCTGGTGACAAACCACTCTGGTTGTGTCTGGTGGTTTACAGTGTCACCAGAGCCCTTTGATGGAATTGTAGCTGTTGCTCTGTGCCGTCATTGTCTCCCGCCTCTGTCTCTCTTGGCTTCTGGGCCTCTGTTTCTCTCTCTCTCAACATGGCATGAGCTGCAACCAAATTGGAATGTGTACTTGGGCAGCCTCTGTCCTGAGTGACCATAGGCTGGCGTGTCTTGGCACAGGTGCCCTGGTGGAGCCAAACAGATGAATGGGTAATTAAACAGAGTGTTTCTTTACTGATGCTCATTTCCCTGGTTCCAAATTTATTGCTTAATTAAAGGGCGTTCACAGCCAGCCAGAGATGCTAGCTCTTTCTTTCCTTGTGCCAATGGATAGTTCATATAATACCCCCTTTTGCCTTTAATTCCCTCTCTCTCTCTCTCTCTCTCTCTCACACACACACACACACACACACACACACACGCACACGCACACACACACACACACACACACACACACACGGAGTCTTAGATCAAATAAAAGCACTGGCTTTTGGTAATTTGAGATTACTCCCTGGATAAGACCTGGATATTCTTTGCCCCAGCACAAGGCAAGAAGACTAGCGCTAGCTCCTCCCTTCAATGGCCATTTAATGGGCTGGCATTTGGGTCCAGGGAGAAAGGTGTCGAGGGGAGGCAGCCCCGACCACACTGTGGCTGGCAGGGCCGGTGGAGACACAGAGGACCCGACTTCCCGGAGGTTGCCCCCAGATCTGCATTGCCCCACAGGCTGCTCTCTGCTGCTGCCTTGGACGCCCTCCTGCCTCCGCCGCACCCCACATTGCCCTCATTCCTTCTGCTGCCCCATGCAAGATGAGCCTGTATGCTTTGGAACACAGCAGACTATTGTTCCAAAGACAATAAAAAAGATTGGGAAATGCAGTGGCTCCCCTGTGCCCCCAAGTTAGAATTCGACGTGTGTGTTCGAAATTCTCTGGCCGTCTCGTGGGTCAAGGTAGGACAAGCGAGAAGGAACAAGAGAAAAAGGAAAAAGGGCTGCAATCAGGCACCCCAAAAATAAGATGAAAAGAGACAGCTGCTCCCTTAACCTCCTGTGACTGATTTAAAGCTTCAGTAGTAGCCCGCGTGGAGTTCTCGAACAGCGTCTGCCTCATCATCATGGCCATTAAGCCAAGCGCAAATGACCTGGGAGGGCCCTCAACCCGTCAGGCCGCTGTCACCAGCGTGGTTTATGGCTTCTGAGCACCAGGTCCCCCATGGGCAACACGATCCCTTTTTCCCTCGCCAGTGAATCTGGACTTGTGAGCTCGTAAATTCAGCAGGGTTTCCCAGGGGCAGACGGACATCTCCGTGGTACGGGGTGAGGATTTACGGCTGGGTTACCGGGAGCCAGAGGTGACCAGTGGAAGCATTGGAGGGAGGATGCTGACTCACCTGCCCAAGGCAGCAAAAGGTGCCCACGCTGGTGGCTCCAAAGGAGTGATGCTTTGTCGGCGTGATTCGTTACTGGGCCCAGCTGACATTTACGGAGGCGCTCGGCACCTCCCGTCAGGGGGTTGAGCCAGGATTCAATCTCAGCCTGACTCCCTGGCCTGCCTCTCCCCACAGGGGCAGGTGGCTCCTCATTGCTCACCGTGGGCCCTTTCCCTGCTGCTTCACTCCCTGGGCTGCCTCTGCTCCGCCTGGGGCTGGCTTTGCCCATTTAGGACAACCTGGGGCTGAATGTATCAACACAGAGGTGGACGCCTAGGGTTCCCGATGGGCAGCTCACAGGCAGGGGCAGGGCATTGCCTCCTCTCACCCACCCAGATTGCTCCTGCTCTGTGCGAATGCCCCCAGTGTCCCCTGAGTGGTCCCCATCTCCAGTCCTCTGAATTCCCATCGTTGCTTGTATTCCTTTTCTGGAGCCCCCCTTCGAGGTTCAAATCCTCTCTCTGTCCTTACCAGCTCTTACTGTCCTTACCAGATCGAGACCTCAGGGCGGGTGTTGAACTTGGATATATTACTTAACCTCTCTGGGCCTCAGTTTTTCATCTGTAAAATAGGGTTTTTTATAGAGTGCCTTCATCGTAGGGTTGTTGGGAGAATCCCCACGTGTCTGGCCCATAGTCCGTGGTTGATAAATGTCAGCTTTTTATTGATGTTCTCATCACCGACTCACCCAGCACACACCTGCCAGGCGTAGCGGTGAGACCACCTGCCTGGTGTCACTTTGAGTGTGTGTGTCTCATTCCTGGAAGCCCCTCGAAGACTGGATCCCACCTCTGTAGCGCTAGACAGGCCCCCCTGTGTCAGAGGAACCACAGACGAACTTCAATTGCAGACTGACCAGGGCGGGGCCAGGTCCCCCGAGTCTTGTATCCTGGGAGGTGTGTTGATCCGACTTCTCAGGAGACTTGAGGCCACCTAGGAAACCTTTGTCCTGATAGTGACTCCAGAGCTGTTTAGCGGGGGAGGGCGTGATGATCTGAAAGGCTTCTCTCCAGCCTGTCCTGGGTGCTCTGGGGCCTCCCCAGTGCCGGTTCCCCAGGGTTGTCATGCTGCCTGCTCCCCAGCTCCGTGATTTCACCATCCGTACCCTGCGTACCCCTGCCCCTCCTGTGTCTCCCGCTCCTCCCGGGCAGGGGGTGCCCACCTGGCCCGGAGGTATGCCAAGCTCCCCTGCGGGGTGGGGTGGGCCGCTTGTGCTTCCTGCCGGCCCTCGCACACATTGTTGGTGTAGACAAAGGGAATGGAGTTTTGGTTTCAAGGTGTGATCCAACCAGGCACATCCATCAGGCCCGGCTGTCGCCCTCTTTCTTTTTCTCCCCTTCTCATTTCCGCTTTGGGCTGTGGAGGGGAAATAGCAATTGTGAAAAGGCCACTTGTCAAGATAAAAATCACAGTGCTCGACAGCGCTGCTGCCTCGGGCCGGGCAGCCCAGCCAAGTGCCAGGGGGCAGCGCTAAGTGTCGCCGCCCCAGGTGGAGGTGGAGCTGCCCTGCCTGGCTTGCAATCCCTGCCTCTTCCTGGCTGTGCCTCCTAATGGCTCTGTGCCTGTTTCCTCATAGGTCTAATGGGGATAATAATTCCTATATCACAGGACTGGAAAGACTGGAAGGGAGAATTCAACGAGTCCCTTCATGTAAAGTCCCCAGAGCAGTTCCTGGCGGAGAGTAAGCTCTCCATACAGCATGCTATTTTATCAGGAAGCAGAAAGGGGCCATGATCTTTGTGGGAAAGTCCAGCATCCACTGGGAGTTTGGATGGGAGCATTTGCACCCGGGATGGATGTTTCCAAACCCAGCTGTTCATCAGGATCACCCAGGGAACTTTAAAAACTTCATCCCGGGCTTCCCTGGTGGCGCAGTGGTTGAGAGTTCGCCTGCCGATGCAGGGGACACGGGTTCGTGCCCCGGTCCGGGAAGATCCCACATGCTGCGGAGCGGCTGGGCCCGTGAGCCATGGCCGCTGAGCCTGCACGTCCGGAGCCTGTGCTCCGCAACAGGAGAGGCCACAACAGTGAGAGGCCCGCGTACCGAAAAAAAAAAACAAAACAAAAAAACAACTTCATCCCACCAGAGTGTCTACTATTTCATTCATGGACGTGATGTTTAGAAGCTCAGGCTTGCGGGGGGTGACTGGCCTGGGTTCTACTTTGGGCTCCTACCACTCAGAGGCTGATCACTGGACAAGTAATCTGACTTCACTGAGACTCAGTTTGTTCATCTGCAAAATGGGTACCCTTGGGGCTGCAGCCAGGATCCAATGGGATGAGGTAGCTAATTCTGTGGTGACTTAGTTCTTCACTTGGTTCCTGGGCAAGGTACTGGGCTGCAACCATGAGAGGCAAACCCCCGGCCCCCCGGGACAGCAGACAGAACAGAGGCTGGGATGCTGGTGTTTCTCAGGAGTCCTAACTAGTCATGAGTTTAAAACACCTCATGGATGCCGGCACTCCTTTTGAGTTGCTGTGACCTGAAGACCAAAAGAAACCGAGGCCTTGGCTCTTCCCCCTGGTGGCCTCGCATCTGTCACACGCCAGAGGAGCCACTTTGGCCTGTGCTGCTCATGGGCCCAGCAGCTCGAGAGCTGTGCTGGACGGCGGTGGAGGCCTGGCAGGCGCTGCTCTGTTCCCTGCGCGCTTCCCTTTGTTCCCCCACCAGACCAGATGCCACAATGATTACAGAGAGCAAATCCTCCTTAGGTTCTGTATCACCCAAGCAAGGTCTGTGTCTGAGGAACAGGAAGGCTGGTTCCCTAATCCAAATTAGATCGGGGTGGGGAGGGGGGCCGTGCGGGGCTGGGTGCAGGCCCCGCGCCTGGGGGTCCTCGGCGCTATGGCTCAAAGACGGGTCCCAGGGACCACCCGCGGGAGGGGGCGTGTGAGCGCGTGTGAGAGGGTGTGAGTGTGTGAGAGGGTGTGAGTGTATGAGAGAGTGTGAGTGTGTGAGAGGGTGTGAGTGTGTGTGAGGGTGTGAGGGTACGAGGCTGTGTGGGGCCGTGTGAGAGGGTGTGAGTGTATGAGGGTGTGTGTATGAGGGTGTGTGAGAAGGTGTGGAGGTGAGAGTGTGAGTGTGCTTTAGTGAGTGTGAGTGTATGAAAGAGTGCGGCTCCATGTTTGTGCACGCGAGCTGTGTGATAAGGTGTGTGAGTATGTGTGCGTATGTGCTGAGGGTGTGAGAGGGAGGAGGGAGCTTGGTCAGAGCCCTCCGCTGGGGATGGGGGACAGAGGGGCCCTCTGTGGATTTTACCCACAGTTCCTGCAGATCCCAGAGTTGCTCCCCCACGCCCGCCGGCACCTGAGGTCCGGCAGCAGTGCTCCCTTTGTCCCTTCCTCCTGCCCCCTGCCCTGTAGGCTGGGGACGGCTGTTCTCAGGCTAAGCTCTCAGGACCATCTCTCCTGTCCCCTCTAAGGGTGACGTGTTACATCTGCTCCCACCTACAGGGGCCCCTCACGGCCAACCTGTCACCTCTGCCCCCAGTGCCCACTGCTGAGTGGGCGAAGCCACCAGATCATTTTGCAAGTGGGTCAGGCAGTGGTGGTATGGGTGCTTCCCTCTGGAATTCGTCGGGGGGCCACCCCCAGGTAGACAAGGGAGAGGCAAGCGTGGTGCCTGGGCGGGGGGGCCGGGAGAGCGGCGGAGCATCAGGACACGGGGGATGTGCGGGGGTGGGGATCTGGCTGAAGGGAAGCAGCCAGGCCCCCCAGACTTCGGGCCTTGTGGATTGGTAAGAGCCATCTCTCTCAATCTTGGGACCACTTGGGGTGACAAACTTCTTATTTTGCCAGTTGAGGATGTTAAAACTGTGGCCAAAAATAGACCACCATTATCATATCATAAAAGGAAGGACATTTTAAAAAAGGGAAGTGACATAGTCTCATGTTAAAGAACAGTATTTTCCAAGAAAGAACAGTTAGTGACTTTCCTAGAACATGTTTTACCTTGGACCAGTGAGAGTCCAAGTGGGCAGAGAGTGGGGGGGAGGCAGGTTCTGGGGCCCAGGGGTTGGAAACCACTGATAGGGTGAGCGCAACAATGAGGAGGGTCCACCAGCCCTGCTCCTTCTGCCCTGGGTGCTGGGACATTGTGTGTAGCAGTGAGTCTGGGTCTGAGTCTACGGGAACTAGCGGGGGAAAACAGGGTGGTGTGATACCTGAAACCACCTCAGTGGGTGGGGATGTCCAGCTTGAGGATGTTTCCCCTGTTCAGGTCCTATGCCATGACTTACTAGCTGTGTGACTTTGAGCAGTAACTAAACCTCTCTGGGCCTCCATTTTTTCATTTGCATGATGGAAGTGCCCATCTTCCATGGTTGTTAGAAGGATTAAATGAATTAATACACCGAGAGCCTCAGAATAGTCCCTGAGGCACAGAATTCAATCTGTGTCAGTTATTATTATTATTATTATTATTATTATTATTATTGGGGCTCATTCCACCTTTTTGGACAAATCTCATGTGCAGAAGAATTCAGACCTTCTCTGTGTGGCTCTGGAGGACAAAGCCCACATGAATACATGCTGTGAGCCAGGCTATGCATCAGACAATTTTACACATGATATTACAGGGGGCTCTTATTTTTTGGGTGAGGAATCCGAGTCTCAGGGGGCGAACAATTTCCCAAGGTCACATAGCTAGGATGATGCAGGGCTGAGAGAGGGGCCAGGGTGGTCAGACTCCAAAGCCCCCAGTGTCATTTTGTAATGAGTCGTTGGAGCAGACTTTAAGTTTCACCTTATCGGGAATCACCAATGTCCTGTTCAGGGCTGTGTGGTCAGCACCTTCTATAGCGCCTGGCACAGAGAGGGCACTCAGGCAATCTTCTGTGAATGAATGATGGGAGGTCATGAGTTCCCCAATGGCAGAAGTCTTCAAGCAAAGAGCTACCAAAGATGCCATACGTGCATTAGGGACCCACCGGGCATCTGGCCCTGGATTCTGTGAGTCTGTGGTCAGACACTCAGGGCATGAGGGCCTTTCTGAAGTGTGTGCACAGCCAGAAGCCCCCTCACTTAATATTCAGAGGCGCTCAATCCCTCCGAGGCCTCCAGGGAGTAGCTGACTAGCTCCTCGTTAGGGACCCCTGCCTTAGCGCAACCTGTATTGCCACCTACATCCGTGTCTGATAGGTGGATTCTGTCACCCTCTCCTGCTACCCAGCTCTGGTCCCACATCCAATCATGGGGCCTTGGGTCACGTGGACACTTTGTCTTCAGTGGCATCCTCCATCTTCTGCCCAGTGGTGTGCTGGTACCAGACCGAGATCCACTCCTTAAATCAGCAGGGATTTTATGAGCCAGCCATCGTTATAAATTACATTATATAAGCTTACAATTATATTAAAAACAAGGACAAGAAGTATTCAAAACTCACCACTTCCTAATTATTTCCCTATATTTTGTTATTATCTATGGTCTTGAGGTTACTGACAGCTGTTGCATCTGTGGTGGAAACACTATACGATGCTACTGTGCATCTCTTCCCAAGCCTGTGCCCAAAGACTTCACATTAGTAGTTTGACGTTGGCTGTGGTGAGAGTATTTATACTCCAGAAATCGGCGAACACTGCAACCAGGATGGCCCCACCTCAGGAGCCGGTTGTTAAACACTCACCAGCTCACCTCTGTTTCTACCTGTACCAACAGGAATTTAGGGTTTAGGAATCTTATCGACAGGGGGGGTAGGTGACGAGGCCCCAGAGAAGCGCTCAGGATTGGGAACCTACTGGGCTTCACCCAAACATTTTTATTCCCAGCTTCCTGGACACTATTTTATTGTGTTAAAATCATTTTCCCCCCTCCTTGCCTTCACTTAGAAATAAATTTGAGTTGGGCCTCTAGCAGGCAGCATGCCTTACATTCTGCACCCTGATTTCATTTCTAGCATTTTTAATTTTTCTACTTGTACTTCCTCTTTGCTTTGTCTCCCCTTCTCCTTTTGCCAGTAAATTGTTTTACAGCTTTTTTGCGGTATAAGTGACATGGAGTGAGCCGCACGTATTTAAAGCGTACAGTTTGACTTCTAACATATGAACGCATCTGTTAAACCATCGCCACAATCAAGATACTGATCATATCCATCACCTCTGAAGGTTCCCTTGGTAATCCATCCCTCCCATTCGCCAGGTTACCACTGACTTTGTTTCTATTACTATTGATTAGTTTGCATTCTTAGAATTTTGTATAAATGAAATCTGTAGTATGTACTTTTTTTCTTTTCGAGTCTGATTTTTTTCACTTAGTATAATGTCTTTTTGAGATTTATCTACGTTGTTCATGTTCTAGTAGTTTCTTGCTTCTTATTGCTGAGTAATATTCCATTGTAGGGATTTACCACACTTTGTTTATCCATTTACCTGTGGATGGACGTGTGAGTTGTTTCCAGTTTGGAGCTGTTATGAATAAAGCTACTATAAATATTTGGGTACAAGTCTTTACGTGGACATATGCTTTCATTTTTCTTGGGTAAGTATCCAGGGGTAGGATGGCAGGGTTGTATGTTAAATGTCTGTTTAACTTTTAAGAAACTGCCAACTTCAGTTTTTTTTCTTTATATCATGCTGTGTGACCTTGGACAAGTGACTTAACCTCTCTGGGCCTCAACTTTGTTGTACAACTCCATGATGCAATTCCTGTCCGTTTCTACCTTCACAGAACTCTTTAGGACAGACACGACTGTCTTTGTGAAAATGCTTAGGGCTCTCAGGAAGAAAAGTGAGCCTGAGAAAGCCAGGGTCTTATTTCCACCATCCTCAAACTCTCAGGACTCTTTAATTGGATCGCTCATCTCCCCTGTGGACCTGAAGGGGATGCTGGGTTGGGGTGGGGGGCACTTTAGATTCTTATCAAATTCAACGCTGCCCAACTCTTCCCCCAGCCTCTGGGCAGTGTTGATGCTGTCATAGATCACAGACCTGTGAGCTGCCAGCTGAGAAGGCCCTGGTCAAGGTGATGGGTTCCTCCTGTGATGTGTGAAAAGTCCTAATCAGGTTTCTATACCCCCCAAGTCAGCTGGTGACCCTTGTCCTCAGACTCAACAGCCACATTAAATTATGAAACACGCCCCCCACCCAGCCTAACAAACTCCAACATCCAGACAACTTGGTTAGAGGGGAAGCACTTTTGCAGAGGACTTGGAAGGGGGCTGCAGGCCTGTGGCTGTGCTCTGAGGCCTTGTAGTGCTGACCTTTCTGTGCTGTGCTTGATGGTGAGACTGTGTGTATGTGTGTATGGCAGGGGATGGGCAGTCAAGAGGACTTTCCTGTTTGGAGTGACCAAATACATCTGATTCGGACATGGGACATGGTGGGGTTTCGGGAGAATGGGTCGGGAGGGAGTGGGGAGACGGTGAGGATTCCGTGGGCAGGCTGGTTGAAGGAACTCCACTGCATGGCTCCAGCCCCTCGGGATGGGTGCAGGGACTACGGATTCTCCAACTCTGCTGAACCCTGAAGCGTGTGGTCCCTCCGGGTGCCTAACAAACAAGCCAGGCCAGCGAAGGCCCCCTCCTGCCCTTGACGTGTGATAACAGATGTGTGTTCCCGGAGACATGCAGACTCAGAAGGAAGCTGATTTTCAAGATGAGTCCGTTTGTCTAGTCTCCCTGCCTCTGCAACTGCAGCTTTTCATTTATGTGCTGGTGACTGGGGCAGAGGTGGGAGGTGAGGGAGGACATTGGGGAGGGAAGAATAATAGAAAAAAGAAGATTTGTGTCAGCAAGTGAAAGAGCCAAGTTTTTCATGTGTTTCTGGGGAAACAGAATTTGCAGCGCTTATGCTCGACTGTAAGTCAAGACAGCTGCTTTGGGCAGCTGTTGGCTCTGTGTTTGGTCTGGGGGCTGGGATGTAGGTGGGGTACAGAGCCAGGCAGAGCACGTCCTGGCTGTAGATGTGAAAAACGGTCCCAGGTATGGGGTCTAAGAGAAAACAGAAGCTGGCTAATGAAGGTCAGGTGGCGGGCAGTGGAGGGTGAGGGGCAAGGACATCTGTTAACCCAGGGTGGTTCCCTGCTTGTTACCTCTCACACCACGTCCAAACCCAAGTTCAAGTTCTTTGCTGTGGACAGCAAATGTTTGAACTTTCCTTTTGCCAGGTGATGTGGGAAGAGGTTGGAGAGATCCTGGGGGATGGATGGAATGAAAAGGGGAACAATTGTACAGAGTGTTGGTAGGGCCAGGGGAAATTTTGCAAGCAAAACTGGACTTCTGCAGGGCTAATGAGTTTGGAAAATGTTTTTGCAGAGCTGGTCCAGCTCAAAAGGCTCTCTGGGAAGTAGGCAGCATCCTGCTTAGTTTTCCGACTTGAGGAGTTATTTTGTAAAGTAGAACTGATGGAACTCCAGGCCCCCTCCTGCCTGGAGAACCTCCTCTGGCTTGATCCAAACCCTGCCCATCCCATCCCTCAGAGGGCGCCCCCCATTCCCATTTCAAGGATGTTTGTTGTCTATGTCAGGACCTGCTTATTGTTATTTGAGTCTGACTTTCTTCACTGGGTTGGAAGGGCTCTGTGAGGAGCCCCAGCCCATAGCCTGTTGAACAGACTCAATAGAAGTCGTTTATCCCATACGTGCTTGTGTCCAGAAGCTGAGGTACACCTTCCGTGTGTGTGTTTGTGTGTGCATGCAAGGGGGAGGGGGTAACCTGTCTGTCACCTGGGGAGCTTGGGACACCTTAGCTGAGCACCTGGATGTCTCTTGGGACCCCTGAGACCTCTGGCAGAATTGGTGAAGGGGTTGACTTTGGAAGTGCAGGTCAGCCCCCCAGAATGGTGGAAATGAGATTTTCAAACAAAGAGGCAAATTGGTTGGTAGGAGCACAGATTGGTACCACACTTATGGAGGGTCACTGGTAAGATGAATTAGAAGCCTTCATTTTGAGTGCCCTTCAGCTCAGCCTTTCCACATCCATGATTTTATCTTAAGGAGACAACCAGAGACGTGTGTAAAAGTTTAGTTACTTAAACTCTTGGGGCCTCAGTTGCTTCATCTGTACGATGGGGATGCTCAGCTCTCAGATCCCCTCCGCAGAGAGCTGTCAGGAGGATAACGTGCTCGGTGCCTAGTCAGCTGTTGGCCGTCACTAAGGACAGAGAGCCTGAGTGCCTTGCTCCGGGGCACAGAGCAAGGCAGCCACATGGCTGGGACAGGCAGCCAACCCGCGGTGCCCACGCAGTGGAGGATGGGGCTGGAGGAGCATCAGGAGTGCTGGGTGTGGAAAAGAGACCAGGATGTCGGCCCATACACCTTCCCACAGTTTCTCCGTTTGCCAAATGAAGACAATGGTCCACCCCGCTCCTCTGCTTGCTCGGGTAGGAAAGCAGAGGCTTTCAGGTTTGGGGGTCTCTCAGGTGATCCTGGAGCCTTCCAGAAGCAGTAAGTAGTGGCAGGAGCCCTTGCCCATCCCCACCATATCCCTCAGCTCAGTCCCTCTGGGCTCAGCACCAGGAGGCCTTGGGAAACACACATACACACACCCACGTACACACACACTCACATACTTCCACACACACACACACACATTTACTTTCCCCCCTTCCCCGTCTCCATGAAACACATCTGTAACAGCGTGGCCGGCTGAGGTGAGTGGTTCCATTCCCGGGTCTGCCTCCGTAAGTGAAACTGACAGGTGAGGGAACGTGGCTGAGAGGCCCTAAGAGGCTGATGGAGAGCGAAAAGCTTTTTATTTGCTGGTTAGTTCTGAAATGCCGGCAGCACATTAGCTGGGGTGGGAATTAGTAGCTGGGTTACGGGCGAGCAGAGGTTCAGCAGAGCCTCCGCCCATGGGCAGAGATGCAGAGCCTGGCCTGGGCTGGAGCAGGAGGCCGTGGGGACCAGGCTGTGGCTCAGGCTGGGGGAGCCCTGCCCACACAAAGACCCCTTGTGGGGGCCCCTGGCCTGGAAGTTGCCCCCAACAGAGCTGCTTTTGTGACCCTTAGGGACCTACCAGGTTTGAGGCTGTGTGACCTTGGCCAAAGCCACTTTGCCTGGCTGGGCCTCAGTTTCCTTTTCTGTAAAAGGGGAAAATAAAATACCTACCTCATTTGGTGCCGTGATGGTTTAATGAAATAGTGAAGGCCAAGGCTTACCTGGTGCCTGGAACGGGTGAATACACTACAAATAAGCCCTGGGTGTGGACCCTTTGCCATGAGCCAAATACCGTCACCAAGAATGCCACACCTGGGTAATCACCTTAAATCCTCACAAGAGCCCAGGAAGTAGGATATGATTATTATCATCTACGTTTTACCCACGAGGAAAACGAGGCTCAGGGAGCTTGCCCAGCGAGCATGTGCTCCCAAGCACTGGGCTCGGTCACCTGCTCCCCTGCCTCCCTGGTAGGTGGTGAGGGATGAAAACGATTCTTGTTGTGTTTAGGAAGGTGAGAGATGGGGAATCAGCTGGAATTGGCTCTACGGCTTATGTAGCTGTTCATCTATCTTCCTCATATCCCATTCTCATTAGATGGCATATTCGACCCGAGGGCCCGAGTCCTGACTCCTTCTGCATGTGAGCTCGGCTTGCAGAGGGAAGGGTGGGCAGTCAACCATATTTTAAACCAAGAGATGGTGGTTTGATCTCAGCCGTGCCTAAAACTGTATAATGTTCCCATCCAGACCTTTCCACACATGACACATCCTTCAATAGACACTCCACTGTGGTTCATAAAAACGACTCCTTTATACCCTGCTTTCATGCTGCAGACTGGGAAAAACAAATCTGTTCTAGAACTTCCCAAGACCAGTAAGGAAGCTGCCCCAGTGGAATGCTGCGGAGAGACCAGATGCAGACAACTGAGCATTCATGTCCCTGCAGATGACTCAGCCCCCAGGAATGTAGCGCCCTCCTTATACCAAGTGTGTATCTGCTTTGGGAGCGCCTGGCCCCTGCAGGAATTAGTCATCTGTCACCTGCCCTCTTCCTGCACAATTACCAAAGGACAGTAGTGACGTAATGAAGTCTTTCTCTTCTCAAATGATTTTTGTGGCCAAGCGGGGCCCCCAAATGGTTAGGTATTATACTCTAAATATAATTTAGAAAACTATAGTGTCTAAATATTTCTAAAATTTATTTCTAATGTTTCTAAATATTCCAGGCTCAGTAAGGCTATCCTAGGATGAACAGGACTGACTCTCTTCTTGATGCTGAAGTGTCCTTTTGAATCCTGATTCAGAAGGAGAGGACAACACGCACCAGTGATCTACCCTGGAAGTTGTTTTTATGAAACAAGTGACAAGTAACCTTGTTCCCATAAGTGACGAGTAACATTTTGGGCCACAGAACACGGCTGCTTTCTGGCCAGTTGCCCCATTGAACCGAATGAAAAGCTGCTTCCCTTTGATGTTTGATCACCTTCGTGAAAAGCTTTTGTTTTTCCCTATTGGAAACTTTTGGTTTTTCTGACTTTCAGGAAGTCGCTATTCTCGTGACATCTCCAGCCCCACCAGCCCCTTCATCTTCCTTGTCCACCGTAGCCATCTCTCCTTCTTTAAACTTTTTGAGTGGGTGGGTTCCGGATGGAAAGAAGTGGTACGCTGTGTTTCCTGGGCTCTCAGCTGCTGTGTTCACTGGACAACCTCTCAGCAGACGCAAAGCCAGGCCAAAATTTCCCCTACATTCTGGACAATTTTCAGCGCTCAGCTGAATTTAGAAATGAAAAATACCATCTCGCAGCTCTCTTGTGAAGACTGAAGATGATGCATATAGAGCACACCTGGCACCTGATAACCGTACTAACGTCACTATCTTCCCAGGCAAACTAGATGTTCATAACAGCATTTTCTTCCCCTTTCAGTCTGATTGAGTTGTAATTGGCATACAGCACTGTACACATTTCAGATGCACTGCATAATGACCTGATTTACATATATAGTGAAATGATGACCACACTAAATTTAGTTAACATACATCATCTCATATAGATACTTATAATAGCATTGATGTGCATATATTAATGAAATTAAAAGTCCTATATAGGACTGCATGACAAATCAATTTCTCTTGAAAGAGCCAAGAGCTTTTTAAAAAAAGTATTTATTTTGAGATAATTATAGATTCACATGCAGTTGCAGGAACTAATACAAAAAGATCCCATATACCCCTCCCCCAGTTTCCCCGAAGGGTAACATCTTATATAACTATAGTACACTATCACAATCAGGAAATTAGCATTGATACAATCCGTTGAAAATTAACATTAATACAATTCATTGACCTTATTCAGATGTCACAAGTATTACATGCACTCATTTGTGTGTGTATTTAATTTGATTAGCATTTCTATTGTAAATAATGTCAAGATCTTATTGATCAAGGAGGCACTTTTTCACTTTCTAAAGAATGACTGGGTTATGATGGCTTATTGGTCTGTTTCCCCTAGTAACCAACGGGTTCTTTCGGGGAAAGCCTGTGTCTTCTGCATCTTTATGTTCCCATAGTCCAGTGAAGGCCTGCCTCAAACAGATAACAACATAACGAACACTTATTGAGCCCCTACTATGTGCAAGGCTGTGTTCTGAGTGCCTATCCAACAAGGCACGTTCCATAACTATTATTCCCACTTTACAGATTAGGAAACAGAGGGTAAGATGTTCAGTAAACACTTACTGAACGAGAGAGAGTCTGTGAGGGATCTGCCAGCATCAGTCATTGGAGGTGGCCCTTTTTTCTAATGGCGGATCCTAAGCTCCATAGTGTCAGAAAAGAAATGCTGCTCATTCATTCTCTAAGCACTTCCCCCTCTTCTGGAAGCATCATGTAGGGTTTAAGGGCACAGTTTCTGAGTCAAATTTTGTGAGTCCAAAGCTGGCTCTGCCACTTAGCTGTATGGCCTCAGGTGAGTTACTAAAACCCTTTGGGCCTCTGTCCTCTCATCTGTTAAATGGGATAGCGGTAGTACCTGCCGCAGAGGGTTGTTGTGAGGATTAAATAATAAGTATAAAGGGCTTAGAGTAGGGCCGGGCAGTATTCAGAGTAATACATGTCAGCAACTATACTTTCTGTACTTTTAACACCACCAGTGCTACTGAACTCCAGAAAGCCGACATAGAGTATATGGTACCAATTTGTGGGTCGTTCCCCCATTATGATTAAAATTCCTATTTCCCTGCCCCCTCCCCACCCCCTATGCTTCCAGGCACTGCACAGGAAGACCCTGGGCTTAGGATTGAAGATTTGCTTGGTAACAATGACATTTATCTTGGGAGGACTGTTCCTACCAATGCTAGTGGCTCCTTCCTCCTTCCCTCCCTCCCCCCTTCATCTTCCTTTTTAATTCCTTCCATAAGAAATTATTGTGAGCTTGTTAGCTCTTGTATTAGGCAGATGGGGACACAGTAGTAAGCAGAAACTGGCCTGGTCCCTGCCAAGATGAAGCTTGTATTCCAGTGGGAGAGAGAGAGCCATTGCCTAATGATGACACAAGGGCAGTGACATCACAGGTGCAGTAAATATGGCTACAAAGGACAGGTGTGGGGGCATGTGAGGTGCACAGCCTGGAAGTCAGCAGCAGTAGCCACTGATTAGCCAGGCCACTCTTGAAGCTAGGCTGGGGAGAAGGTCCTGGTTTACAAAGTAACAATCATAGCTGACACTTGCTATGCGCCCAAGCACTTTCCATATATTAACTCAAGCAATCCTTACATTAAGCCTATCAGCCCATTTTACAGATGAAGAAACTGAGGCCCAGATTCAGTAACTTGTGCGCGTGGAAGATGATCAATAAGCAATGTACGCATGGTTGAATATCTAATTGGTTCCCACGGACAATGGACTTTTATAGGCATTTCATGCGCTGAACATCCAGAGGGCAGGTAGTGACTATCAAAGGTCAACTGTATCCCCTTAAATCTTTCCTCTTCTAGGAGACCTTTCCAATGAAAAAGAGCTCATAGATTATAAATGATGCCTGCGGTCATTTCCAACACTGTGCTGGGCCCTGCACTAGGAAATTTAGTTCAGTATCTCATATAACGACACATACATGAGCTTTTTCAGTCCCAACAGAATCTTGTTACCTTGTTTTGGCAAAACGAACAAGCAAAGAACAAACAAACCCAAATCAAATTCAGGTAGCAACCTTCATTACAAGTGACAGGTGCCAGCTGCTCTCATCCTCTCTTTTTAAACAACTTTATGAGGCATAATTTACATTCCATAAAATGTACTCATTTTAAGTGTATAGTTCAGTGCTTTTTCATAAAGTCACTGAGTTGTGTATCCATCACCACGATTGAGTTTTAGACATCTTGCCACGTCAGTGAGACCCCTAGTGCCCAGTTACAGTTCATCCTTGCTCTACTTCTGAGCTCCAGGCAACCACTAATCTAATTTCTGTCTCTATAGATTTGCCTTTTCTGGACATTTCCTATGTGTGGAATCATACACTAGGTGGTCTTTTGTGTGTACCTTTTTCCAGTTGGCATAATGATTTTGTGGATTATCCATGTCGTAGCAGGTCTCAGTTCTTCATTCCTTTTTATGGCGGAATAACGCTCCGCTGTGTGGATAGACCACACTCAAGTTTATCCATTCATCTGCTGATGGGCATCTGGGTTGTTCCCAATTTTGTGGTATTACGAATGAAGCTGTTGTGATCATTTGTGCACAAGTCTTTGTGTGGACACCTGTTTTCATTCCTCTCGGGAGTGAAAAAAACCTAGGAGTGAACATTGCTGGGTCATACGATAAGTGCACATGTCACTTTTTAGGAAACTGACAAACTGTTTCCGCGGGGGCTGTACCATTTACATTCCCATCAGTGCGGGGGGGAGGGCTCCAGTTTCTCCCCCTCCTCACCAGCGCAGGTTCTCGTCTGTCCTTTCCAGCGGACACGCAGGCTCAGCGGCCATGGCTCACAGGCCCAGCCGCTCCGCGGCATGTGGGATCTTCCCGGACCGGGGCACGAACCTGTGTCCCCGGCATCGGCAGGCGGACTCTCAACCACTGCGCCACCAGGGAAGCCCTCCAGCTTCTCTTCTTAAGGGAAATGACGGCACCTGACATTGACGGAAGGCTCACCGTGCACCAGGCGCCGGGTGGACTGCTCCCCAGGCTTTGTCTCCATGACCCTACAAGCAGGTGTCCTCGTCACGCCCCAGTTGAGGGGCCTGGGAAGTGGACACGTGAGGTGAGTGGCTCAGGCCACAGGTGAAGTGATCACAAAGCAGGATGGGAGCACGTGGGAGTCGGGCCCAAAGAGAGCAGAGGGGACAGAAGCTGGGAGAAGGTGGGGTCTGAGGTGGGAGCACTGGGCCTGTCCCGCTGAGGCCTGTGGTCCAGAGGAGACTGGAAAGTACGGTTGGGAATGTTCCTTGTATGACAGGAGGGTCACACTCCACCGAGGAACGGGCATGACTTGGAATGACCAGTTCCCGAAGCCCAGCCCCTCCCGCTCCATGGAACGAAGAGGCCCTCGCGCCAATTCCCCCCTCCCCCTCCCCAGGCTTGGAGAGAAGCACGGAGTGTGTGTCCAAAAGAAGCAGCATCCTGTTCTCCCCAGGGACAGCCTCTCACGTGACACCTCGTTCCAGGCCCTCAGCCGTTAATCATGACAAGACTCAAGGAAGAAAGTTCCCGTCCAGTGGCCAGCAGGTAGGAGGCTGGCCTGGGCTCCGTGGGCCTCAGTAAATCACCCTGTTGAGTTGGCGTCTCACTGGATTGCAATTACAATCCTTCAGGCCTGACACAAAATCACTGGGCTGGTAAGAGGAGAGTACCTGGGTAATGTGTTTAACAGAAATTAACCTGGTTAAGCCCTGACTCTATTGAAAATGAGAAAGTGTGGATGGGCCTGATCAATGCGTCCGCAGCCCAATTGACTCCGGAGCTGGCTTTGGATTTCAGTTAAGTGGGCCGACCCGAAAACGGGGAGACTCATTTTATTAAATTACCTCTTTGTCATAGAGTTCAGATCATGGTGGAGTTTGCTTTGTCAGCCGTGTGGGCTGGTGGCTGGAAGGGCCTTTGGTGCCCACGTGTGCACCCATCTGCAGCCCTGCAGACCCCCGGCCCTCACAAATGTGCACGTAAACCTTGCCAGAGCGAGAAGGGTTAGTAAATATCTATCCCCCTCCTCAGGGAGTTGAGAGTATGGATTTGATCAAATACTCATTTACTCCCTGCCCACCGTGGCTTCCCACCCCCTTGGCCTTTTGGCAGATAAATGATGTTATTTGAAGGTATTCTTGAAATTTCGAATGGAGACTGTTTCTTAAGTGCTTTTAGAGCAGGCCTATACTTTGTAATACTTGTCATATTCTGACTAGTAAACTCCTGGCCTTTAAAAGCCGGAACCTTACTCTGTTTCCTGAATCCGAGGGAATAGGTCATTAACTGTGAATTTCAAATGAAGCAGATTTACAGTATATATCACAGAAATATGTTTATGAGAGACAGTGAATACCAAGGAATCCATGGAACAGGAAAAAACCGAGAACCCAGAGAGAGATCAGCTGATCTGGGGAGCAGGTTTTTTCTTTTCTTTTTCGGGTTCTTTTGGTTGATTTGGCCAAGTCTGGGTCTCTTGTTCCAGGTTCCTGATAGAAATATCTTTCTGGTTCTGTTCAGCTCCCATCCCAATACAGTACCCTACTGGGTGAGGCCCCTGGAGATCTTGACTGTGGAAATGCCACAGACTGGAAGATAATTCTCTGAGATAAGGATGGGAAGTTGGGTTCGGCTGGGTTGGGGAAATAGGAGAGAGGTTAAGGGAAGCACGGTTGAGGCTGGGTCAGCTGGGGTGATGGTCAATGCTATGTGTCCACTTGGCTAGGCTATAGTACCTAGTTGTTTAATCAAACGCTAATCTAGGTGTTGCTCTGAAGGGACTGTGGTTGACACCTACAATCAGTTGCCTTTAAGTAAAGGAGGTTACCCTTGATACCGTGGGTGGGCCCCATCCAATCAATTGAAGGCCTTAAGAGCAAAAACTGTTTCCAAGAGAAGAAATTCTACTTCAAGGCTGTTACATCAACTTCTGCCTGAGTTTCCAGCTGCTGGAAGATTCCAGCCTGCTGCTTACAGGATTTTGGACTTGCTGGTCTTCACAGTTGTGTAATCCAATTCCTTAAGATAAATCCATCCATCCACCCATCCATCCACTCACCCATCCATTCACCCATCCATCCATCCATCCACCCATCCATTTACCCATCCATCCACCCATCCTTCCACCCACCTACCCATCCATCCATCCATCCATCCATCCTATTGGTTCTGTTTCTCTGGAGAACCTTGATTGATATAGCTGGTTTCTGGCAGTAAGTTTGGACCTTTTCTCCTCATCATTTCTGAAGAGTTTCTTCACTTGCCACCATCTCGAAGAGGCAGGAGAGCCCCACGTAAGTGCTTTGAACAACACATGGCATGTGGGAGGGCGCAGTGAGCAGTAGCTAGTTCCCTTGTCCCCTCTTTCTCTCTCCTTCTTTCTCTCCCCTTCCTTCCTCCCTCCCTTCCTTCCTCCCTCCCTTCCTTCTTCCTTCCCTTCTTTCCTTTCTTCCTTTCTTGAGTCAGCCTTAAAAGAACATAATAACCAACCAGTTTTTACTTATCTTTCATCCACCTCCCCAATCCGCACACCCATCCATCCATGTTTATCTACCTATCCATTTTAGAAGGAATTTGGAAATAAAATACATTCACAGGACCTTAGTTTTGAGGGGCCTTTCTTGATGTCCAGACTCTTCATTTTACTGATGAAAAAAAACCATGAGGCTCAGAGAGGAAGTGACTTGCCAAGAGTAACACAGCACATTATGATCAGTGTGGGGACTGGACCCCCTCAGGTCTCCTGGTTCCCACTGCCTCTTCTGTGACTCTGATTGCCTTTAATCTCAGCAAAGCAGGTGAGCCTGGGTGTGGGGCAGGGGGTCTATCTGGCAGGCAGGTACTCTGCCTTGGGTGCCCTCACCCCTCCTCCTATTTCAGCCCATGCGATGGCCTCTGGAGTAGATGAGTTGGTTGTTAGTGACAGCTCTCTAGTGGGTTGTTTCATCACGGTTAGAAGAGCCACCTACTGCTGAATATTTACGACATGCCAGGCACTGCATTGGCACCCTAGGGAGGTCACGGTCAGGAGGTCTGCCCAAGGTCCCAGCTACTAAGCGGTGCCGTTGGGAGGCCTCGCCCGGTGTCTTCGCTGTCAGACTGTCACTCCTGGGGTGGAAACCTCCTGTGCTCCTGGGAGCTGGAGGCTCTGGACCCTCTGGCCAGCTGTGACTTCAGTACAGTCGATTCCTTTTCGTGACCTCTCACAAGCATGCCAGTGCCCACTGTGCCTCCTTCACGGTGCGCCGAGCACTGAAAAGCGCCACGTGCGTGGAGGATGCTGCGCTCCATGGCTTGACTCTTCTTTTGGGCACAGAAGTGCCAACCCGCTACTGTCGTGTCCTGCCTCAACGTCCCTCCTCCTCTCTGAGGGGTGAAAAGTGCCCCAAGAGAGCCACCCGGGACCAGGGCTGGGCTGAGTGCTGTGGGCGACTAGTGGGGGTTTAGATGTCTCCTCTTTGACGTGGAGGCTGGAGGATCAGGTGAGGATCCTGCTCTGCAGGGCCAGGATGGTGCCCGAGACAGTCGCGTCTGTGTGAACCCTGCCCTGCAGCATCCGCCCACAGAAACCTGTTGGCTCAGAACTGTCTCTTGTGGGGAAAAACAGCCTAGAGGGGATGGGGAAACATGAGCTTGTCCTGTTCAGGGCAGAGCTGTGGGCTGGGCCGGGGATGGCACTATGTGATTTGGGAAGCAGACTCAGGAGCCCTGTTAGTGCTAGGGAGCAGACCTGACTTCTAGGCTGGCACAGGTGGGAGCCTCTGGAATGTGTGGGAAGGACGTTGTCTCCGGTGGCTGTGTGATCGAGTCCCCACCTACTTCTCTCATCCTGTGCCACCTTGTCCTTTGCTCCCTGATCTCCAGCCCACACTGGCGATGCTTCATCCTGCCACAGGGCCTTTGCACACACAGAACCCTGGACTGAGATTTAAAATGTTCAAATATGAAGAAAATTACAGAACATAATTAAGAAGATAAACTGGATACCCATCTCTGAACAGATATTAACATTTTGTCACTTTTGCTTTAGAACACTCTATTTTTTAAATTGTGATGAAGCCACATAGATTAAGTTTGCCATCTTAACCATTTCTAAACGTACAATTCAGTAGGGTTAAGTATATTTACATTGCTGAGCAACAAATCTCTAGAACTTTTTCATCTTACAAAATTGAACCTCCATACTGTTCTCCATAGATGCCACATCTTCTTTATCCATTTATTTTTTGATGGACACTTAGGTTGTTTCCTTACCTTGGCTATTGTGAATAATGCTGGAAGGAACATGGGAGTGTACATATCTCTTTTCTGTCCTGCTTTCATTTCCTTTGGATATATACCCAGAAGTGGGATTGCTGGATCCTATGCTGGATCATAAAGTTCCATTTTTTAACTTTTTGAGGAACCATGATACTGTTTTCCATGGTGGCTGCACCAATTTATATTCCCAGCAACAGTGCACAAGCGTTCCCTTTTCTCCACATCCTCGCCAACACTTCTCATCTCTTGTCTTTTAGATGATAGCCAGTCTAACAGGTTTGAAGTGATATCTTATTTTAGTTTTGATTTGCCTTTTCCTGATGATTAGTGATGTTGATCAGTTTTTCACGTGCCTACTGGCTATTCGTATGTCTTCTTTGGAACAATCTCTGTTGTATATATTTTTAATAAATGTTTATTCAAGTATTTTGCCCATATTTAAATTTGGGCTTTCTTTTTATTGTTGATTTGCAACAGTTCTTTATATATTCTGGATACTAGACCCTTATCAGATATCTAATTTGCAAATATTTTATCCGATTCTGTAGGTTGTCTTTTCACCCTCTTGGTAATGTCCTTTGATGCACAAGGGTTTTAAATTCGATGAAGTCCACTTTCTTTTTATTTTTGCTGCTGTTCTTTTGGTGTCATGTCTAAGAATCCATTGCCAGATCTAAGGTCATGAAAATTCACTGCTATGTTACCTTCTAAGAGTTTATGGTTTTAGCTCTTATATTTAAGTCATTGATCCATTTTGAATTAATTTTTGTATATGGTGTGAGGTAGGGGTCCAACTTCATTCTACAGCATGCAGATATCATATGAAATAAACTTCAATTAAAAAAATTTGAAAAACCTCAAAGTTGCAAGAATGGTACAAAAAAGCTTTTTCTTGTAATCATTTGAGAGTAGGTTGCCAATATGGTACCCCATTACCCCCCAATACTTTAGTGTGTATTTCCTACAAACAAGATAGTTCTATAGAACCACAATACAGCCATCAAAATCAGGAAATAAACATTGACTTGTTACTACTGTCTAGTCTTCAGACTCCATTCAAGTTTTCCCAGTGGTCGCAACAATATCTTTTAGAGTAAAGGATACAATTCAGAATCATTTAGTATCATGTCTTTTTTCTTTCATTCTGGAAAATTCCTCAGACTTTCCTTACTTTTCACGACCTTGACATTTTTGAAGATTGCAGGTCAGCTATTTTGTAGCCCATCTCTCAATTTGGCTTTTTCTGGTGTTTCCTCAAGATTAGACTCAGATTTTGCATATTTAGCCGGAATATCACAGAAGCAATGCTGGGGTTCTTCTCCGTGCATCCTGTCAGGTGGTGTGATTTGGATTTTTTCCATTACCGATGAAGTGCACTTTGAACCCTTGATTCAGGTGGTGTCAGCCACTTTTCCACTTCTCCACTGTCAGGTTATTCTTTTTCTCCTTGGAATTAATACGTATTTTTTTTGGGGGGGGAGGTACTTGGAAACTGTAAATATCCCAATCCTTGTCAAAATTTCAATTTATTAATTTATATCATGATTTCCTATTTTATTTGATGGGTCATAAGATGGTTTTAGTTTTTAATATTTTTAGAGCACTTTTAGGTTCACAGCAAAATTGAGTGGAAGGTACAGAGATTTCCCATATGCCTCCTGTCCCCACATACACACATCCTCCCTGACTATCAACATCCTGCACCACAGTGGTGCATTTGTTACAGTTGATGAAACTACATTGACATCATTATCACCCAAAGTCCATAATTTACATTGAGATTTACTCTTGGTGTTGTGCAGTCTATGGTTTCAACAAATGTATAATGACATATACCCACTACTGTAGTATCATACAGAATACAGAATAGTTTCACTCTCCTAAAAATCTTCTGTGTTAAACCTATTCATCCACCTCTCCCCGCTAAGCCTTGGAAACCACTGATCCTTTTCCTGTCTCTGAAGTTTTGCCTTTTCTATAATGTCATATATTTGGAATCATACAGGATATAGCCTTCTCAGATTGGCTTCTTTCAGTTAGTAATACTAAAGGTTCCTCTATGTCCTTTCATGGCTTGATCATTTCTTTTTAGTGCTAATGGTCCATTGTCTGGATGTACCACAGTTTATTGACTCTTTCACTTACTGAAGAACATGTTGGTTTCTTCCAAGTTTCAGCAATTATGGATAAAGTTGCTATAAACATTTCTGTTCAGATTTTTGTGTGAATATAAGTCTTCAGTTCATTTGAGTAAATACCAAGGAGTGTGACTGCTAGATCATACGGTAGGAGCATGTTTAGTTTTGTAAGGAACTGCTGAACTGTCTTACAGAGTGGCGGCACCATTTTGCATTCCCACCAGCAATATATGGGAGTTCCTGTTGCTCCACATCCTTGCCAGTATTTGGTGGTGTTAGAGTTTTGGATTTGGCCATTTGAATAGGTGTGTAGTGGTATCTTGTTGTTTTAATTTACATTTCCCTAATGACACATTATGTTGAGCATCTTTTCATGTGCTTATTTGCCATCTATAAATCTTCTTTGGTGAGATGTCTGTTTAGGTCTTTTGTCCAGTTTTAGTTAAGTCATTTGTTTTCTTCTTCTTCTTCTTCTTCTTATTTCTTTTTGCGGTACGCAGGCCTCTCACTGTTGTGGCCTCTCCCATTGCAGAGCACAGGCTCCGGACGCGCAGGCTCAGTGGCCATGGCTCACGGGCCCAGCCGCTCCGCGGCATGTGGGATCTTCCTGGACCGGGGCACGAACCCCTGTCCCCTGCATCGGCAGGCGGACTCTCAACCATTGCGCCACCAGGGAAGCCCCTATTTGTTTTTTTATCATTGGGTTTTTTATTATTCTTTGTATATTTTGGGTAACAGTCCTTTATCAGATGTGTCTTTTGCAAATACTTTCTCCCAGTATGTGGCTTGTTTTCTTATTCTCTTGATAGTCTTTTCCAGAGCAGACGTTTTCAATTTTAATGAGCTCCAGCTTGTCAGTTATTTTTTTCATGGATCATGCTATGCCCAAGGTCAGTTAGATTTTCTGCTATGTTATCTTCTAGGAGTTTTATAGTTTTACATTTTACACTTAAGTCTATGATGCTTTTTTTTTTTTTTTTTTGTGGTACGTGAGCCTCTCACTGCTGTGGCCTCTCCCATTGCGGAGCACGGGCTCCGGATGCGCAGGCTCAGCGGCCGTGGTTCATGGGCCCAGCCGCTCCGCAGCATGTGGGATCTTCCCGGACCGGGGCACGAACCCGCGTCCCCTGCATCGGCAGGTGGACTCTCAACCACTGCGTCACCAGGAAAGCCCTATCATGCATTTTGAGTTAATTTTTGTGAAGGGTATAAAGTCTGTGTCTAGATTAATTTTTTTTGCAGATGGATGTTTAGTTGTTCCAGCACCATTTTTTAAAAATATTTATTTATTTATGTTTGGCTGTGCTGGGTCTTCATTGTTGCACACGGGCTTTCTTTAGTTGCAGTGAGCAGGGACTACTCTTCGTTGAGGTGTGTGGGCTTCTTATTGTGGTGGCTTCCCTTGTTGTGGAGCATGGGCTCTAGGAGCGCGGGCTTCAGTAGTTGTGGCACACAGGCTCAGTAGTTGTGGCGCACAGGCTTAGTTGCTCCGTGGCATGTGGGATCTTCCTGGACCAGGGCTCAAACACGTGTCCCCCACATTGGCAAGTGGATTCTTAAGCACTGTGCCACCAGGGAAGCCCCACATATGTTTTAGAATCAGATCGTATGTTCCACAAAAAGAATTTTACTGAGGGCTTGATCAGTTGAGGAAAAACTTACACACACACACACACACACACACACACTATATATATATATATATATATATATATATATTTAAATTGTGTCTTTCTATCCATGGTAGTATCTCTCTCCACTTATTTATGCAAAGGGCTTGCAAAATTTTTGTACATTATAGTCCTGGATACTTTATATTTTGATGCTATTGAGAATTTTGATTATATTGTATTGCATTGTATTTTTAAACTTACATTCTCAAATTGTGTTGCTCATGTTTAGAAATACAATTGGATCCTATAGATTGATTCTGTATTCTGCAATGGTTCTTGACACTCTTATTAATTTTAATAATTTTAATATAATTTTTTTGTTTCTATATATGATAATTGCATTCTTTTTCTTCCTTTCTATTTTGGATATTTTTGTCCTATGTTTTGCATAACTGCATTGCGAGGAACTCCAGTATAGTGATAGAGGGGCAATAATGAGACCTTATCTAGCTCATGATCTTAAAGCAAATGCTTTCAGTGTTTCACCATTCAGTATGATATTCGATATAATGTGAGTTTATTTCTTCTCTTCCTCTTTTTCTTTCTCTCCCAGATACTCTTTAACAAACTGAGAAATTTCTCTTTTACTTATAGTTTGCTAACTTAAAAAAATGATAAATGGATGTTGAATCATATCAAATGATTTTTCTGTATTACTGAAATAACCATATTATTTTTCTTCTTTAATCTGTTAAAGTATTGAAGCATATTAAGTGATTTTCTAATGTTATGCCAATCTTGGATTCCTGAAATAAATACAAGTTGATTCTGGTGTATTTATTAACCTTTTTATTACTCATTGCTCATTCCTGGTATTTTTTTTAAAATATTTATTTATTTATTTTGGCTGCACCAGGTCTTAGTTGTAGCATGCAGGATCTTCGTTGCAGCATGCGGCCTTCTTCTTAGTTGCAGCATACGAACTCTTAGTTGTGGCCTGCATTAGAGATCTAGTTCCTGACCAGGGATCAAACCCAGGTCCCCTGCATTGGGAGCATGGATTCTTACCCACTGGACCACCAGGGAAGTCCCTGGTTTGCTAGTATTTTATTTAGGATTTTTCATCTATGTTTATGAGTGACATTGGCATGTAATTTTTATTTCTCATACTGTCCTTAATGGGTTTTAGAGTCAAGGTTATGCATAATGAAATGAGTTGGGAAGTGTTCCTTCTTTTTCATTATTCTGGAATATAAAACTTAAAAGTAGAAAACGTTTATTGACTGAGTCAGAGAGAGATGAGATGAAAGAAGAAAAAGGAGAGATTCAAAACATGAGAGTGACTCAACCTGCTATTGCTGACTTTGAAGGAAGACAGAGATATGAGCCAAAAAATGCAGGAAATGGTCCTAAGCTGGAAATGGAAGCTGACAGCTAGCAAGGAAACAGGGATCTCAGTCTTGCAACCACAGGGAACTAATTCTGCCAACAACCTGAATGAGCAAGAAAATGAACCCTTCCGTAGAGCCTCCAGAAGGGAAGCAGCCCTGCTGACAACTTGATTTTAGCCTGTTGAGACCCATATCAGAATACTGACTTACAGAATTGTAAAATAATAAATTTGTGTTGTTTTAAGCCACTAAGTTTGTGTTGATTTGTTACAACAGCAGTAGAAAACTAATACACTCTTAAATTTGGATTTGTTTGATTGTTTCTTCATGATTAGATTCAAGTTTATTGGTCTTTTCAAATAATCAACTTTGGGGTTTATTGATCTTCTAAAATGTATGTTCTCTATTTCATTAATTTCTACTCTGTATTGTTTCCTTCATTCTACTGTCTTTGATGTTATTTAAATAGAATATTCAACTCAGTTTTCATTCTTCATTCTTTGTAATATAACCTTTAAAGGCTACAAATCTGCTTCTTGGTATTGCTATAGCTGCATCCCACAACTTTTGGTATGAAATATTTTCATTATCATTCAATTCTAAATATTTTCTAATTTCCATTGTGAGTTCTTTTTTTTTTGATCCATGAGTCATTTAGTAATGTTTTAAAATTTGGAGATATATGGGGCTTCTCCATTATGTGTTTGTTATTGATTTTCTAACTTATTTACATTGTTCTTAGAGAATGTTATTTGTATGACACCCAGCCTTTGAAATATTCATGAAAATTGATTCATGTACTCTTGAAAGTATACTGAGTGCAATGTTCTATATATGTCCATAAGATCAAGCTTATTAGTGTGTCAGTCAAATTTTTCTATATGCTTACTGATTTTTTTTTCTTCTGTGTTGTCAGTTACTGAGACAACTATGTTAAAATCTCTTATATATGGTGGATTTGTCAATTTCTCCTGTAGCTCAGTCAATTTTTCCTTAAAATTTGTAATGTTATTAGTTGCATGCAGGTTTAGAATTGTTGTATCTTCTTGGTGAATTGGACCTTTTGTCATTAGTTTGTGACACTCTTTATTTCTAATAATACATTTTTCAGTAAAGTCTATTTTTCTGATGTTAATATAACCACCTTATCTTTCTCATTTAATTAGTGTTCGCCTAGAATATCTTTTTTCATTCTTTTACTTTTAACCCTCTTGGGTACTTATGTTTTAGTTTTTACTTTCATAAATGATACTTACTTGGATTTTTAAAAAATCCACCCTGATAACTGGGATTTTAGGTAATCAATGATTTATTTTAAAAACTTTTTTTTAAACTATTTTTTGCCTTTTCTGTCCCCCCCCCCCCCTTTTTTAACCTTTTTGGGGGGTTTTTTTTTTTTTTTTGCATTCCATCCTAATCGTCTGTTTGGAAGTTATATACTTTATTGCTATTCTTTTAGTCATTACTGTAGAAATATCAACATACCATTTACATAATCAAATACTAAAATTAACTACCATTATTCTTTTCACCCAAATGCAAGCTAAAACGCCACCACCACTCTTCTTTTTATTTTTTAAAATTTTATTTATTTTTGGCTGCGTTGTGTCTTCATTGCTGTGCACAGGCTTTCTCTAGTTGTGGAGAGCAGAGGCTACTCTTTGCTACGGTGCACAGGCTTCCCATTGCGGTGGCTTCTCTTGTTGGGGAGCATGGGTTCTAGGTGCACAGGGCTTCAGTAGTTGTGGTGCATGGGGCTTCAGTAGTTGTGGCACACAGGCTCAGTAGTTGTGGCTCACAGGCTAAGTAGTTGTGGCTTGTGGGCTCTAGAGCACAGGCTCAGTAGTTGTGGCACACGGGCTTAGTTGCTCCAAGGAACGTGGGATCCTCCTGGACCAGGGATCGAACCCGTGTCCCCTGCATTGGTAGGCAGACTTTTAACCACTGCACCACCAGGGAAGTCCCCACCACCACTCTTCAATTCCACTGTTGTTACATATTTTAATTCTACTTTATAGTTTGTAAATCTTGCATGGTATTAATGGTTTGGTCAATCTGTGTTGCTTAGAAATACCCACATATTCACTCACCATCCTCCTTGCTTTCCATTCCTTCTTGCTTTTCTAAGCTTCCATCTGGTATTACTTTTCTCCTGGCTGAATAAATCCTTTATCATTAAAAAAAATGAGGATCTGTTTATGGCAAACCTGTTTAGTTTTTATTTGTTTAAAAATATCTTTATTTTAGTCTCATTTTTAAAGGTATTTTCTCTAGATGTAAAATTCTAGTTATGTTTTTTGAGTACATTGAAGACATTACTCCACTGAATTTTGGCATCTCTTGTGGCGGTTGAGAAGTCAGCTGTCAGTCTAAATGTCATCGACTTAGAGAACATCTGTCATCAACTTAGAGGCCATTTGGCTGCTTTTTTTTTTTTTTGCAGTACGCGGGCCTCTCACTGTTGTGGCCTTTCCCGTTGTGGAGCACAGGCTCCGGACGCGCCAGGCTCAGCGGCCATGGCTCACGGGCCCAGCCACTCCACAGCATGTGAGATCTTCCCAGACTGGGGCACGAACCCGTGTCCTCTGCATCGGCAGGAGGACTCTCAACCGCTGTGCCACCAGGGAAGCCCCTGGCTGCTTTTTTGAACTTCTCTTTTTCTTTGGTGTTTTGCAGTTTCATTATGATGTGTTTAGGTGTTAGAGTTGCTGGAAAAAAAATATAGGATGCCCAGTTAAATTAAAATTTCAGATTAAAAAACAAGTACATTAAAAAAATATATTTATTTATTTATTTATTTTGGCTGCTCTGGGTCTTAGTTGCAGCACGAGGGATCTTTGTTGTGGCACGCAGGATCTTTAGTTGTGGCAGGCGTGTGGGATCTAGTTCCCAGACCAGGAATCAAACCCGGGCCCCCTGCATTGGGAGCTTGCAGTCTTACCCACTGGACCACCAGGGAAGTCTCAACAAGTACATTTTTAGTATAAGTATGTTCCAAATATTGCATGGGACATGCTTATACTAAAAAAAAAATTCATTGTTTATCTGAAATTCAAACTTAACTAGGAGTCTTGTGTTTTTACTTGCTAAATCTGGTAACACTATTAGGTGTTAATTCCTTTATTTACACTGCTTGGGCTTTTTTAGATTCTTAAATCTGTGGCTATTTATCTTCATTATTTATAGAAACTTCTCAGAGATAATGCTTGATTCAATGGCTGTTATCTCTTCAGATATTGCCTGTGCCATATTCTTTTTCTGCCCTCGTTCTGCAACCATGATTAGGTATATGTTACAAATTGTCACACTATTCTCAATGTATCTTAACCTCTCTTTGATAATTTCCACCTCTATGATTTCTGTTTTATTCTTCTTCAACTGGTTCTAACTCACTGTTAAAGACAATTACTGAGTTTTAAATTTCAGTCATTATATTTTTCATTTCTAGAGGTTCTTTTTGTAAATCTATGAAGTTGGGACTTCTCTGGTGGCACAGTGGTTGAGAATCCGCATGCCAATGCAGGGGACATGGGTTCGATCCCTGGTCCAGGAAGATCCCACATGCCACAGAGTAACTAAGCCCGTGTGCCACAACTACTGAGCCTGCGCTCTAGAGCCTGTGAGCCACAGCTACTGAAGCCCATGTACCTAGAGCTCGTGCTCGGCAACAAGAGAAGCCACTGCAATGAGAAGACTGTGCACTGCAATGAAGAGTAGCCCCCGCTCGCCACAACTAGAGAAAGCCGCACGCAGCAATGAAGACCCAACGCAGCCAAAGATAAATAAATCTATGTAGTCATTTTTATAGACGCTCTTTACTTATATTTTCAAAGGCCCTTTTAAAAATGTCTTTAAATATGTTAAAATTATTTTAAATTCTATGTCTGATAATTCCAGTGTTTGAGGTCTTTGTGGGTCTGAGTCTACTACCTGTTGTTTCTGCTGAGTCTTGTTCAGGATGCTTGGTTTCCTTGTGTGTTTTGTGATTGCTACCATGAGCTCATAGATCAGAATTTTACCTTTGGGTAATTTTTGGGACTGTGATGGAGGTCGGTTCCTACAGGGGATGTGCATTGACTTCTGCCAGGAGCCTGTGGTCATTACCGGCTTGAGACCATTTTAAACTAAATTCTTGGCTTGGTATTTTTTTGACCACCCAAGTAGAGTGAATTCAGGCTGCAAACCCTCTTATTGGTGTTGGCTTGTAGTTACGAATTCTGAGAGAGATTTTTTCCCCCCTCTTCTACTCACTGTCAGTGTTCAGTACAAGCAATTTGCCTGTAGTCTCCAGGGAGTAGAGGGTAGGGTGGTTTTGGTCTAGTTCCCCTTGATACCAATGTGTAACTTTTTGGGCTTTATGCTGAGGGGCTTTTCTCTTAGAGTCCTCACCTTGGGTGGGCTCTGGGTTTTGTCCCCAGTCTGTACCCCATGTAGCTTTGGAACAACATTAATCTCTCTGAGTTCCACTGTTCAGTTAGTTTTTGGTTCTGATAGGCATTACCTTTTGAAGACTTAATTGGTGCAATTAAAGCTTTTTTTTTTTTTTTTCCCTAGCTGGCATGTTTGGTTGGTTTTGGTTGGAGGGTCTAAAGAGTGTTTAGTGCAGCATCCTGCTGGAGACACAAGACCCTCACTTCCCCTGCCAGCAATTTTTTTTAGTGAAAACCTGTGAAATCAGCTTCTGGTTGGTTTTCTCTTCCTAATATGTTATTGTTTTCGGACATGCAAGTAGAGGACATGGTCAGATGTAATAATCACAGCATTGAATCTTTAATGTGGGCTAGCATGTTTATTCATTCATTCACTAATCATTTTTTTAAGCCTCTGTTAAATGCCAGGCTTTTTGTTAGGTCCTGGGGATTCAGGTGGACGGGGCAGACTCAACCCCGTCTGCTTTCATGAGGCTCACAGTCCAGTGACTTGAATTTACAGTACTGTGCTAAGCACCTTATGTACATTATTTAAGCCTCATAACCACCCTGCGGGTTGTATACAACCATTTTATCGATTAGGAAAAGAAGGCACAGAAAATTTATGTAAATTATCCAAGATCAGCAGCTATTAAGAGGTGGATCAGGGGTCTTCCCTGGTGGCGCAGTGGTTGAGAGTCCGCCTGCCGATGCAGGGGACACGGGTTTGTGCCCCGGTCCGGGAGGATCCCACATGCCGCGGAGCAGCTGGGCCCGTGAGCCATGGCCGCTGAGCCTGCGCGTCCGGAGCCTGTGCTCTGCAACGGGAGAGGCCACAACAGTGAGAGGCCCGCGTACCGCAAAAAAAAAAAAAAAAAAAAAAAAAAAGAGGTGGATCAGGGACTTGAGCCCAGGTCTGCCTGGCTGCAAAGCCTTTGTCCTTAACATCGTGCTCTTTGTTATGCCAAAAGAGGGCACTGTTGGGTATGCCCGGAAGAGAGGGCACGCACTTTCTTACGTGTGTGGAGGGATATGCAGGTAGAAGCCATTGTTAGCTTTCTTAAAGGATGAATTTGGGTAATAGGTCAGGCTAATCCATGATCGGAGCTTAGAGTTCCAAGGAACAGGACTGAGCAGATGAAGGCTCATGTTCAGGACTTCCGAAGCCATTTGTATCACACAGTGCTGTTGGATGTGGAAAACAACGAGGAAGATGAAATTAGTAGCATCCAGAGTCGGATCTTGGGGTTGTGGTGCTGCTATTGTCACTTACTTCTGGAAAATGCACCCTGCATAGCAGTGGTTTCCGAAGCCAAGTCTGTCCTTGGATGTGAGTCTAGCTGGTTCCCTGGATGGAAAATTAAGAGGCCTTGGGGACAAGACTCTTCCCCTCACTGGGCTTCAATATCCTTGTATATATAATAAGGATATTTGACTCCATCATCTCTAAGGGACCCTTCCATATCCAACAGACTATGGTCCTGTGATTCTGTGAGATGCCCAGAGAGGGATCATTTTCTGTGCTGTGTCCAGGGAGGTGCAGGTGTAGAAGATTAAAGGGGCAGGAGACCTATTTTTCACCCCCTATATTTCACCTCAACTGTACCCATACCTGGGACATCACCTCCCAACTGATGTCCCAGGTATGGGTACAGTGGGGTGAAATATAACCATGTGTCTCAACCCTACAATTCCATCCTTCCCAAACCTGTCTGGATGGCATCTCTTCTAGTGGCCCTCCTTGATCTCCCTGCTGCCTGGACTTCGATAACACCTGAGTTTCCTTGTTTGTTAGACTGTCAAGCTTCCTGAGGGCTGGGCCTGGGTCTTTCACACCCCTGTACCCCCTGAAGCATCCAGAGTAATGTTAGCTGAATGCACAATGAAAGGAAATCAGCTCTTTTTTTGGGGGGGGGGTATAATTGCTTTACAAGGGTGTGTTAGTTTCTGCTTTATAACAAAGTGAATCAGTTATACATATACATATGTTCCCATATCTCTTCCCTCTTGCATCTCCCTCCCTCCCACCCCTCCAGGCGGTCACAAATCACCGAGCTGATCTCCCTGTGCTATGCGGCTGCTTCCCACTAGCTATCTACCTTACGTCTGGTAGTGTATATATGTCCATGCCTCCCTCTCGCTTTGTCACAGCTCACCCTTCCCCCTCCCTATATCCTCAAGTCCGTTCTCTAGTAGGTCTGTGTCTTTATTCATGTCTTACCCCTAGGTTCTTCAGGACATTTTTTTTCTTAAATTCCATATATATGTGTTAGCATACGGTATTTGTCTTTCTCTTTCTGACTTACTTCACTCTGTATGACAGACTCTAGGCCTATCCACCTCATTACAAATAGCTCAATTTCGTTTCTTTTTATGGCTTAGTAATATTCCATTGTATATATGTGCCACATCTTCTTTATCCATTCATCTGATGATGGGCATTTAGGTTGTTTCCATCTCCCAGCTATTGTAAATAGAGGGAAATCAACTCTTTTGCTCTCAACAATTCTTTTTTTTTTTTTTTTATTTTTTGAATTTTATTTAATTTATATTTTTATACAGCACGTTCTTCTTAGTTATCCATTTCATACATATTAGTGTATATATGTCAATCCCAATCTCCCAATTCATCACTCCACCTCCCCGCCATTTTCTCCTGTTGGTGGCCATACGTTTGTTCTCTACATCTGTGTCTCTACTTCTGCCCTGCAAACCGGTTCATCTGTACCATTTTTCTAGGTTCCACATATATGTGTTAATATACGATATTTGTTTTTCTCCTCTGACTTACTTCACTCTGTATGACAGTCTCTAGATCCATCCATGTCTCTACAAATGACCCAATTTCATTCCTTTTTATGGCTGAGTAATATTCCACTGTATATATGTACCACATCTTCTGTATCCATTCATCTGTCGATGGGCATTTAGGTTGCTTCCATGACCTGGCTATTGTAAATAGTGCTGCAATGAACATTGGGGTGCATGTATCTTTTTGAATTATGGTTTTCTCTGCGTATATGCCCAGTAGTGGGATTGCTGGGTCATATGGTAATTCTATTTTTAGTTTTTTAAGGAACCTCCATACTGTTCTCCTTAGTGGCTGTATCCTTTTACATTCCCACCAAGAGTGCAAGAGGGTTCTGTTTTCTCCACACCCTCTCCAGCATTTGTTGTTTGTACGTTTTCTGATGATGCCCATCCTAACTGGTGTGAGTTGATACCTCACTGTAGTTTTGATTTGCAGTTC
The DNA here is from genome assembly GCF_003676395.1 of Aethalodelphis obliquidens. Taxonomy (NCBI): domain Eukaryota; kingdom Metazoa; phylum Chordata; class Mammalia; order Artiodactyla; family Delphinidae; genus Aethalodelphis; species Aethalodelphis obliquidens. Next base: position 33,272,989 of record NW_020837953.1, read on the forward strand.
TCTAATAATTAGTGTCATTGAGCAGCTTTTCATGTGCTTCTTGGCCATTTGTATGTCTTCTTTGGAGAAATGTCTATTTAGGTCTTCTGCCCATTTTTGGATTTGGTTGTTTGTTTTTTTAATATTGAGCTGCATGAGATGTTTATATATTTTGGAGATTAATCTTCTGTACGTTGACTCATTTGCAAATATTTTCTCGCATTCTTAGAGTTGTCTTTTCGTCTTGTTTGTAGTTTCCTTTGCTTTGCAAAAGCTTTTATGTTTCATTAGGTCCCATTTGTTTATATTTGTTTTTATTTCCTTTACTCTAGGAGGTGGATCAAAAAAGATATTGCTGTGATTTATATTAAGGAGTGTTCTTCCTATGTTTTCCTCTAAGAGTTTTATAGTGTCCAGTCTTACATTTAGGTCTCTAATCCATTTTGAGTTTATTTTTGTGTATGGTGTTAGGGAGTGTTCTAATTTCATTCTTTTACATGTAGCTGTCCAGTTGTCCCAGCACCACTTATTGAAGAGACTGTCTTTTCTCCATTGTATATCCTTGCCTCCTTTGTCATAGATTAGTTGACCATAGGTGCGTGGGTTATCTCTGGGCTTTCTATCCTGTTCCATTGATTTATATTTCTGTTTTTGTGCCAGTACCATATTGTCTTGATTACTGTAGCTTTGTAGTATAGTCTGAAGTCAGGGAGTCTGATTCCTCCAGCTCCGTTTTTTTTCCTCAAGACTACTTTTGCTATTCAGGGTCTTTGGTGTCTCCATACAAATTTTAAGATTTTTTGTTCTGGTTCTGTAAAAAATGCCATTGGTAATTTGATAGGGATTGCACTAAATCTGTAGATTGCTTTGGGTAGTATAGTCATTTTCACAATATTGATTATTCCAATACAAGACATGGTATATCTCTCCATCCGTTTGTATCATCTTTAATTTCTTTCATCAGTGTCTTATAATTTTCTGCATATAGGTCTTTTGTCTCCCTAGGTAGATTTATTCCTAGGTATTTTATTCTTTTTGTTGCAATGGTAAATGGGAGTGTTTCCTTGATTTCTCTTTCAGATTTTTCATCATTAGTGTATAGGGATGCAAGAGATTTCTGTGCATTCATTTTGTATCCTGCAACTTTACCAAATTCATTGATTAGCTCTAGTAGTTTTCTGGTGGCATCTTTAGGATTCTCTATGTATAGTATCATGTCATCTGCAAACAGTGGCCATTTTACTTCTTCTTTTCCAATTTGTATTCCTTTTATTTCATTTTCTTCTCTGATTGCTGTGGCTAGGACTTCCAAAACTATGTTGATATAATAGTGGCAAGAGTGGACATCCTTGTCTTTTTCCTGATCTTAGAAGAAATACTTTCAGTTTTACATCATTGAGAATGATGTTTGCTGTGGGTTGGTCATATATGGCCTTTATTATGTTGAGGGAGGTTTCCTCTATGCCCACTTTCTAGAGAGTTTTTATCGTAAATGGGTGTTGAATTTTGTCAAAAGCTTTTTCTGCATCTATTGAGATGATCATATGGTTTTTCTTCTTCAATTTGTTAATATGGTGTATCACATTGATTGATTTGCATATATTGAAGAATCCTTGCATCCCTGGGATAAATCCCACTTGATCATGGTGTATGACCCTTGTAATGTGTTGTTGGATTCTGTTTGCTAGTATTTTGTTGAGGATTTTTGCATGTATATTCATCAGTGATATTGGTCTGTAATTCTCCTTTTATGTAGTATCTTTGTCTGGTTTTGGTATCAGGGTGATGGTGGCCTCATAGAATGAGTTTGGGAGTGTTCCTTCCTCTGCAATTTTTTGGAAGAGTTTGAGAAGGATGGGTGTTAGCTCTTCTCTAAATGTTTGATAGAATTCACCTGTGAAGCCATCTGGTCCTGGACTTTTGTTTGTTGGAAGTTTTTTGGTTTTTTGTGGGTTTTTTTGTGGTACGTGGACCTCTCACTGTCATGGCCTCTCCCGTTGCAGAGCACAGGCTCCGGACGCTCAGGCTCAGCAACCATGGCTCAGGGGCCCAGCCGCTCCGTGGCATGTGGGATCTTCCTGGACCAGGGCACGAACCTGTGTCCCCTGCCTCGGCAGACAGACTCTCAACCACTGCGCCACCAGGGAAGCCCCTTGTTGGAAGATTTTTAATCACAGTTTCAGTTTCATTACTTGTGATTGGTCTGTTCATATTTTCTATTTCTTCCTGGTTCAGTCTTGGAAGATTATACCTTTCTAAGAATTTTTCCATTTCTTCCAGGTTGTCCAGTTTATTGGCATAGAGTTGCTTGTAGTAGTCTCTTAGGATTCTTTGTATTTCTGCAGTGTCTGTTGTAACTTCTCCTTTTTCATTTCTAATTTTATTGATTTGAGTCTTCTCCCTCTTGTTCTTGATGAGTCTGGCTAATGATTTATCAATTTTGTGTATCTTCTCAAAGAACCAACTTTTAGTTTTACTGATCTTTGCTATTGTTTTCTTTGTTTCTATTTCATTTATTTCTGCTCTGATCTTTATGATTTCTTTCCTTCTGCTAACTTTGGGTTTTGTTTGTTCTTCTTTCTGTAGTTCCTTTAGGTGTAAAGTTATATTGCTTATTTGAGATTTTTCTTGTTTCTTGAGGTAGGCTTGTATTGCTATAAACTTCCCTCTTAGAACTGCTTTTTCTGCATCCCATAGGTTTTGGATAATTGTGTTTTCTTTGTCATTTGTCTCTAGGTATTTTTTGATTTCCTCTTTGATTTCTTCAGTGATCTCTGGTTATTTAGTAACGTATGGTTTAGCCTCCATGTGTTTGTGTTTTTTATGTGTTTTTTTCCCCTGTGATTGATTTCTAATCTCATAGCGTGTGGTCAGAAAAGATGCTTGATATGATTTCAATTTTCTTAAATTTACCGAGGCTTGATTTGTGAACCATGATGTGATCTATCCTGGAGAATATTCCATGTGCATTTGAGAAGAAAGTGTAATCTGCTGTTTTTGGATGGAATGTCCTATAAATATCAATTAAATCTATCTGGTCTGGGCTTCCCTGGTGGCACAGTGGTTGAGAGTCCACCTGCCGATGCAGGGGATGCGGGTTCGTGCCCTGGTCCGGGAAGATCCCACATGCCGCGGAGCGGCTGGGCCCATGAGTCATGGCGGCTGAGCCTGCGCGTCTGGAGCCTGTGCTCCGCAATGGGAGAGGCCACAACAGTGAGAGGCCTGCATACCGCAAAAAAAAAAAAAAAAAAAAATCTATGTGGTCTATTGTGTCATTTAAAGCTGTGTTTCCTTATTAATTTTCTGTTTGGATGATCTGTCCATTGGTGTGAGGTGATCTGTCCCTTGGTGTAAGTGAGGTGTTAAAGTCCCCCACTATTATTGTGTTACTGTTGATTTCCTCTTTTATAGATGTTAGCAGTTGCCTTATGTATTGAGGTGCTCCTATGTTGGGTGCATATATATTTATAATTGTTATATCTTCTTCTTGGATTGATCATTATGTAGTGTCCTTCCTTGTCTCTTGTAACATTCTTTATTTTAAAGTCTATTTTATCTTATATGAGTATTGCTACTCCAGCTTTCTCTTTATTTCCATTTATATGGAATATCTTTTTCCATCCCCTCACTTTCAGTCTATATGTGTCCCTAGGTCTGAAGTGTCTTGTAGACAGCATATATATGGGTCTTGTTTTTGTATCCATTCAGCGAGCCTGTGTCTTTTGGTTTGAGCATTTAATCCATTCACGTTTAAGGTAATTATCGATATGTATGTTCCTATTACCCTTTTCTTAATTGTTATGGGTTTGTTTTTGTAGGTCCTTTTCTTCTCTTATGTCTCCCACTTAGAGAAATTCCTTTAGCATCTGTTGTAGAGCTGGTTTGGTGGTGCTGAATTCTCTCAGCTTTTGCTTGTCTGTAAAGCTTTTGATTTCTCCATGGAATCTGAATGAGATCCTTGCTGGGTAGAGTAATCTTGGTTGTAGGTTCTTCCCTTTCATCACTTTAAATATATCATGCCACTCCTTTCTGGTTTATAGAGTTTCTGCTGAGAAATAAGCTGCTAACCTTATGGGAGTTCCCTTGTATGTTATTTGTCGTTTTTCCATTGCTGCTTTCAATAATTTTTCTTTGTCTTTAATTTTTGCCAGTTTGATTACTATGTGTCTTGGTGTGTTTCTCCTTGGGTTTATCCTGCCTGGGACTGTCTGCGCTTCCTGGACTTAGGTGGCTATTTCCTTTCCCATGTTAGGGAAGTTTTCGACTATAATCTCTTCAAATATTTTCTCAGGTCCTTTCTGTCTCTCTTCTCCTTCTTGGACCCCTATAATGAGAATGTTATTCCGTTTAATGCTATCCCAGAGGTCTCTTAGGCTGTCTTCATTTCTTTTTATTCTTTTTTCTTTATTCTGTTACACAGCAGTGAATTCCACCATTCTGTCTTCCAGGTCACTTATCTGTTCTTCTGCCTCAGTTATTCTGCTATTGATTCCTCATAGTGTATTTTTCATTTCAGTTATTGTATTGCTCATCTCTGTTTGTTTTTTCTTTAATTCTTCTAGGTCTTTGTTAAACATTTCTTGCATCTTCTCGGTCTTCAGCTTCCATTCTTTTTCTGAGGTCCTCTATCATCTTCACTATCATTATTCGGAATTCTTTTTTTGGAAGGTTGCCTATCTCCACTTCATTTAGTTGTTTTTCTGGGCTTTTATCTTGTTCCTTCATCTCGTGCATAGTCCTCTGCCTTTTCATCTTGTCTATCTTTCTGTGAATGTGGTTTTTGTTCCACAGGCTGCAGGATTGTAGTTCTCCTTGCTTCTGCTGTCTGCCCTCTGATGGATGAGGCTATCTAAGAGGCTTGTGAAAGTTTCCTGATGGGAGGGACTGGTAGTGGGTAGAGCTGGCTGTTGCTCTGGTGGGCAGAGCTCAGTAAAACTTTAATCCACTTGTCTGCTGATGGGTGGGGCTGGGTTCCCTCCCTGTTGATTGTTTGGCCTGAGGCGACCCAACACTGGAGCCTACCCGGCTTTTTGGCGGGCTAATGGAGGACTCTGGGAGGGCTCACACCAAGGAGTACTTCCCAGAACTTCTGCTGCCAGTGTCGTTGTCCCCACAGTGAGCGACAGCCACTCCCCGCCTCTGCAGGAGACCCTCCAACACTAGCAGGTAGGTCTGGTTCAGTCTCCTATGGGGTCACTGCTCCTTCCCCTGGGTCCCGATGCACACACTACTTTGTGTGTGCCCTCCAAGAGTGGAGTCTCTGTTTCCCCCAGTCCTGTTGAAGTCTTGCAATCAAATCCCGCTAGCCTTCAAAGTCAGATTCTCTAGTAATTCCTCCTACCGTTGCTGGACCCCCAGGTTGGGAAGTCTGATATGGGGCTCAGAACCTTCACTCCAGTAGGTGGACTTCTGTGGTATAAGTGTTCTCCAGTTTGTGAGTCACCCACCCAGCAGTTATGGGATTTGATTTTATTGTGATTGCACCCCTCCTACCGTCTCATTGTGGCTTCCACTTTGTCTTTGGATGTGGAGTATCTTTTTTGGTGAGTTCCAGTGTCTTCCCGTCGATGACTGTTCAGCAGTTAGTTGTGATTCTGGCGCTCTTGCAAGAGGGAGTGAATGCACGTCCTTCTACTCTGCCATCTTGAACCAATCTCCGCCCTCAACAATTCTATTGAAAGGTTTTAATTTTTTTTTAAATGGTAGCTTTTCTATATTGTATATAATGTAAAATTATTGTATATAGCATATAAACATAAAACAGTATTTCTATGAGTTTTAAATGTTCATGGTAGAAATTTCATAAATGTTAGATGTATAATGATGAAAAGACCATCTCCTGCTGTGCCCCCACACCCCAGGAAATCCATTGCTAATATTTTGGTGGATTTCATTACAGTCTTTTTTCTACCTGTGACAGTACTGTCATCCTGGTGTCTATATATTTGCTACTCTGTGCTTATCATTCAGGAGTCTTTGGGAGCCTTTCCCCATATCCTTAAATATTCTTCAAGAACACAATCTAGAATAGCTGTTGGATGTTTCAGAGCTTTTGAGGTCCAAGCTGGGAAAAGCAGGACTGCACAGAGGACCTACCAAGGGGCTTGTGGAGTCTGGGAGGTTGGAAGTAGAGCATTTCCCTCTCTTCTGTGGCCATCACCATTCACGGAGCATGCACCGTTTGCCTGGGCTCTGGGTGGCAGGCACCGACCCCCACCCCCATAGCTCTCTGAAGAAGGTTCCTTGGAGATAGAAACTCTGGAAGGTGCAGAGAGGTGAAGTGACTTGTTGAGAGTCAGACAGCTAGGCAACGGTGGATGAAGATGCCTATTTCCAGGCCTCCTGCAGTGATTGGTAACACCATCGCTGGCACTTGAAGGAGCTGCTGGACACACCAGGAAGAAGGAGATAATAGCATCTGAAGCAGTACCCCGAGAGCTCGCGGCCCAGCCCAACCCCCTGCGCTGCATGTTAGCTGTGAGGCCCAGTGGCTCCGGATCACAAGCTCATGGCTGGCTCTCTGCTCGGGGTGGCAGAGGAGACCCCGGTGGGAGCCAGGGAGAAAGGAGGCGGGAGGCTGTGGGGCCCCAGACAGCGAAACCTCTCTGATTACGCTTCTTCCTGAGAGTCTTTGGTGATTCATTAGCATGGAGAAGAGGATAATTAGCTGACTAATTATGAAGGGGGAAGGACTACCCCCTCCCCCCACCCCAGGTATCCAGTTACATCCAGGGACACAGAGTGCTATCCTCCCCAAGACCTTTCCCACTATTGTTCTTCTCCAGAGACTGGGGGTTTCTCCCCTTTGTGATAAAGGCCCCTATCTGTGCCAATGGGGACACCATTTGTCACCCTCAAAAACTGCGCCAAGAACACTTGGTGGGGGGATATTGTGCGCGGTAACGGCTATTACATGAATCGGCATTCCTTTCCAGCCACAGGCTTAAAAACTTCCTGGTTATAATTGGAACCATTTCTAACTGTTCTGACACATTCAGGGGGGGCTGCCCAGAGCTCGCTGAGCTGCGGGGAGCAGAGCCAGAAAGGTGGGTTCTAATCCTGCCCTCAGCCACTGTGGCTATTAGCTCTGCTTCATTGAGAGTCTCATGGTTGGGAGTCCTTGGACCATGAAAGAGAGAGCTGCCCCCTCCCCGGTCACCCTCCCTTGCGTCCTGATTCCATCTTTCAGGGCTTCCTCTCCCTTTCTGCTGGGGAGACCGGGGCTGGGGGAGGGGGGTGGTGTTGGAGGGTGTAGTGCCAGCCTTACTTCATAAGATGTTTGGATTATGATACATTTTCACATAAAAATGTTACATTTTTAGATGAAAGGATTTTAGCAATCATTTAATTGTGTGCTTTTCAACTCTTGTGGAGACTCTCAAAAAACACGTGTGAACCAGTCTTCCAGCTCAGATGGGGGCTCTGAAAAGCGGTCTCAGGTGTTTTTTGTTTTTTAAATTAAACTTTTTAATTTTGAGCTGTAGATTCACATGCATTTGCAAGAAATAAGACAGAGCCACTGTGCCCTTCACCCAGTTTCCCCCAAAGGTAACATCTTGTAAAACCGCACAGGCAGACCTCGCTTCACCGCTCTGCACTTTATTGCGCTTTGCAGATATTTTGGTTTTCATAAATCAAAGGCTTGTGGCAACCCTGCATTGTCAGAGGATGGGTGACATTTTTTAGCAATAAGGTATTTTAAAATCAAGGTATGTACGTTGTTGTTTTAGACACAGTGTTATTGTATACTTAATAGAGTACAGTATAGTAAATATCACTTTTATATGCACTGGGAAACCAGAGCATTCGTGTGACTCGCCTTAGTGCGATATTTGCTTCATTGCAGTGCTCTGGAACCCAACCCGCAATCTCTCCAAAGTGTGCCTGTAGTCACAACCCAGTTATTGACATCAACACAGTTAAGATACAGAACATTTCTGTCCCCACAAGGCTACATCATGCTGCTCTTTTAGCCTCACTCACTTCCCTCCTCTCCACCACAAATCTGTTCTCCACGTCTATAGCTTTGTGGTTTCAAGAGTATTACATATATGGAATCATGCACCATTTAACCTTTTGAGATTAATTCGTTTCACTCAGCATAATTCTCTGGAGATTGATCCAGGTTGTCGTGTGTATCAATAATTCTTTTGTATCAATCGTTATGTATACTATTGTGTATCAATATTTCCTTTTTACTGGTGTATAGTATTCCATGGTATGAATATACTGAAGTTTGTTGAACTGTTTACCCATTAAAGGACATCTGGATTGTTTCCAGTTTTTGGCTGTTACAAGTAAAAATGCTATAGACATTCAGGTACAGCTCTTTTGTGTGTGAGTATAAGTTTTCACTTCTCTGGGATAAATGCCCAGGGGTACAATTGCTGGGTCATATGATAATTGCATGTTCAGTTCTTAAAGAAGCCACCAAACTGTTTTCCACAGCAGCTGTATCATTTTACATTCTTTCCAGCAATGTATGAGGGATCCGGTTCCTCTGCATCCTCATCAGCATTTGGTGTTGTCACTTTTTAAAATTTTGGCCATTCTGATAGGTGTGTAGTGGTATCTCATTGCGGTTTGTAAGTTGCATTTTCCTAATAGTTAATGATGTTGAAGATCTTTTCATGTGCTGATCTGCTGTCTGTTTATCCTCTTTGGTGAAATCCCACGCAGGTTTTTTTTTTTTTTTCAGGGGCGTGGCACCATATGGCATGCAGGATCTTATTTCTCCGACCAGGGATCAAACCTGTGCCCCCTCAAGTGTGGAGCCCTAACCACTGGACCGTGAGGGAATTCCCATCCCAGGCAGTTTTGATGGGCAGTGCTGGTCACACAGCAGGCCTGGTCCACCCCGCTGGGCTTAGTTCTCTGCCCAAGAGAGCAGCCTCTCTCTCTCTCTCTCTCTCTCTCTGGACAGTCCTGCTTAGGTCAAACTGATGCCTTGGGATCATACCCTCTGCCCATAGACACAAGTCCTTTTGTTTTTCGCAGCCTCTACAGTAACTTACACTATGCAGTGTAATATGACGACTGTGTCCATCAAGAGCATTCTGGCTGGTACTGGTGTCTCTGGGCTCATAGGCCCCATGAGACTAGGACCCAGACCTCTGGGGGTGGGGGTGGGCACTGGCTGGCTAGTGTTGGAATCTGGAGGTGAGATGGGGACAATGAAGTCGTTCCGCAGTTGCTGGAAAAACTGCAAAGTGGATTCAGCTTCTGCTGCCAGAAGGAATTGCTGCTGCCGGGGTGAAGGGACATTGCTAGGATGACCTCAGAGGAGCAAAACCAATTTCCAAATTCCATCTTTGGGGATCTGTTTCCTGGGACCACTCCTGGTTCAGTCAAGTCCAGTCAGGAGACAGAAACCACATCACTTATTTAAACAGACAGGGTTTAATATAAAGAATTGTTAACCAGGTATAAAGTTGTTAACTAAGAAACTGAAAAGGTCAAAATAGAACATGGAGGTATTGCAGAAGGGATGGGAGAACAAAAGGAGGAAGTTGGAATTATGAAGACAGGAATTTAGAGGAGCAATTCCGTGGAGAGGAAACACAGACCTCTGAGGATGGGTGCAGCTCAGCTGGGGTTGGTGTTTCTGAGACCAGATGAGGGGCCTCGTGGGCCGGGACCCAACTCTTAAGGAAGAGGTGCAGTCAGGCTGGTTCTGGTGTCTCTGAGTGGGGCTGTGAAGGAGCAGGAAACAAGCAGGGAGGAGAAGGTCCCTCCTTCCTCCTCCAGCCTTGCAGTCTCCCTTTATCCCCTTCATGGCAGAGCCAGCTGGCAGAGAAGATGCAGTGTGCTGAGTCCCCGCCCGCATCACAGAGTAGATAGAGAAGGCGGGGTTTGAGGTGAGAGACATTAGCTCTGTGACTGGCATCACAGCCAAGAATCCTGTCTCTGGAATCAGACTTGCCTGGATTGCAATCCCAGCTCACTCCAGCTGTGTAGCTTTGAGTGGTCCCTTTACCTCGCTGAGGCTTAGTTGTCCTAGAGGTGAAATGAGGATAAAATGCCCACAATGAACTCTTCACGGGGCTTAAATGAAAGAATGTACGTGAAGCAGTTAGCACTATGCCTGGTACATAGAGTATTCAATAGATAAAACTTTGTAACTCATACCCTACTAATTGGCGTATACACATGAGTGGTCCTGTGGGATTGGAAGAGGGGCCTGTCACCATGGAAATGGTGGTGGCTAAGAGACCAGAGACTTGACTATAGTCTGCACTCTGGTTGCTTGCTGTGTGACCTTGGACAAATCATACGCTCTCTGGGTCTCAGCTTCTTAGCTGTGAAGAGAGAGGTTAAGTGCTCCAAGGCACCTTTCTGGTAGATCAGACATGGCCCCCTCTATCCAGTGTACACAAGTCCCATTTGTAGCAAACCTTTATTTGCACAGGGGATGGAAAACAAACTGCTCAAGGACGTTTAGTGGGTGTGAAACAAGACTAAGTGTACTCAGGGTTCACATGGTCAGAAGGTCTACTGGGAGTTCTTCTGGAGTAAAGCTCAAAATACTGATGAAAAAAAGGCACGGAGGGAGGGAGAGACCCCTCCCCACTTTGGAATCCCAGGAGAGCCCACTCCTCCACTTGCTCAAGAAACAGCTGGGTTTTCTTGAGCAGTGGGTCCCAAACCTGGCTGACCATTGTCATCATCAATGTTGTAAAAATGTTGTAAAAATATACATTCCTGGGCTCCACCTCCGAGACTCAAAGTCAGTAGGTCCAGGAGCAAGACTCGGGACTCTGTCTCTGACAAATGCCCCAGGGAGGTCCTCTGGAGGCTGTTTCACAGACCAGTGTTTGGGAATCTCAGCTTGATTCATAAAAGGCATTTTTCTCTGTCATTGCAAAGGATGCCTCTCCCTGGCCTATTTCCATAATCATATTGACATAAATAAGAACAGATGATGTTTATTAAACACTTACTATATGCCAAGAGTTGTTCCAAGCATTTACACACTCACACATACATCTATATAGTCATCTATGTAATCACATTATCTATAGTAATCTATATGAGTATATACACACACACTCCTTCCAACAGCCCCAAGGGTAGGTGATATTAACAGCCGCATTTTACAGATGAGGTAAGGCGAGCAATTAAAAGCTGCTTGTAGCTGGGTCACAAGGTACACAAAAGGTCAGGGCAGGACCATAGTACAGGTACCAGCAGAGGGATCTGGGGGCTCAAGCAACACTTGTTCACAAATGTGGAATCGAGAAATCAAGGAAGACTGCATGGAGGAGGCAGCCTTGGCTAGTTCCTGTTGTCCTCGGACAGGAGAACACCTACCTTGTGATGACAGTCTGCTTGCTACTGGCTTCCTTCCCTGTCTCTGAGACTTCTGCTTTACCGACACAAGGCATGTGGCAGCAGGGGCCAGAGGCACCATCAGACCCAGGGGACCAAGCCCCGCTTCGGGCCAGCGGTCACTTCCTCCTGCTCTCTGTCCGTGGGGAGTTCCCTGTTCCCAGGGCTCTGCTGGGCTCCAGCTCTGTGACTGGGGATGAGATCAATGTCACTCAGACCCCATCTGGGCTTGAGATGTGAGAAGAGGAGATGGGCTGACTTCGCCGCAGGCACGGTTTAGAGTTACACACAAGGGGCTTTCTGAGGTGGGTTTCAAGGGGAGAGGCTGGGGTGCCTCGGCAACTGCTTGGGCTCCGGGGTCAGCCAGGCCCACAGTCAAGTCAAGGATCTGTGACTCTCAACCACTCTGTTCGTTTCTCTGTCCTGGAGGTAGAGATAATGACAGCCACCCCTGGCTTACGGAGTTGTGTGCACTTAGCTGAGTCAGGGAGTGTGAAGCACCCTGCATGGGGCACAGCACATTAGAAGCACTTAATAAATATCTGTTTTGTTATTATTTAGAGACCTGTTAGGGCACATTCGATACCAATTTCTTATTATTTGCAGCCTCAAAAATTGAAACAGTGGGCTACGCTATGGGAAATTAGCATTCATTGTCTTTTTTTATCCACCGAATATTTATGAAGCGTCTACTCTTTGGGGCTCCATCTGGGAGATACAGCTGTGAAAATGTGACCACAGTCCCTGCTGGCTGGGAGCCTCCAGCCTAGTGGGGGGCCTCAGGGACATGCCCTGGGCCGGGGTGGGTGGGCACAGGGAGTTTCCCAGGCACTTGGAGTCCATGCCTTTTTGGGATGGGGATGGTAAATGGCTTCCCAGGACCAAGCTCGGACCTCCAGAAAGGATGGGAGCTGGGGAGCTAGCACCCAGGGTGGGAAGTGGGGTGAAGGAACGGTGCTCCAGGCCCAGGGAACAGCAGTTGCAAAGGTTGAGAAGGGAAAGCACAGTGTATTCCAAGAACTGAAAGCGAGGAGGGAGATGAGGCTGGAGGAGCATGGACAGGAGGACTGGTGGGGAGAGACCAGCAACCTGTCTGAGAAGTGGAAGGGCCCAGGCCCAAGCTCTCCCTGGCTTGTGAGGCTCTGCGGCTGCATCTTTGCCTTCAGCCCCCTGTGGGGGAAACAGGCCCCTACCTGTATCCCAGCTTCCTTTGTGTGTGCTTAAGTCATTCTTTGTTGTCACCACTATTTTTCTCTGGACTGTGTTTCTTTTCTTTTCTTTTCTTTTCTTTTGCAGTACGCGGGCCTCTCACTGTTGTGGCCTCTCCCGTTGCGGAGCACAGGCTCCGGACGCGCAGGCTCAGCGGCCATGGCTCACGGGCCCAGCCGCTCCGCGGCATGTGGGATCCTCCCAGACCGGGGCACGAACCCGTGTCCCCTGCATCGGCAGGCGGACTCTCAACCACTGCGCCACCAGGGAAGCCCTGGACTGTGTTTCTGTTCAGATAATCCTTGGCTGCCTTCTCCCCACCCATCCCCCATCATGTAATTTAAAACCATTCATCCAATTAGCATCTGTCCGGATGGTTTTGGTGTGGTTTTGCCTGGAAGGACTGGGCTACATTGGGCGACATCTTGGATTTTCCTCCAGCTCAAAGACTCCACCATCAGGTTCTCACGTCTATTTTGGCCCGAGAATGTTCCAAGGCAGAGATGAGACACCAGGAATTTGGGAGCCTCTGTTGTCTCTGGGGCCGACCATTTCTGGCAGCAGGGCTGAATCCTTTGCCTCTGTCGCTGCCATTTCTTCATCCAGAAAGGGGCCAGACCCGGATGCCCATCTGACCTAGGGAGGAGCATTGAAGGGGGCAGTGAATTTGTGATGCATTTGGAGGTAAATTTTCCAGCTCCCTTCCTCAGACACTGAGGTTCCTCTCCTTCTATGTCCCTATCCCTGTCTTTTTTCCCCCCTTGACATTCTTTTGCACTTTTGTGTTTCTCTACATCAATAAGGAGACATGGTAGGAGTCAGTGAGGATCTCCATCTTTACCTGGGTCCTCTGTGCTGTCCTCTTGCTGTGACTTTATCCTATTTGATCTTTTCTGAGTCTACATAAGGTGCCTTTGTTCTCAAATTCAGTCTAAAGGCTGAACTCTGCTGTTGAATAAAAAGGGCCCAGAATGTAGAATCAGGAGATGTGTTTGCCTCCTGGACTCCTCATGTATCTGTGTGTCTCTTGAGAAACCATTTTCCCTCTCTTGAACTTCAATTTCCTCATATGGAAAATGGAAAATAAAAAATATAATAATATAGAACATTCATTGTACTCACTTTCTTCCAGGCACTGTGATAAGCCTTTTGATCTCAGTAGATCCTTACAGTAAACCTGTTGGCATTATCATTCCCATTTTACACACACAGAAACTGAGGCTTGGAGCATATATGACTTGTCCAAGGTCACAGAGTGGCAGAGCCAGGACTAGAACCAAAGTCTATGTGGTGCCAAGGCCCATGTGATATTCTGCCCTATGGTTGTTGCAGGATGAAGGGGTCACAAGTGATTGAACCTACTTTGGCAAGTCTATAGTTAAAGGTTAGTGGAAGGGATTTGGAAGACTGGAGAAAGCAGTTCTGAGTCATGAGTCTCTGGCATTGCAGTACTCGTGTCCTACAGTAGAGTGCAGTGTGGACAGAGTTAATTAAGAGTATGAATGAGAAACCAGAAGAAGGAAGCAGGGAGGTCTGCAAGGTTGTACCCTGTGGTTGTTTTGCTGCAAGCTGTTGGGTTTGCCAGCCTTGGACATCATCTGTAATGTCAAAGCAGGGCTATTCTCTGCAAGCTAATGCAAGGGTTGGATTTATTCCATTTCAGGATGAGACTAATGGCAGATGGTGAAAACATTTTCTGGAAATCAGATATTTGGATTTGTTCTTCTCTTTAGGGTCTCGGGACTGGGGAGGTAAAGGATAAACAGTCACTAGAAAAGCACCGTTGCTGGTAGCTCATTACGTCCTATACTGTGGAGACCCTGCCCTCAGGTCAGGAAGGCAAGCGGATGTGACTAGGAGACACGAGAGAAGCTCTATCGAGTAAAGAGGACCATTGAAACCGAACCACTTTTCTGACCACAATTCTCTTCCGAAATACCGTGGTTCTTTCTTAAGACTGGCAGGTGCATGGAGCACTGTCCAGGCCGCACTCTCAGCAGCCAGCCCTGTGGGAAGACAGAAGCCATGTGGGACCTCCTCAAATGTGTCTGTTGGGCAGGAAATAGTCCCTCAGGAGGGAAGGAGGCCCGGCGTTCACTTGCTTGAACAGAGGGAACAAGAAGCCGCCGTCTGGGTGGGTGAAGGGCGGGGACTCGGCGCTGTGCCGTCTTGCTTGGGGCTCCGGCTACTCATCTCGAAAGAGGGAAGGATGGGACCTGGTCCCTGAGCTTCCTGTGTCCCCAGGGGATCCCCCGAGGGATGACCAGTCAGATATTTGAGAAACTGGCCTGGGCTTACTTTAGAGAAGATCCATTTGGGGTTCCATCCACTATATCCAGTGTGCTTTATAAACCGATGGCTGGCTCCGGATCCCCAGAGCACCCCTAGTGGGTAAAGACAGGGAGAGCAGGAAGTAGTAAGGAGCTCAGCACCAGGCCGCAGGGTGACCTGGGGGCCAGTTCACGAAATAAGGGCTGTGGAGACCAGGTGAGGGCTGGAGCACTTGGAGGATTTGGCAGTCTTTTTTAGAGGAGGCGAGACTTGAACTAGGTCAGATAAGATGGGCAGACATCAGAATTCCCCAAAACACATTCCTTTAAAAGTGTTCCGAGAAAACACTACCTCTTGTTTCTGTCCTCGATAAAGGGTACAAAAATATCTTTGGGTACAAAAATATCCTTGGTGAAACAGGTGTCAGGTGTTCTCCAAGGACACCAAGACTGGCAGCCATGGGTCTTGCTCTCTAAGACTCCAGGGAAAGAGGGGAGATGGCCACCAGTGCTGACCCTCTTAGCATTTTGCCAGCCCGGGGGTACTGGAATCCCCTTCTGTAAGAGTAATGAGATTCCGGGGTGGTGGATGGGCCCTGGATATCAGGTACCACAGAAGGATCCCCAGTGGTGCCAGGCCAGCAGGGCCCAGACCTGGCTGCACCTCAGATTCACTCTGGGAGCCTTAAATTAGATTAGGGGACCTCTCTGCAGACCCGAAGAGTCAGAATCTCTGGGGGTGGGACCCTGGAATCTGCAGCCAGGTGGTTTAGATACATGCCCAGGGGATCCCTCTTCTGGGCCACTTACCACATGAAGTGTTTGGCCCAGACCTTCTAAATTTCCCCACCAGATTTCCTGTCCCAGCGCGACCCTCTGATTGGGGCCTATGGCTATGATGTCGTAGGAAACCTGGGCAGCCCCTCTTACCACGTTTGTGTGGGGTCGCCAACACTGCATCTCAGCAGCTCTGGCCCACAGGGAAGCAGGCCTCCTGGATACTCCCCAAGCTCTTCTCTGAAGCAGGAACCACTTGGCATCCCCAGCGATCCTTTGTTCCAGGGGAGAGAGACCAGGACATGGATAAATGCAATTGTGAAAGCAATTTGCCTCGGACCAGGATCATAGAAGACAATTCCTCAGCATTCAAATTATTATAATGAGTCAAGTTCCACTTCAAAGGAGGCTAAGTTAATAATAGGAAGAGCTGGGGCTCCAAGGGATTCTAATTAGATTTCTTTCCACACCGCCCCTCGAGTTTTTTTTCTGAAGAGCATCCAGGGCTGCTAGATTGTGTTATGTTTGGGTTCAGCATGAAGAAACTTGGAAGCTGGGCCTGGCTGGGGGGGACCAGCCATCTGACTCAAGCCCGACAGCCCAGGTCCTTCTTCCCAGCAGGAAAGGGGCCTGGCTACCATGACCTTCAGTAGGATTTGGGGTGGCAGGAGTGGGGAGGGGTGGGGGTGGGTTTGGGGTAGCAGAGGGCTTCCTGTGGCAGTCTGGTGAAGTGGGAAGATGGGATGGGTTAGGAAAGTGAGATCTGGAGCCAGACTGCTCTTCCCTTTCCCAGCAATGTGACCTGAGTATGTGACATTACCTCTCTGCATCTCAGTCTCCTCATCTGTGAAATGGGGCTAATGATAGAGCCTACCCTATAAGGCAGATGGGAACATGGAATGCTCTAGGACACATACAGCGGCTAGTACAGTACCTGGCACAGAGTACTATTATTATTACTCTCTAATGTAAGGAAATCAAAAGATGGGAAAAGCTTCCCAAGGTCAGAGCTGACTTAATTTGGCATAAATCCATTGGGCTCAGAAGGTAGCTTGGAAGAAATACCCTGGAGAGGGTCTATCTCTGCTATTGTGACAAGATCAAAGAGACCACAGTTCAAGTGCTGGTTTTGCCACTTACTAGCTATGTGACCTTGGACGGATTGCTTTACCTCTCTATAGAGGAATGATAACAATAGTAAAGGAAAGAGATGTGACACTAAGGGAAGATGTGTGCTAGGAGCACCTAGCATGGGGTCAGGCTCATACTGGGGCCTTAATAAATGTTATTACCAAAATCATCCATTCTATAAAAACAAACCTTTTCACATGTTACACCTCAGGAATTTGGATGTATCTTACGATCGATGGTGTCTTACAGTTGCTGTTGTCTGGGCAAACACCGAAAGCTTCAGTGTCAAGATTTGCTGAATGGGAACAAGTGGCTTGGTAGATAATCCAGGGGGACATTAGGAACACAATGGCTGTGGGAGAGGGTCGGAGGGACGGCAAATCCTCCGTGTTTAGCAGCGATGCCCACGAGGGGTCAAAAGTGAACTAGTGCTGCTGAGGACTCTGGTGAACACTTGAGAGCCGGGGGTCAGCCTTCAAACATGGGGTTGAGGCAGGATGGACGGCTGGGATGCCCGAGATCCAGAGACTCGTAAAGATCCACTCCTGACCTGGGTGGAATGTCGGGCCCACTGGCATTGTCTGTATAGGAAGTCGCTCTATGGGGAGCATAGGCCTGGGAGATGTTTTGATCAAACAGCACTCAAGCTGTGTTGTTTCGAGTTTCGCCTGGTGCCAATTCCACGCAGGATGTGAAGTATGTTAGGGCTGGAAGGGCCTCTGAGGGTCTCCCATCCACTTTGGTTGGTTTGTGGAGGAGGAAACAGTTACATAACTGCTGCACGCGGCTCTTTCCTCACTTCCCAGGTAAACCATAGGATCCTGGGGAGGAGAAGGGACCTACTTGCTTCCCTTGGAGCCCTCACTGGGCTGAGCAAAGAGGCCCTGGCTGCTGCAGGTGGCCTTGACCTGTCCGAGACAACTACAACCATTGAACACCTGTGGTTGATCTGAGGTTTCCTAGGAACAAGGCACTAGGCTAAGTGCAAGTACATTTTCTCTCTCCTCGTTATAGCAACAGCAATAACAGCTCTGTGACTTGAGGGCTCACATGAGCCAGGCACAGTGCCAAGCCCTCGACAGGCCTCATTTCACTTGATGCAGATGTGGCATCTACGGCAGATGGGCTGAGACTAGGGCTTTTGCCCTCAGAGGGACATGGGCTCAAATCTTGCCTTTGCTTCTTCCTTATAACCTTGGGAGGTCACTTAACCTAGTCAAGCCTCGGTTTCTCCCTCTGTAAGGTGGAGGCGATCATAGTGTCTCCAGCTGTTACAAAGATTAGAAATGCACATGACGCTCTTTCATAGCATACTTAGCGGGTGTTCAACCAACACTAGTAATTGTCTGTATGGAAAAAACTGCCCAGCAGTCTGAAAAGTTAGGCGTTACATATCCACCGAAGATGAGGAAACAGACTTGCCTGTGGTCACACAGTGACAGGTGGCTCAGCCAGGATTCAAAGCCAGGACTGCCTGACACCCACCCTGTTCCCTTTACTCAGTGTTCTGCTGCCTCCTCGGTGACCAGAGCTGCTGTCCTCCTCATGTGACAAGTCCTAGGGAAGGGTCTGCGGGGCAATGTCCCCAGAGATCCCAGGCAGAGAGTGGGCGACAGTGTGGCAAAGTGGTTAAAGGTGTGGAATCTGGAGTCATTCTGCCACTCCGGCACTCCCTGGCAGTGTGACTTTGGGCTAGTAACTTAACCTCTCTGGGCCTTTGTTTCCTTATTGGTAAAATGAGGATGACGGTGATAAGGAGGATTAAATGCATTTAGAAATGTAAGGTGCTCAGCCTTGTGTGTCCAGAGCTCAGTTGAAGTTTCCTGGATGCAACTTGTTGTTGTTTTTGTGGCTATTATTATCACCCTGGGGTGGCCATCCACTTGAAGGTGGGCTCTCCACCCTCCTCCCTGGGAGCTTTCAGAGCCAGACAGTGGCCCAGCAGGGCCTCCAGGGCCATGAGGCCTTTCGGACAGTGGCATAGCTGTTGTTGTCCATTTCTCCAGCCAGGGCAGGGGTCCAGTTGGGCTGGCCGGCAGCCCTGGCTGCCCAAGTCAGGTTGGAGTTTCATCAGTAAGGGAGGTTGGATCCTGGCACCTGCACACCTGGCACCAGCAGGGAGTTAGGCTCCCAATGCTCATCTGGGGACCTTGCTTAAAGGATTCCATCTTCAGGGCTTCCCTGGTGGCGCAGTGGTTAAGAATCCACCTGCCAACGCAGGGAACACAGGTTCGAGCCCTGGTCCGGGAAGATACCACATGCAGCGGAGCAACTAAGCCCATGTGCCACAACTACTGAGCCTGCGCTCTAGAGCCTGCGAGCCACAACTACTGAGCCTGCATGCCACAACTTCTGAAGCCCACGCACCTAGAGCCTGTGTTCTGCAACAAGAGAAGCCACAGAAATGAGAAGCCTGCTTACCACAACCAAGAGTAGCCCCCGCTCGCCACAACTAGAGAAAGCCCGTGCGCAGCAATGAAGACCCAAAGCAGCCAAAAATAAATAAATTAAATAAATACATTTATATATATATATAAAAAAGGATTCCATCTTCAGATGCCTTGGCCCTCCCCCAGCGCTGACCACAGGCCATACGGTGCTAGGCTGCAACCTCCGGGCTCTGCAGTGACTCTATTCTCCAGGGAGGAAGAGGCGATGGATTTCTGAGCTGGGACAGAACCCAGAGTGGCTGGAGCAGACCAGAGCCTCTATACTCAGAGCCTGAAGACATCAGGCAGCAAATGAGAAACATTTTGAGACTCTCTGCCTGATTTCTTTGAGGTTGAGGCCCAAGAAAATGCCTTCCCCACTTTAATTCTCCTCCCTTATTGTTCTAGACATAAAGAAAATTTAGATAATTCAGGTTAGCCCAAAGAAGAAAATAAAAGTCCTCCATAAACTTGCAATCTGAGGATGATGCTTGTTAATGTTTGGTGCATATCCTTCCTGTCTTTTTTTATGGGCAGATATACATATAGGCTTAAAAAAAAAAACCCTGGAAAATAGAATCATTCTCTATGTAAAGTGCTTAAAACAGTACCCAACACATGGTAAGTGCTTGATAAGTGTAAACTGTTATTATCATTATTTCTATTTTATAGCCTGATTTTCTCTCTTAAATAGAATTTCAACTCCATGAGAATGAGAACCTTCTATGCCTTACTCATGTGGGTCATCTAGTGCTTAGCACATAATAGGTGCTCAGTAAACATGTTTTGACTAAATAGATGAAGAGACATTTCTTCACCTCGTTAGATTTTCATCTGCTACATTTAACAGCAGCATAATAATGCCTTGCGGAATTTGTTTCTAAACTCGTGCCTGGCGCTTATTTTAAAAAATCGCTCCCAACCCCCTAACTCTCCCCCTCCACCAAAGTCTTCTCCTAGATCTCATTCCCATCTGCAAGAGGTGAGGGATGCTGGGTTCCCTGGAGCTTGAGGACCCAGCATCTTCAGAGAAGCCAGAAGTCAGCCTGTGGGCTGTCAGCACCCTTTGGCTCACAAAACCACCAATCATCGACTTAAACTGTGTAGGTAGCACAGATGAGTAAAACCCCAACTCCTGCATTTTTGATGAAGTTGACATTATACAAACGCTCAGGGCTTATTTGGTCAGACCCGGCAGCAAGGGGCTGAATCAATAATGAAACACTGGGAGGAATAAAACATTAAACAGGGAGTTCTGCAAGGCAAGCAGCTGTGTGTGTGGGGGTCAAGTCAGGTGACCCAGCATGGGATGTGGCCAACGGTCCCTTTCCCTGGGCTGTCCGGCAGGGAGATGGCCCAGCACGCAGATTATCCTTGTTTCCTACAAGTCTGGTAGGTGGTGTGACTTCCTGGGAAAACCTCTAGGCCAGAAGCTCAGACACATGGAAATAGTATTCATTCTGTGGCCTCCGGCAGATTATATTTTGCCCGTCTGCCTCAGTTGGGAGAGTAGATCCTTGACGACGATGCCTATATCCTTCCCAGCTGTGAGATTCAATGCACTCAGCGTGAACTTGAGGATGGGATGGTCCAGATACACAGTTCGTTAAGAGCCGCAAACGAGCAGGACTCAGGAAATCCATCACTTGGGCCTGTTCTAGCTCTTTTTTCAAGATTCTCCCCGCTCTGAGGTTCTTGTCCTTGGGATCTTTGAGGAAAGACTTCCTCTGGCTTCTGTTCCATCCATGAGATATTTGAAGATAATGCTCTGCAGTGAAGAGGACCCCAAGCCCCAGATTTCACCTTTCACTCCAGGTCACATCTTTGGCTCCTACCATAAGACTCCAAACTTTGGGAGAGGAATCTGCTCCCTCCCCAAAGCGGCAGGTGGCAGGGGGATGGGGGGGGTGGGGGGGTGGGGTGGGGGGGAGCCTGGGAAAGGGAGGAGAGAGAATCCAAAGGGGCGGAAGTGAATTGCGGCAGCAGCCGCCAGGTAGCGGGGCTGTCTCTGCATTTACTCCATCACATCCTACCTTTGCTGGCTCATTTGCTTTCTACAGCTTGAATCCTGGAAGCCTGGTCTGTGGAGCTGTGGCCCTGGCAATGCCTGAGCATTGTTAGAAATGCAGGACCTGGGCCCCACAGAGCAGAATCTGCACTTCAACGCTCAAGGTTCAAGGTGGAGAAGCGGTCCCCCACAGCCCCACCCCAGCCCCTGGCCGGCAGGGAGAGGTGGTAGAGGGACAGCTTTGCTCTCAGAGCAGATGCTACAGTTTCACTGGAGGCCACACTTGGGAAACACCTTTCCTCTGAGGTGGTTTATCTATGCTTATTTTTAAAAGCAGATTGAGTCAAATGACACTTTCTTCTGTAGGTGTAAAGGCATTTCAAAGGATTTCCCCACTCTACTTTTTCTGTTGTGAGGGTAAAGCCAATACATTTAACAAACATTCACTCGGTGCCTGTTATGGGCCACAACCTGGGCCTGGGGCTTACGGTCTGGAGAGGGGATCCCAGGCTTGAGTAAGATGCAATCAGGAAGCACCTAAGGATGCAGACCACAGCCAGGTCAGTCCCTACACACGGCCTCTAACTATAGGAAGGGCCTCCTTAAACACCGGCTTTACCTCTCTTATCTGAATTCGCAGTGGATCTTAATCCTAGCAGAATCACCTGGGGAATGCTTTTCAAAGTGTGTTTGCCTGGGTCCCCCTCAGCGTGTCTGACTCAGTAAGGCTGAATCAAAAAAAGCTTCCACATTAATTCTGCTTCTGTTTTGGCCCACTAAGAACTACTGCTTTGTAAGGTAGTCCAATTATTTCTGGTCCTTCAGGAGCTGAGATGGCTTATCTGCAATGATCAAAGCATCAAAGGTCATTCCCTGGGGCAGAGACCGCTAGCTGGGTGCTGAGATTCGTTCCCTTCTTCCTGGGCACATAGCTGGACCACAAGTGCCAGTCTCCTTTAGAGTTGAGAGGGGTCATGTGACTATGTTCTAGCTCATGGAAAGTGATGCACCCCTCTTTGGGGCTAAGCCTGGAGAGAGAGGCTGAGTCTTCTCTGTGAGCTCTCTCCAGCCAGCTGGGACCTCAGCCACGCAGATGACAACTTCCCAAAGGATGGCAGAGCCACAAGATGAAAGGAGCCTGGTTCCCTGAATCACCACATGGAGCTGAAATACCTGCCAACTGTCAACATTCAACTCAGATATGAATGAGAGACACAAATATGCTTTTTTTTTGTTGTTCTTAAAGTCACTGAACGTGTGGGTTTACTTATGCTACAGCAGCTTACCTTACCATAACTAATACTTCTCTCTCTGCCCCACTCATTTTACCCCAACAGATTTTAAGCTCAATGTTCAGAATTCAAGATTTAGCCTATACCACTGCACCAATGTTCTTATTTGGGAATAGACAGGGCTTTTGCTTAGTACAGCCTAAACTTCAGTATATAATCAGGGTCCTTTGCACCTGATTTTAATTTGGTTTATTTTTTGAGCAGTTCTATTTGTAAGGCTTGATATTTCATAGCTTTTACTCTTCCTTATAGACTTTCCAAAGAATATAGAGAAATGGTACTTATTGCTTTTTAAATAGAAAAATATTACTCTATCTTGCAATTACCATATGGGTCCATTGGACACATTTGTAAATCTAAGATAGATTTTGGGATTTTAGTGATCTTATTTTTCCTATCTCTTAAAACTCTCTTCTATTTCCTCATCCTAGGAATTATTTCATCATTACTTGCCAACTATTCTCAGCTATGCTAAAAAGACTAAAATAATAGGAAAAGGGAACAATGATGGAATTATCTAGAAGGATGATGTGACACAAGTCATCACCGTTGTATCATCTACAGTTTTTTTACTGTGTTGCTGTGGCAGGCAGTATCATGGCCCCTCAAAATGTCCACATCTTAATCCCTGGAACTTGTGAATATGTTACCTTACACGGCAAAAGAGACTGAAGATGTGATTAAGTTAAGGACCTTGAGATGGGAAATTATTCTGGATTACCTGAGTGGCTCAATATGATCACAAGCGTCCCTAAAGGAGTCAGAGAAGAGGATGTGACTATGAAAATGGAGCACCAGAGTGATACAGCATTGCTGGCTTTGAAGATGGAGGAATGGGCTGTGAGCTAGGCAGTGTGGTTCAGCCTGAAAAAGGCAAGGAGATGATTCTCCCCTAGAGCCTCCAGAAGGAACGCAGCCCTGCTGACAGCTTGATGTTAGCCCACTGAGGCCCATTTCAGATTTCTGACCTCCAGAAGTAGATGGTAATATATTTGTGTGGTTTTAAGTCACCAAGTTTGTGGTGATATTTAATAGACACAGTAGGAAATTAATACAGTTGCCCCAAATCTTGCATTGTCAGAAGATATGAAGAGAAATCTGGAAACACCATTTTATAGTCTGACTTTTGCTTTCCTTGAACACAACTGAGAAATCAGAATGTTTTCCTTTTCATTTAGAATGACAAAGAGAAGAAAATGGACAGAGGAAGGTGTTTCGAAATAATTGGATGATTCAGAAGATGAATGCAGAGAGACAGATAGCATCACTTTAGACTCAAGTTAATGAGGATGGTGAAACTTATCACATTCGTGAAATCTCAGATCATCAATCTTCAGATGACAATGTCCTAGCTGAACTTTCTCAAATGCAAGAATCAATGAGTAAACAATGTATTTCTAGAGAAAAAAGGAAATGTGGCATTCTCATCTAGTCATTCACTTAACAGGCAGGACAAGGACCTGGACTACCCTGTTTCACTAAAAGGATGTGTCACACTATTTTCATCTTTTGTGATGTTTGTGCACCAACATCTACTTAATATAATTCATAAGTAGACAAATGCTAAGACAGGTGTCAACAAAAGGTAATTGAAAGGAAATACCTGGAGGAGAAGTTTTTAAAAAAATCATTGGATTCTCATTCTGGTTGGAGATTATAAAAGTAAAAGTGCAATTCTTTTGCAATTATGGAGCAAAGATGACCGTCTTCTCTTCAGCAAAATTATGAGCCATCAAAGGTTTCAAAATTTTCCTCAGGAACTGCATTTTGGATTTGCAAGTGAAAGAAGGGAAATCAGAAATGATAAGAATCTAGAATCCAGTGGAGATGTATTTTGAATCTGAAATCACTATTTACAAGATGTGTATGTTCCTGTTCATGCACGACAGTTGATGACCGTTGATGAGATGTTGTTTATATTTGGAGGATGTTGCCCATATCAGTTACCTTCAAAACCAGGATAACATGGAATAAAAATTTAGGTTTGCTAAGTTTAAATTCTTAGTAGAATATCTAATAAAGTTGTTCTTCACTCTCCCTTTGTTCTCATTTCAGTAAAATTTTTCAAAACAAAGGACTTAAAAAATATTTTACGGTGGTTCATTACTCCCAGATGGTAAATGATAATGACTACTTTTCCTCATGCATTGAAGGGTAAAACAGTCTTTCTTTCCATTCTTCTTTTTGTCATAATAATGTCACTGAGACTAGGGGGCACTTTGAGCCAAGGTACTTCGGTGTGCTGTTAAGACACGTCTCACTGAGCCCCTTCAAAGACACGACTCGACAACAATGCTCATTCATGGAATTGTCTCCCAGGCTTGGGAAAAACCCACTACAGAGCCCTCTATATCAACTGTCTTCAGTAGGGCCCAGTCTTTCAGATGATATGGAAAGCCAAGAGCAGAAGGAAAGTAGGCCTTCCTTCTCTCTTTCTCTACTCCTTTATTGACTCCATCCATCCATCCATCCATCCACTCAAACATTCTTTCAGCAAAGATTTGTTTGGCTCTTACCACTACGCTTGATGCAGGGCAGTGGTTCTCAACTTGTGGTCCGTGGGTCCCTGGTGGGGGGGGGGTTGGGAGGTGTCTCTGAAACCCTTTCAGGATGTCTGTGAAACCAAAGCTATTTTCATAATGACACTAAGACGTTATTTGCCTTTTTCACATTGGTAATTTTTTCAGAGGGTTCAAAAGCAACGGTGGGTAACACTGCCAGTGTCCTAACATGAATCAAGACCTTTTCCAATGTACTAGATTCATTGTATTCTTGTATTCTAGTACATTGTGGTGTCCAATGTACTAGATTCATTGTATTCTTCATGGCCATGTACCCACAGTAAAAATAAAACAAAGCAGTATTCGTTTTGCTAAATCTTGATCTTTGAGTACACATCTCTTTAGTATTCTGTGTGAGGCAATGGGGAGACACATAACAGAAGTCTCTGTACAGAAGTCTGATGGTTACCTTGAGAACAAACACTGGTGGATTACTTGGGTGGTGTGCTGAAATAGCTGCTTCTTTCATGGGTCACTGTATTTATTTTAAAGACTGATGGACAAACTATGGCTATTCAGACTTGGGTATCTGGTAGATCTTTTCTTGAATATGAACCAAATGAGTCTGTCACTTCAAGGAAAACAACAGACAGTATTTGTGGTCAGTGATAAAATTTGAGCTTTCAACTGAAAATTAGAATTTTGGAAAGCTTGTATCTGCCACTGTGAGCTTGGCAGCTTCTCAGTACTTGCAGACTTTTCTGAGGAGATCTGTGATGGTATTAACAAATGTGATTTTTGGTATCACATAATGAAATGTGTCAACATTTGGAAGATCTGCATAATTCAATGAACCACTGTTTTCAAAGTGACCAGTGCATGATGTTTTAGTTTTCTAGGGCTGCCTTAACAAGGTACCACAAACTGGCACTTTGGCTTAAACCACAGAAATTTTTCTTCTTATAGTTCTATAGGCTAGAAGTCCAAGATCAAGGTTAGTAGGGTTGGTTCCTCCCAAGAGCTGTGACAAGAAACTGTTTCATGCTTCTCTTCTAGCTTCTGGAGGTTTGCTGACAATCCTTCGCATTCCTTGGCTTGTAGACACAGCACTGGATCTCTGCCTTTATCGTCATGTGACAATCTCCCTGTATGTGTCTATATCAAAATTTCCCCTTTTTATAAGGACACCAGGCATTTTGGATTAGGGTCCTCCTAACCCCAGTATGACCTCATCTTATCTAATACCATTTGCAATGGCCCTATTTCCAAATAAGGCCACATTCTGAGGTGCTGGGGGTTAGGATTTCAGCATATGAATTTGAGGGGGGGATACAGTTCAGCCCACAGCACAGGATGTCACAAAATAATGCATGGGTAAAAGATTCATTCAAAGTTCAAGACAGACCAATGGATTTAATAGTAACTGAATATGAAAAATTCATGGATGTGGTTTAAGATTCCACACTGTAACTAACCTTTAAGAGGTTGTTGAGTGTTGGTGTAGTAACAAAGAAGAATATGCATAGTTACCTGAAAAGGCTATTAAAACACTCTCCCCCTTTCCAGCTACATATTGTGTGAAGCCAGATTTTCTTCATACACTTCAACAAAAACAACATATTGGAACAGATTGAATGCAGAAACAGATATGGAAATCCAGCTGTCTTCTATTAAGCCTGACATTAAAGAAATTTACAAAATAAATCAATATATTCTTCTCATTAATATTTTTGATTTGAAAAAATACAGTTATTTAAAATTTCATTTTTGCTAATGTAATAGGTTTATTATCAATATTTTAAGTGAATTAGTAAACGTTTAAAATTTTGTTTTAATTTCTAATATGGTAAATATCTATAGCAAGATCTCTTAATGTTGGAACTATTGATGTTTTGGTCTGATAATTCTTTGTCATTGGAGCTGTCCTGTGCACTATAGGATGTTAGCAGCATCTCTGGCCTTTACCCACTGGATGCCAGTATCATTCCCTGCTCTCCTGCTACCTACTCCCTGAAAGTTGTGACAACCAAAAATGTCTCCAGACATAGCCAAATGGCCCCCAGTGGAGAACCTCTGATCTATAGATATAACCAGTACAAACAAAAGCTCTTTGGGGTTCTCAATAATTTTTAAGAGTGGAAAGGGGTCCTGAGACTGGAAAGTTTTAACACCATTGATGTAGGGGATACCCTGGTGAGCAAATCATTCATGGCACCTGCCCTCATGGACCTTGGGGTTTAATGGAGGAGACAAGCATGAACCAAACAGCAGTAAAATTGCAACATTGGCAAGTGTTTTTCAATATGATGTATATGATGCCACAAGGCCTCCTCTTCCTCTCTACCTGAAAGAACTGCCTGTGAGTTAGGAGGAAATCCAGGGAAGTCTGGTGTCCTGGTTGCCACCAGAAAGAAGTTTCCAGAAGGACTGGGAGGTCCACAGTGTCAGGTGATGCCGAGAGTTTGAGTAACATGAGAAGAGCTTCATTGACCAGTCTCCAGTGACAGACATTTTGCCATTGTTGTGTTTGTTAAAATAATTTTGGCTGAAAACAATAGAAATGGACATTTTTTAAAAAAGGAAAACAGTTGGTAATTTAATGGGTACTGAAGTAACTTATAGATTCAAAAGAGTCAACTTGGGAAGGGAAGGGGCCAAGATATTTCAGCACTAAGAGCCTATCATTAACCTGCTCTCAGGCTCTATCAGACTTTTTGAGTACTATTAGATAAGGAGTCTAAATTGAGTGCAGGTTTATGGAAGTCAGGTGACAAATGGACTTTGGGCCCAAGTACATCTCACATTAGTTTTTCAGACCTACTCTGAAGTTATTTACTGGTCCTTGGGTGTATATGTGGGAAAGGTATACTTGGCAGCCGGATGAACCCTCACATTGGTTTCCTGACCTATGGAGGTAAGAGCCATTATGGTAAGAGATGACAAATAGAAGCCCTTGAAACTCTTTCCTACTGCCACTCCTGGCCAAGACAGTAAATCAGAAGCAATAGTGTATTTAGGGAAGAGTTGCAGAGATTAATGGCACCAACAAAAACTCGAAGGGTGCATGAGTGGTGATCCACATCACATCCCTACCCAATTTGCCTATCTGACTTGAATGGATTATGACACACTGTAAACTTACCAAGTGGGTATCCCAATCCTAGCTGCTGTGCTGGAAGTGATATATTTACTGGAGTGGATCAACACAACCTCTGGAACTTAGTATGTGACAATCTGGTGAATGTATTTTTCTTGGTTCCCATCAGTAGAGAAGAGCAAATGCTGCTTGCTTTCACATGGCAGGAACAGCAGTACACATTTATGTCTTGCACCAGGGCTACATTAATTCTCCCACTTTCTGATAGGGTATAGTCTATAGGGATCTTGATGGTCTTGACATTCTGCAGAATATTTTATTGGTCCACTGTATTGATGATATCATGATAATGGACCTAGTGAGCAGGAAGTAGATACCAAGATACCCTAGAAAGACCCCTATGTGCCATAGGGCAGGAGGTAAACCCCACAAAGATTCAGAGACCTGCCATACTGGTGGGGTTTGTAGGGATACAGTGGTCTGGGGAATGCTAGTACATCTTCTCTAAAGTAAAGGACAAATTGTTGTGCCTTACACATCTTACCGCTAAGAAATAGACCTAATGCCTGGTGGGGCCTTTTGGATTTTGGAGGCGCTGTTTACCACACTTGCTAATACTGCCCTGACTCATTTATTAGATGACTTAGGAGGCTGCCAATTTTAAGTGGGTCCAGGACAAGAGAGGACTCTGCAATGGATCCAGACTGGATCCAGACTGAGATGCAAGCAGGGTCTGCTTATTCATTCTGCACAATGCCTGGGGCCCAAGATACATTTATAAAAATATTTTAATTTTAGTTTATTTTAAAATCAAAAGAAAAAAAATGAATCTAATGATCATGAATTCAGCCTAGATTACACCCATCTTTAGGCCAATGGAGTTGTAAAATGCACTTTTTAATTTTTTTTTTTTATGAAAGAAAGAGCCCACATGGCAAAAATGCCTGGTGCCCACGAAAGCCATAGTGCAGCTCTGGGTGTCGCTTTGCCTCTTGCCACGTGGGATCTGGTCAATTTGATGCTGTTAGGCGTACTTAGGGCAGATCAGGTTGCCATGAAGAGTATCTGGTCAGTCTCATTAAGAGAGTCAGAGTGCAGTTCCCTAGGGTTCTGTGTCAAGGCCATGCCCTCTTTGGCAGAGAGCTACTCTATCTGAAAAGCAGCTTCAAGCACAGACTGAGTGTTTAACCATGGGACACAAGTGCCTGTGTGGCCAGAGCTGCTTGTCCATCGTGAGCTGTGTCTTGTCAGATGCTCCAAGTCAAAATGCTAGTTATAATGCTTCAAGTTGTATGATGGACAGGGCTTATTTGGGGTTGAGGCCAAGTGGATCCAGGAGGCACAAATAAATTCATGAACAGATAGAGAAGAACCCCATGCAACTACCTTCTTCATACAGACACCCTTTCCTCAGCTCACACGTGTGGCCTTGGTGGGGGTTCTTCAAGACTGATTGAAGGAAGAACTTGGCCTGGTTCACATGTGAGCTGAAGCAATACATGGAACTGGCCAAAACTGGCCTGGTGCCACTCCACTCAGGGGTGGCCCTAAGAGACACGGTGAAGGGAAATCCTAGACGGGCAGAGCTGTGAGCAGCACCCTCTGTGGTCCATGTTGCACAGAGAGAAAAAGGACCTGAGATACAGGAAGACATGACCTCCTGGGCATGGCTAATGACTTGGCTCTGCTTTCTGGGGCAACCAGAACCAAAACACAGGGCTTCCTTCCTTCCAGGCACTCATTGACTCCTACACCAGTCTTATCAGGTGGGTATTTTTGTTATCCCCATTTTACAGATAAGGAAACTGAGGTCCAGAGGGGTTTGGTAACTTGCTCAAGGTCTGACAGCTAGTAACTGGAGCGCTGGGACAAACAGTCCAGCTTTAGACTCATTTTCCTAGTGGAGCAGAATCAATAGTGCCGCATTAGAAGTGAGGATGTCTGGGTTTGAATCCCAGCAATGACAGTGAAATCCTGTGGACCTTTGGATGTGCCTCATCTGTACTCCAGGCTCTGTTTCCTCTTCCTAAGTGTAGTGCTTGATGTAGAGCTCAGGGAATATAACCATTTTTTTTAAATAATAACTTTAAATGGAACATAATCTATAAAATTTTGAATCCCCGTGTTGTACACCTGAAATGAATGTAATGTTATAAATAAACCATGCTTTGATAAAGAATAAAACTAAACAACACCAACTAAAATGTACTGCTTGGACTCTTATTATCGATAATGCCTCTTCTTGCTCTAAGTTACTTGATTCCTCTCGGCCTTCCAGGGCTTCAGCCTGGGCTAGGAGCAGGGGGATGCACATATGAATAAGCCATAGTTCCCCAGGAATACTCTGGCCCCTCTGTGAGCTATGTCCATAAAGCCTGCATTCTTCGCCTACCTGAGCAATTATGGGTTTGGAGGTTTTCAAATAATGATTTCAGCATGTGTTTGTATAAACAAAGGTTGGGGCAGGGAGATGAGGGGAATGTGGGCCTGGTTCGTTTGTGCAGCTAAAAATAGAAACGTGAAAGTCCTATAATAATGAGGCAGAAACTTAAAACAACTTTCTTGGAAAATTCCCTCCCCATGCCACACTGCCCAGGTATTTCCCCCTTTTTGCCTCATGCAGATGGAGCAAGGGAAATTGGGGTGAGGGCCGGGTATCACAACACACACTTCCTTCCTGGCACTGAGGAGGAGGGGCCGAGGAGACCAAACTGGGAACAAAACGTCTGTTCAGGAGCCTGATTCAGGCTGACATGGGCCTTTGAGCTCCCTGAGTGGCATTTACAGCCACAGATATGGAAAAGAAAATAAATCTCCCAGGCCCAGCATCTTGCTTTAATTAATAACATAATCAAGTTTCTGGCCTCGTGAAATGGAAGGATTTCAACACTCAAGAAGGCCCCTCTGGCAGCAGGCAAGAAGGGGGCTCCCTGGCCAGGCAGCCCCTTGAGCAATGGGCTGGCCAGGCCAGGCAGGGAGATCAGGGAAGTTGTGCTCAGGCCTTCAGGGCAGCACAGTAGGAGGCTGGCTCCCAGGTGTGAGGCAGGGGTTCAGAGGAAAGAATCAGGGAAGCAGGAAGCACATTGATGGTCATAATCCCCAGTATTTGCTGTGCATTTATCATGTCCTGGGCTTTCACCGTTATTTCCCCATTCAGTCCCTATAGAACAATTGGACCGGCTGTTCTCCCCATTTTTCAGATCAGGAGACTGAGACCCGAAGAAATTGGGGTGACTGACCCAGAGACACACAGCTAGAAGGTGGTGGAGCTGGGATCTGAATGATCTGAACTCAGGGCTGTCTGAGTCAGGAGAGACAGAGAGGATGGGGGTGAGGCTCACAGAAGGACCGGGGGACCGTGCCTTCTGTTTCGCCCCAAGGCCTCGGGATGATGTCCTTTCAATCAGGATTGTCCACTCTCTCTGTTTGAGCCGATGTAAGTGTCTAAGGAGGGGTGGGGTGGGGGTGTTAAGGAGCGATGGCTAGATTTTAAAAATGGGTGTGGAGGGAGAGAAGTGGTAGATGCTGAGGAAGGCAAAGGAACACAGGTCAGGAGCCTTGGGGGCTGGATTGAACACCCAGAGGTCCCTCCAGGGCTCCATGGGCCAGAAGCAGAATGGAGAGCGGCCGCCGGCTGGCTGGGAACTCTGTGATGCTCTGGGTGCGAAGCCAGGCTCAGGGCCAGATCCCTGCCATTCCCTCCCCCACATGAGGGGCTGCTTAGGATGGCCTTCCTGGCTAACATGCTTGGCTCGCTTTGGAGGCTCCAGTAAATAAATAAACACAGGAAATCATCAAATCATGATTTGGCCCTGATCTACCTCTGTCTCCCCTCTCCTCTCACACATTCCCCGTCTCAGCTAAGTCGGTCAGCGTGTGGGTCCCTCGGTGGTCTGGGTTTGCATGGTTGTCCCCATCACCTGGAGGGCTCACTCCCCCATCGCTAATGCTGGCGTCCCCTCCACCTCTCACTGGCCGGCCCCAGAGCCACCTCCTCCAGGGTGGCTTCTCTGAGTGTCTCAGCCAGAAGTAATGTTCTTACCTTTACTGGGATATCTTTTACCTTGTAATTGAGTCACTCCATCATTCACAAACACTTGTGGGTACTTGCTTTGGTTCTGGAATGTCATTCTGCCCATGTCTTATGTCTCCAGGTTCCTCAAAGGCAGAAGCCGGTGGTAGTTGTGATAATAATTATTATAGTATTTTCCAGTTGCTGAATGCTTACTCTGTGACCAGGCCTATAGCATTTTATGGGAGTTATTTTATTTAATTCTCAAAACTATGAGGTGGGTGTTATTATCCTCTATATATTATAGAAGAAGGAACTGAGGCAGAGGTTAAGCTGTTTAAAGTCATCAGCTAGTAAATGGTAAAGCCCGGACTTGAACCCAAGCAGTCTAATGGAAGAGTCCATAACTACTAGCTTAAATACCATAAAATGTGTGGAAGTGCCTGGGGTGGTGCCTGGCCCATAGCCACAGATTCTCAAACGTTGCTTGAATATGAACTCGCCTCACAGGGCCCAATATTGGACTTTGATTTATTTGTTTCCAAAATTTGTGGATTGAATCAGCAAAAAATGGCTGGGGAATGAATTCGTGGGAAGTTTTGGCAGCTTCCCTGGTTATGTACTACTGCATAACAAACCATCCTGAAACCTAGTGGCTTAAAATAACTGTTTATTATTATCTCTCATGGTTCTGTGGATTTGATGGGGCTCAGATGGGTGGTTCTGGCTCGTGGTCCCTCCTGAGGTTAAGTCAGATGGCAACTGATGCTGGAGTCATCTAACGGCTCACCTGGGCTGGACGTCCAAGATGGCTGAAGGATGGTCAGGCATCTCTACTGCTGCGTGGCATCTCCATGTGGTTGGTTGAGCTTCCTTATAGCATGGTGGACTCAAGCTAGTTGGATTTCTCACACGGTGCCTGGCTCCATCCAGGGAAAGCATTCCAAGAGGCCCAGGCTGAAGCTTTGAAAGTCACATGACCCAGCCTTGGAAGTCACACGCTGTCATTTTTGTCTAGTGAGTACTGGGAGGTGTGTTCACTGGTTCAG
Source organism: Aethalodelphis obliquidens (assembly GCF_003676395.1). Lineage (NCBI taxonomy): Eukaryota > Metazoa > Chordata > Mammalia > Artiodactyla > Delphinidae > Aethalodelphis > Aethalodelphis obliquidens. The sequence continues at coordinate 33,306,071 of NW_020837953.1, forward strand.
AGGGAGGGCACTTTTGGAGACTAGTTACCACGGGAGCAGCACTGAATCATGAAGGTCCCAAGGGCTTCAGTTACTGTGGCATGGCTGAGAATCAGGATCTACTCAGGAGACTTGGGTCAAGTGTTCATTTGGAGGTAAACTCCTGAATGAGGAGAGCTGACACTTCTTTGGCCTGTAATGTCTCAGGCACCCTCACACTCTCCCAAAGGACTGAAGTTTGCCTAAATCTGGGCTCTGGAAATTTTGTTTCCTGATTCTTCTAAAACCAAATCTCCCAAATCTGACTCAAGTCAAATGGGCAAGTCTTTACTGAGCACCTACTCTATGCCCTGCCCTGTGTGATAATAATCACTAACATTTTTGAGGGCTTGTACCTGACATTCTCAAAGTGCTCATACATATCGTTGGACGTAATTTTCATAACAATCCCGTGTGGTGGGTATTTTCATTAGCCTCATTTTATTTTTTATGCAATAATTTTATATTTGTATGAAAATCATGTCTTTAACATTTTGAAAATTATCCTTTGGTACCACATTACAGCAAGATGGGATTTTCTTTGTCATCAATGTTTTGTTTGTTACAAAATAATCAATATTGTAGGTGATTTACTATTGTCAAGTCACAGATAATTTGTGACTAGATTCCTTTTTCTTTTTTTTATTAACTTTTATTGGAGTATAGCTGCTTTAGAGCATTGTGTTAGTTTCTGCGGTACAGCAAAGCAAATCAGCTATACGTATACATATATCCCCTGCTTTTTGGACTTCTTTCCCATTTAGGTCACCACAGAGCATTGAGTAGAGCTCCCTGTGCTATAGAGTAGGTTCTCACTAGTTATCTATTTTATACATAGTAGTGTATATATGTCAATCCCAATCTCCCAATTCATCCCACCCCACCTTCCCCCCCAGGTATTCATACGTCCGTTTTCTACGTCTGTGTCTGTTTCTGCTTTGCAAATAAGTTCACATGTATCATTTTTCTAGATTCCACATATAAGCAATATTTTACGATATTTGTTTTTCTCTTTCTGACTTACTTCACTCTGTATGACAGTCTCTAGGTCCATCCATGTCTCTGCAAATGGCACAATTTCATTCCTTTTTATGGCTGAGTAATATTTCATTGTATATATGTACCACATCTTCTTTATCCATTCCTCTGTTGATGGACATTTAGGTTGCTTCCATGTCCTGGCTATTGTAAATAGTGTTACAATGAACATTGGGGTGCATGTATCTTTTTGAATTATGGTTTTAAAGGTGAGAAAAGCAAGTTGCAGAGAGGTTAAGTAACTTGCCTAAGTTCTTATAATCAGCAGATAAATTCAGGATTTCAACTTATGTATACCTGACTCCAGATTCCATGCTCTTAAGCTCTATGCCATCTGAGTTTCTGCTCTATGAGAAAGACCTGACCCAGAGGACATCGTCCCCGCCTTCAAGGAAATTGAATCTAATAGAGGAAAGAGGACTTGAAATACTTTGTTAAATCTTTGTTTAGGAAGCAATTCTGTTATATTTTACTGGTCAATAAAAAGGTATCTGCCTCTCTATAGTGAGAACCAGGAGGCAATGTTTGATGTAAGGATATCTTACTTGAAAAAACTTTATCTGATCAGGTGACAGTGGGTCACTAGCTATATCAGTCAGCATTTGCTGTGTAACAAGCCACACCAAAATATAGTGGCTTAAAACAGACATCTATTTGCTCAGGATTCTATGGTTTGGCAGTTTGGGCCAGGATCCGCTGGGTTGTTCTTCTGTTGGTCTCTGCTGAGTTCATTCACGTGTCCACAGTCAACTGACAGACAATAGTCTCACTCACTTGTCTGGTATGTTGTTGGCTGTTGGTTGGGGTGACAGCAGTAACTGAGCTGTGTCTCATCATCCAGCAGGCTACCTAAGGCTTGTTAACATGGGTGTCGTCATGGGGCTCCCTAGAGTAGCAGGAGAAGGCAATCTCCAATGTCTTTGCTTGCATCACATTTGCTAATGTCCCATTGACCCAAGAAAGTCACATGACCAAGCCCAAATTCAAAAGGTAAAGGAATAGACTCAACCTCTCATTGGAAAGAGTTACAAAGTCATGTTGAGAAGAGACATAGGTCTAGGGATGAAAGGAATCTGAGGCTACTTTTGCAGTCTATCAGGTTGGTTTTCCTAAGGTCAAAAGATACCTGTAGGTAAGTAGAATAATGGCTCCCTCAAAGATTTCCACGTTCGTGTGCTATATTCATGAATGTTTTGCCTTACATGGTAAAAAGGACATAGCAGATTAATTAAATTAGTAATTTAAACAATTCATTATTAAATTATTAATAATTAAAACCAATTTATTAAGTGAATTAATTAAAGTATTAATTTAAATATCTTTAGATGGGGAGATTTTTCTGGGTTATCTGGGTGGACCCAATGTAATTACAAGGGTTGCTATAGGTGAAAGATGGTGGCAGGAGAGTCCCATCAGAGAAGGAGATGTGACGACAGAAGCAGAGGTCAGAGTGATGGAAAAGGGCCATGAACCAAGGAATGAGGGCAGCTTCCAGAAGAAAAGGCAAGGAATGAGTTCTCCCCTAGAGCCTCCAGCAGGATTGCAGCCCTTCCCACATCTTGCTTTTTAGCCCACTGAGGCCTCTGACCTCCAGAACTCTGATACATTAGTATAATTTGTCACTCATTTGTGGTGATTTGTTACATCATCAATAGAAAACTAACACAACTTACAGCCATAAGACCTTTTTCTTAAGACCAGTAATACTGGTTTTGTGATTAGTCAAAAGCAGGCAGTCACGTCCCTTTTATTAGAGAGAACAAAGACCTGGGCTTTTTTTTTTTTTAAGTAATTTTATTTTATTTTATTTTACTTTTCTTTATGATCTAGCTTTTTATTTTTTTTACATCTTTATTGGAGTATAATTGCTTTACAATGGTGTGTTAGTTTCTGCTTTATAACAAAATGAATCAGTTATATATGGAATTTAAGAAAAAAAAATGTCATGAAGAACCTAGGGGTAAGACAGGAATAAAGACACAGACCTACTAGAGAATGGACTTGAGGATATGGGGAGGGGGAAGGGTAAGCTGTGACAAAGCGAAAGAGAGGCATGGGTGGGAGACACCTGGGCTTTTAAATACCCGCTCCCTAAAGTCCTCAAGTGCTAGAACATAAACGCTCCCTGGGAATGCTTTCCTCTTAAAACCTACTGAAGGGAAAGTTGTAAGAAGTGTTTGATGAATCTTCAGATAAAACCAGGATTAGAATGAGCAGAGTTGAATGAGTATTGTGAGAAGAGTACCATATTATGTTTATGAGTTGCTTTCCTTAAATCTCCTGATCTTTTAGGACTATTTCACTCTTTCCTATTTATTTAATAATTTTCATAACAATTTTTTTCAAAAGAATAATGGAGTATAAAAAGGCTTTGACCGTTACTAAGTTTCCATCGTTCAACTGCTGGCTGCACATCCTAATTGCTGGCAAAATCCCTAAGAAGAACTAAGATGCTTCTCTCTCAATAATGCTGAATCAATAGTGACAGCCACGTCACACACAATAAACAGAACAAAGTGAGATGGCCCATCATTCTGAAGGAGAGTGCATGCACGGAGCCCTCTCACCAGTGCGAACGCGCTGGTGATTCATCACGGTGGAAATCATGAGTGAGATATGGAGGGGGCCTCTCCAGTGGGCAGGAGTAACAGGCTGGCCCCATCGGTGTGAGTTCTTACTAATGCACCCCAATTTCTCAGGTTAAGACTTCAGCCGGCAGATTAGAAAGTACAAAATCCATTTGCTTCCGTTGTGAGTCAGCAGAGTACCAGAGGTCGTAGCCATCTCAGGATCTCTAAGCTGGAAGCAGTTTCAAAGAGTGAAGGATCAACCTCTTCTTTTCCAGATGGGGAAACCAAAGCTCAGGGAGCAGTGACTTGTCCTGGGTGATCCAGCAAGTTGGTGGCAGGACAGGAACTGGAACTCATATCTCTTAATTCTTGGGCCAGTCTCTGGGCTGTCTTTTAAGGAAAAAAGGGGTGAAGGGAAGGGAGAAAAGAAAGAGGTAGAAGTGGAAGAGAAAGAAAGGGATAAGGAAGTAAAAGGAAGAAGCAAAGGGGACAAAACAACAACAAAAGTAAAGGAAGCAAGTGTTCTCCAGACCAGTGGATCCCAGATGTCTTCTGAGAATCAGCTCCAACAGTGTCATCTGGTAAGACAAAAGAAAAGAAAATCTTTCCTAAAATAGAACGTGAGGGAGAAAGGGGGCAAGGTTAGAAATAATGAAAAGTAATGTGACTATAAAATAAAATAAAGTGATGGGTACCAATACCTACCCCATATGTTTGTTGTAAGGGTCAGGCGAGATTACAGATGTAAACGTGCCTGACTGTGAACAGTAAACCCCTATTAAAAAACACCAGGCTGTCTGACCTTGGGTAGGTCACTGCTCCTCTCTGGGCCTCTGTTTCCTCAACGTTCCCTGAGCAGCTGGTGTTGGCAGGAACTGAAATTATTGAGACCCAAAAGAAAGAAAACGTGGTGTTTCTGTTGAAGAAACCCTCTCAGTCCATTTCTCTTTTTACATTCATCTACTCAAGCTGACTGCAGCGGGAGATTGATCGAGAAAATGTGAGCAACAAACCCCTTTCGCCTTAATTGTCCAGATGCTCCTGAGTGTGAAGGAGCTGGTGCATTTCACTTCTGCCCCGCCCACCACACCCCACCTGCTGGCCGAGGCCACCCCCCACCCCCAAGTCCAAGGTGGTACCTCCTGCCCAGCTGCTCTGTGGTCCTGAGCCAGCAGGGCCAGGGTGGGCAGGTGAACTCCATTTCTGGCTCATCAGTGACTCATTTTCAGAAGTCACGCCTTGGGGAGCTTGTTAAAAGGCCGTTGGCATCCCCAGGAGGGGAGCTCAATTTGCATTTATGAATGAACCACTCCAGAGAAATCAATGAACATGTCACTCAGGTCAAGTAAACAAATGTGTTTTCTGCTCGGGGCCTGGTACAGGGCAGTGAGCCTCCCCACGGGCAGGGGCTTCCGAGAAGCTGCTCTGTCTGGACTGAGCCCCAGCTTCAGGTCAGCACCCTGGGCAGGGCCCTGGCCTCCACTGAGCTCCTGTCTACCCCACCCCTACCTGGAGGGGCCATTCCCAGAGGCACAGATTCTCTGGTATTTTATGGATGAGAAAATCCTACAGAAAAAAATCTTCCTTGACTTCTGCATTCCCATCTTTCCTTTTCCTCATTCATTGACTCAGGGTACATTTATTAAGCACCTACTGTGTACCAGTCATGTAAATGTTAGGGACAGGGACTCAATGACACATAAGACCTGGGCCCTGTCCTCAAGGGACTAGCACTCTGTGCCCCAGAATCACCAGAAAAGCTTTTTAAACACACAAATGGCCAAGCCATCCAGGTGTGACAGAGGACATCCACTCCTAACTGCCTACTTTCTCTCTTCCGTTTCACATTACACTGTGCTATTCTTATCAAATTTTTTCTTTTTCAAAAACTGATCTTTTGCTTCTAAACCTGTAAAAGAGAGACTTAGAAAATCGTACAACCTTTACTTCTTACTGACACAACATTCAAAAATCTTTGTTTATAGGTTGACCGAGTTCCCACGACGTTGAAAGTTCTTCCTGCATTGGCGCCTGAAGGAGGATTTGAAACCAAATATTGAACTCATTTTGGGAAAGTGAAGCAGCAGGTTCTCTGCAGAGGGAAGGTTTCCACTCATCAGAAGACGATGTCGCCCCCGTGGGAAGCGAGCCCCGCCGGCATCTGAGGCACTGGCTTCCTCACACAGGCACTGGGGAGGGGGGAAGCTCTCTCTCCCATCAGAAGAGGGTTTCTCACCATCAACCATAGTCATATCACACCCAGAATAGGACACGCTGAACATTCAAAAAAGGAAACTATTTTTCCAGAACCTTGAGGCCCCGTGGGCACGTTTAGAACTCTGGAGGTAAATTATTAACAACATGAATCAGTTATTGTCTTTAAAAAGAAGTCTTGCTGCAATATATAGTTTTAAAGCTAAGAAATGCATTTCTCCAGGCATGTTTAAATTAAGTTGAAAAATAGTTGGGCTTCCCTGGTGGCGCAGTGGTTAAGAGTCCGCCTGCTGATGCAGGCGACACGGGTTCGTGCCCCGGTCCGGGAAGATCCCACATGCCGCGGGGCGGCTGGGCCCGTGAGCCATGGCCGCTGAGCCTGCGCGTCCGGAGCCTGTGCTCCGCAACGGGAGAGGCCACAACAGTGAGAGGCCCGCATACCGCAAAAAAAAAAAAAAAAGAAAAATAGTCAATTCCGAACAATCAGACTTTTTGTGATAAATCACAAAGGATTTACTACCTCAGAATGGTGGGACCCAATGTGAGGGCCAGAGAGAAGATTCTGACGGCCTTGGAGTCCCTGGTTCCACATTCTGAGACCCCGTCATATTTCTGCTGAGTTTCACAAGATACCCATGTGTATTAATTTTAAAAATTGCCCTGTTTGGCTAAGCAAACTGAAGTTGGATTCCTGTGGCTACCTTGCAACTAAAAAGAGCCCTGACTAGCACAGACCTGAAAGGATTCTGGAATATTTTCTCAGCATAAGTTGGGCTGCTTTTGGCTACAAGTGGCTGAAGTAAATCTTAAAGAGTTTTCACACGATGAGAACACTCTTTATTTCATTTAACCAGAAGTCTGGAGGTTGATTCTACAAGGCACAATGATATCATCAGGGACCCAGGTGCTTTCCATTTTTGCTCTGCCGACCTCAGGTTCTTGGCTTTTGTCTTCAGGCTGGTCCTTGTGTGATCACGAGATGGCCACCATGGGCAGGAAGGAGGCTTTCTCCTCACCTATCTTTTCTCTTTTTTAAACCAGAGAGGAAAGGCTTCCCCAGAAGTCACCTCAGCCAACTTCCTCTCAGGTCCCACTGACCAGAATCGGGTCCCCTGACCATCTCTAGCTGCAAGGGAGGATAGGAAAGTGACCAGCTGGCATTTTCAGGCTCTGAGGTAGAAGCAGGTTGGCTGACAAGGAAAGAGGGGGGAAGGCTGTGGACAGACAAGCCATAGTGTCTGCCACACTCCCTTTCACTTCTTCATAACCACTGCAAGGGAAGAGAAAGGTAAATAGTGGACAAATGACAGTCTTCACAAGTAATACATTTAATCAAGGAAAATAGTCCGTACAACAGCATGGCTGCCTAGACGTATTTTTGGAACTACACATGAGCTTCCTCTGCTACGAAGCAGGATACTGTTTTTGCACTGTTAACCGAGAGGTGTTGGTTTCTGGTGTTTCCTTCTACCCCTTGACCCCTCCCTTCAGTTCGCTAGACTCTTCTGATCATTTCCTCAGGGAAGGGATGACACAGCAGAAATGCAGAAAGAAAAAAGAATGGATTCTTAGCTATGAGTTTCAAAGACTTAGACTAGAAATGACCCCCAGCGCTGGGGAAAAAATTAGAGAAACAGAGGGGGGAGAAGTTGGTGGGGAGAGGGTGGGAGCTGGCCCTGGAGAGGCCACATCGGGGAGAGAGGAGTCAGGTCCAGCTCCATCCCGAGGGAACCATCTGTGGCAGACCCCAGGGAGCTGCGTGGAGCAGAGCACACACTAGGTGGCCCAGCGTCCTCAAGCCCTCTGTGGCTGGGCTGCTGGCCCATGAGGTCTCCCATGGACTGCAGTAGGAGCACTGCCCACTGACGAGTCAGCTGGCAGGGTGCCCGTCTGTGTTCTTGGGGACTGCCCCCGTTGACGCTCCAAGACACTTGAACCCCCAAACATAGGGTGGAGTGAGGGCTCAGTGGAGGGCAGAGTGGGGGGAAAGGGCAAGCCCCAGCCCCTGTCCCTGTCCCCAAACTTGGCTGGGACTAAACAGAACCAGCTTGTGAACCATCTGGGGCTGGGAGTGTGGACACTCCCCCTGACAAGATGACAACGACAGAGAGGAAGACTGGTGTCAACACAGCAGAGAGGCTTCTGCAGGCGGTCACGGTGGCAGGTCCATCTTTGCATCGACCCAGAGAAGGGAGAACCTGCTCCGCACCCTTATCAGTTACCCTCCCAGCTCTGGAGCTGGACCCATCACGGGACACCTGGCGCTACCTGTCAGCCCCTTTGGGCTCTCAGCAGACCCCTCTCTGAAGAACAGTGCTCTGATGGGTTAACCTTGCCCTTGCATGTCTGTCAGCTTGGCTTTGTTTTGAGGGGCTGAAAGTGCTTCTCCCTCTCTTGTAGTATTGCAATCCCATTCCAGTCTGATGATAGGGAAACTGAGTCCCACCGTGGTTACTAACTGAGCTCCTGTCAGCTCTGTGCTAACGTCCTCTACATACGCTCCTTGACTTAAGGGACTTCGCTTAACTCTTATGACAATCTATGTGCCAATGCGGTTCCTAATTCCATTTTATAGTTGGAGCAGCCGAGACTCAGAGAGGTTCAGCAACTTTCCCAAGGCCACAGAGTGGAGTGGGAGAGCTGGGCTTCCCACCGAGTGCTCTGACTCCTGGGTGTTTTGCCAGTCTCGCAGTTAAACGACTTGTCCAAGGTCACGCTGTAACTCAGGAGTGAGCTGAGACCTCCCCCTTACTCCTAGCCCATGCTCTCTGGCCTTCCATAAGTCCTCTGCTCTCACTTGCAAAGAGCAAAGAGCCGCATGGGAATTGAAGAAGGAGCGGAGAGGAGGACAGAGCCTGTGCGTAACCCTCGCTCTTGCTCCCTCCCCCGTGTCTGTCCAGGTAGCAGGAGGTAGCATGAGGCCCACTCCAGACCCCATCCCTGCCCAGCTGACCCGGGAAAGGGCTCCCACCGCAAACACCCCACTGTTTACTTGCCCCCGTGGAGGGTGAGAGGCGTCAGGGGGCTTGGAGGGGAGATGCGGCCACACCAGCCATCACCTGGAATACATTACAGCAGCTGTGACTAATTAAACTTTGATTTCCTCAAATTTCCATCTTCTTGGAAATTCCTTCAGAGCCCCACGGTATTCAAGGCTGTGGCAGAAAGTAAATACCAGACCAGCCACAGGGGCCTCCAGGCGGCCCATTCTCCATCTCCCTCGTTCCCTTTCTCTCTGCCCTCCTCTGCTTTTCTTCCTGAGGCCTCACAAGAGAATCCCCCTAGGTCGTCTCCAAACCACAGCCCCAGAAGCTGATTTGGGGTTTCCACCTAGGTGAAAAAATGCTCCTTCTGTCCTCCTGGGGGGGTGACAAGGATGTGTCGGGAGGGGGCTGTGCAGGCATGAAAACAGCCGTCTGGGTGGCCTGCATCCTTGGGCTCTCCCCCACGGCTTGCCTCGGGGGTGGAGGTGGGGGTCATCTCAGGTGGCCCAGTGTCCTTAGACCCAGAGAGACGTGGCTGGGGCCGGCAGGCAGGAACGTGGCTCACAAGAGGCGCAGCGGAGTGGCTGGAGGTGGCTGCTTCTGGGTGTGGGCGCATGGGCTCCGTGAGGCATCCGTGTCTTCTGTTTGTCCAGGAGGGCTGGGCTGAGGCTGATGGCCACTGTTCACTGAGCATCTATTATGTGCCAAGACCCACTTGGAGGCATTCACGCCCTTTCTCTCCAGTCTTCACAACGGTCCCGTGAGGACAATAAGGCAGTAGTGCCCTGTTTTACAGAGGAGGTCAGAGGTCAGGACGTCCCCTGAGGTCAGAGAGGAGACTGGCTCAAAGCCTCACAGTAAGAGCCGAGATTAAGACCTGGTCTGTTTGAAGCTTACGTCTATGTTTTAACTGACACATACCGAGGCCTTTACTGCTGGAAGATGCTTTGTTATCTTCTACCAAGGTAGGGCTTTGGGCGGAATGGGAGGGAAGGACACACTGTTTCTCTGGAAGCCTTGATTTTGGTCCACGATTGCGTCTTTATTTATTTATTTAATTTATTTATTTATTTTATTTTGCAGTACGCGGGCCTCTCACTGTTGTGGGCTCTCCCGTTGTGGAGCACAGGCTCCGGACGTGCAGGCTCAGCGGCCATGGCTCACGGGCCCAGCCACTCCACGGCATGTGGGATCTTCCCGGACCGGGGCACGAACCCGTGTCCCCCGCATCGGCAGGTGGACTCTCAACCACTACGCCAGCAGGGAAGCCCCATGATTGCTTCTTTTTAAAAGATTAAAGAGAGGAACTTCCCTGGTGGTCCAGTAGTTAAGAATCCACCTTCCAATGCAGGGGGACGCAGGTTCAATCCCTGGTTTGGAACTAAGATCCCACATGCTGTGGGGCAACTAAGCCCATGCGCCTCAACTACTGAGCCTGTGCGCTTTGGAACCCACGCCACAGCTAGAGAGTCCATGCGCCACAACAAAAGATCCCACGTGCCACAACTAAGACACGAGGCAGCCAAAAAAACCAAATTAGGTATTTGTTGTTAAAAAAAAAAGATTAAAGAGATTTTAAGGTTTTCTTTCTTTTTTTTTTTTTTTTTTTTTGCGGTATGCAGGCCTCTCACTGCTGTGGCCTCTCCCGTTGCGGAGCACAGGCTCCGGACGCGCAGGCTCAGCGGCCATGGCTCACGGGCCCAGCCGCTCCGCAGCATGTGGGATCTTCCTGGACCGGGGCACGAACCCGCGTCCCCTGCATCGGTAGGCGGACCCTCAACCACTGCGTCACCAGGGAAGCCCAAGGTTTTCTTTCTTAATTTAAAGACATCAACAAATACTTGTCTCATATAGAAAAATTGGAACATACGAGTAAGTGAAAGATGAAAGTGAACATTCACGATCCCACCAACCGGAAATCACCTCTGTCCTCATCCTGGCGTGTGTTCATTTGGATCTTGTGTGTGTGTGCGTCTTTCTGTTCATCTGAAAACTATTCACGGAGCACGTGCAATGGAGATGCCGAAGCGATGAGAGGGAAGCCCGTGGATTCCATGACGCTGTGTGGTTCAGTCCTGGCCCTACCACTTATTACATGTGACCTTGGCAAGGTTCTTAACCCCATGTGCCTCAGTTTCTTCATCTGCGAAATGGACATAATAGCAGCATACAACCCTAAACCTCATAGGGTTGTGACAAGGATCCACAGGGATTATGCATGGAAAACAGCAGCACGATGCCTGGTACGTGGTAAGCTCTCAGTAAATGCCAGCTCTTACTCTCTGTGCCAGGCTGTAAGCAGAAAGGACAGGTCTCTGACTGCATGAGCCCTTGGTCTAGCAGGGGGAGGAAGAGGTTAATCAAGAGCCGAGATCTAAGGGATGCAGAGAAAGGAACCAGGCCAGGTTGGGAGGGAAGAGCATTGCAGGCAGCAGGAACAGCATGTGCTGAGGCCTGTGGGTGGAGCGACATGGCCAGCGTGGGTCGGAAGGAAGGCTAGCGTGACTGGGGTGGAGAGTGAAGGGAGGGTGACAAGAAGGGAGAAGTTGGCAGGGCCAGACCCAGAGGCCTCATAGCTGGCATCTGAGGAGTTTTGCATTTACCCTGAGAGCAATGGGGAGCCATTGAAGGGTTTAAAGCAGGGGAGTGTAATGTGATCCGATTGCTTTTAAAAGATCACTTTGGCTAATAGAGAAGAAGTTGGTTGGGGCAGTCAAGAGTAGAGGTGGGCACAGTATCATCCTTGGACCCTTTAGAGGGCCTTGCTCTCGCCCTCCGTGGTCTGTGCCTCTCCCAACAGGGAGACAAGTCTGTGGGCCAAGGGCCTTTGCCCACCTTCCCCCATCCTCTACCCACAACCCTCCGCCGCAGCAGCCTGATTCCAAGGCTTTGAGGCCCTCTTCCCCCTTCACCCCTGGGCCTGAGGGTGGCAAAGCAGTGGGTGTGCAAGGGTGTGGCTGCCATGTCCACACCCTGCCCTTACAGCAGGATGGAGCAGGGGCGGCAAGAGAAGGCAGAGGACAGGGACCCACAGCCACCATTTGTTCTCTTGGAAGGAGTGGGCCTGTATGGGCAACCCAGCATGGCCACCACTTGGGAGAGAAGTGGGCAGACGCAGGAGGTGTTCAGGATGTGAAATCTCTGGGAGTTAGTGAAAGATAGAACAGGGAGATGGAGTTGAGGGGTGGGCTCCTGCCTGCACACCGGGGGGTGCTGGGGAGACCCCATGGAGAGGACCTGGCTTGGGTGGAGGGTAGATTCTGGGTTGCGTTTGCACATGTTAAGGCTGAGGATCTCTTGAGACATTTAAAAGGTGTCAGATACGCAGTTCGCTTTCTCTTTCCACACACACACACACACACACACACACTTACATATTTGAAGCTAAAATTCATTCCACATATGACTGGTCGTCCTGGGATACTGTGCTGGAAGGCTCTGCACCCAAGAAGCTTGATCCCCAGTTGAAGACTTGTCCTGTTAATTTACCCTTAAGTCATTGACACCCTAGTATGAATTAGTGGCTCAGTGCCCTTCCAGTTTGGCTCTTGACTGAAAGAAGTTTCCATCTGGGATAATCTAGGAACATGGTGCCCTGGCTGCGCTGTCACTGGGGAGGCCCTCATGAAAGGCCGAGGACCAGCCTGGTTCATCTTGCTGTCCCTCCTCCATGGGCACAGAGCCTGTCTGTGGCTCTGGCTCCATGGCTGATGGTCAAACCCCACCTAAGCTCCTGCAGGCTGCTGGCCCTTACATCTATTCCTGCTTCTCAGCGTAGCGGTGCACGGGCTCTGCATCTTTCAGTAGCTCGTTCCTAGCTCTCTCAGTTGAGCTGTAGGTACCTTTTCCCAAAGTGTTCTAGGCTGTGAAGGGATCTGCCGACCACAGCCTACAGCCACATGTGGCTCTGAGCTGGGACCCGGAACCTCTTTTGTCACCCCAGGCTAGAAGGAAGGCAGCAGCGCTCTGACACTTCACTGTGCCTGGCTCTACTTGGACATCTGGGCCCTCGAGTGAGACCATCAGCAGGGCTGGCCCCACTGGCACCACGGCCCAGCAGTCAGGCTGTCAGCTCCCTCTCCCCACTCCCTGATCAAACAACCACATGTGGGCAGCGGCTGAGCTCCTCCAGCTTCCCAGGGGCAGGGAGCTGGCAGGGTAAATGCAGCCCAGCTGGCCACAGTTATCCCGGAGGCCGAATGCGGGCTGCAGGCTCTTGGGGAGTAGGGCTGCCGGCTCACCTTGGCTTCCACCTCTCTTCCCAGGAGGGTTTGGACCTGGAACTAATGGAGGGAACCACAGAGAAGGGGGAAAGGGAGCCCACCTTTTCTGTCTCACCAGGTCTGAAGGACAGAGCTGCATCCTGGGTGGGCTCTGAGGACTTCCTGGTCAGAGAGCCTCAGGCTCTCCAGGTGGGAAAGGACCTTAAGAATCAGGACATATGAGGCTCAGAGAGGTTGTGACTAGCCCAAGGTCACCCAGCAGCTGAGGGGGGTCTCAGACTCACATCATTTAACACCTGATTTCCTGTGCAGGACTCTCTTCCTATCTCCTTTTCAAGCCCCAAATTTACTCATTTTGTCAACAAATATTTACTGCATGCTTCCTGTGTGCTCATTCTAGTGCTGGGTGTTATTTCACCCAAAAAGCCCCTGTTCCCAAGGGGTGTACATGTGGGGAGACAGACAACAAGCAATGAACAGAAAAACAGATAAGGAAATGTGACCAGTATCTGCTCGATAAATGTGTGTTGTATGGATAGCTGTAAAAAATGAAGCAAGGGGGTGTGATGGAGTGTGGGGAATGTTATAGATCAAGAGTTTATGTCTCCCAAATCCATGTGTTGAAATCCCAACCCCCAACGTGATGGTATTAGGAAGTGAGGAATTTAAATGAGAGGTAGTAGGTCGTGAGGGTGGAGCCCACATGAATGGGATTTGTGCCCTTATAAAGAGGCCCCAGAGAGCACTCTAGTCCTCTTCCCACCATGTGAGGATACAGTGAGAAGCTGTCAGTCTGCAACTTGGATGAGGGCCTTCGCCAAGAACCTGGCCAAGCTAGCAGCCCAGTCTCAGACTTCCAGCCTCTAGAACTGTGAGAAAAAAATCTCTGTTGTTTATAAGACACCCAGTCTATGGTAATTTGTTATATCAGCCCAAATTGATGCAGAGGGCCACCCTGAGCTGGTAGAGGAAGTATTCTTAGTAGAGGGGACATTTGAGAAACAACAGGATGGAATCAGTCATGTGAAGATTTGGGGCAAAAGTATTCCACAAAAGGTCATAGTAAGTGCAAAGGCCCTGAGGTTGGAATGAGGTCACTGAAGCTGGAGCAGAGTGAATGGGAGGCAGGCTTGGGGGAATGAGTTCAGAGGTAGATGGAGGTCAGATCAGGCAGGTCTTGGTAAGGAGATGGCAGGATGATCTCAGAGGGGCCCCATAGCTCCTCAGCTCCAAGCAGCGGATGAGGCCCCGGGAGGAATTCAAGCCTCCACAACTTAGAGCAACTTCTTTCCTGTCCTGTTCTTTGGAAAAGAGGAAGACACCCTGGTGTGTCAAAGTGCCAGGGCCTGGGAATGTGGGGACCAGAGTTCTGGTCTGACTGGTTGTGTGACCTTGAGCCAGTCTCCTCTCCTCACTTGGCCTTAATATTATCAGCTGTGGAGAAAGAGAATTGGACTACTGAGCTCTCAGTTCTGAGGATGGATGTGGAGGAGGGGAGACAGGAGGAAAGGAGACCAAGCAAAGATCAAAATGACTAAATGGGTGTCTGTTTGGGCTTGCAACTGATTGCATCCAAAGCCACCCAGGTGGTTATCAAGATGAGGACATTTGAGACTATTTGTGATAGTGATGGCCTCACTACCCTCAGTTCCTTAGGGCTGGGAATGGAAGACCCTTGCAGTACAGGCTGATGGACAGAGGGCATCAACTGAATGGCTAGGAATCCCAGGAAGGAGGAAGTAGTTGATCTGGGGTTGGTACATGATGGTTGGTGGCTATCAAAGATTTCTCTCTTAATAACCAGTGGTGACTGGAATGTGTCCACTTGGATTTATTTAACAAAGATTCACTCTATGCTGAGCTCTGTTCTAGGTCTCAGGGAAGTAGAGAATGATCTTAGGAATAGGAATTAGCTTTCATCTCAAATGTTGGTTTACTTTGATTGGAGCACCATGCCTGGAGCAAGTGTTAAGAAAAATTCAGAGGCCGCATCCTGATCAAGGAGGATAGAATACTGTGACTGATTAGCAATGTCTGTTAGGGTGAGGTTGGGGAGGGGCTGCACGAATGTCAGGTATTTGCTGTCTCTTCTCTAATGCAACCTCACTATTGGACAATTGAGTAAATTGAGACTGAGAGACAAGGTACATTGTGTGGTTGAGTTGGCTAGCCATGTCTCTGGGCCTGAAGAAAGTGCATCTCCGGGCCTGCAGGGACTCTCTGGACATTGGTGCCGTCACCAATGACCATTGTGGTAACCGGGGTTCTTGATGGTGGGGGGAGGGCTCCAGATGTATTTCCAGTTAGGGTCATGCAATGATATTGGGTACTTAGAGGGCCAAGCTGGTGGCGAGGGGGGCAGGCTGGACCATTCCAGATCCCATAATAAGGGCCAAAGAGCAGCCAAGCAGTGGCAGAGCTCAGGCCTGACCCAGGCCATTGGACTGGGGAGCCCACGTTCATTCCACGGCGCCCCGTGCCTCCTGAGTTTCCATTGACTTCAGATGGGTGGAGGGTGCCGTGTGCTGGGCCCTCTCGGGGGCAGGGAGGGTATGCCGGCGCCTGAGCCAGAGTTCCTATGTAAGGCATTTACTGCTTACTGGTGGGGGCAAGGGTGGGACCGTGTAACACAAACACAAAGCAGGAGGAAAAAGAGTTCATCAGAGGCGCCAGCAGCAGTGGGACATGAGAGGGTAGTCAGTTCTCATCAGGGGAGGCCTGGGGAGAGA
This sequence comes from Aethalodelphis obliquidens, assembly GCF_003676395.1. Classification (NCBI taxonomy): domain Eukaryota; kingdom Metazoa; phylum Chordata; class Mammalia; order Artiodactyla; family Delphinidae; genus Aethalodelphis; species Aethalodelphis obliquidens. The sequence continues at coordinate 33,321,847 of NW_020837953.1, forward strand.
GCTCATGAAGGAGGTGCTTAAGTGTTAAATGTTAAAATAAGTCATATTTATTGCAATTTGGAAGATTGCGATAAGACAGAAAAAATAAAATTACAAAAAGCCTGTAATCAATCTCATTACACAGTAATAATTACTATCAACATCTTAATCATGTACTTACATATAAATACATGCTGTACATGTCTGAATTTTCTTCTCACTATTTAGGACAGTGGTTTTCAAAGCGTGCTCCTTGACTGGCAGCATCAGCTTCACCTGGGAACTTGCTAGAAATGCAAATTCTTGCCCCCCAGCCCCACTACTGAATCGGGGGCTCTGGTGAGCAGGGGCCCAGCAGGCTGTTTTATCACGTCCTGCAGGTGATTCTGATGCTTTCAAGTTTGAGAACCACTGACTTGGTGTATTGTGTACAACTTTCCATTGTCATGAATTATTCTTTGACAATGGTCAGTTCTCCAAAGCAATAACTGTCTTGTGTGCACGTGTGTCCATGGGTGCCTCAGGGCTTGTTTCGGGGGGTGGTGCCCTTAGAGCTGGGCCAGTGGCAGGAGGCTGGGCCGGTGGGGTGGGGGAGGTTTTCTGTGGGCAGGGCCGGGAGGGGAAGAGACTGGAGGCCTTCTCTGGTTTGGGACTGCGTGTAGACAGGAGGGCTCAGAGCCCTCCCTCCCCTTCACCCCCTCCCTGGAGTGGCCCTAGCAGAGCAGGAAGCAAGTGGTGAACATGTCAACATCAATTGGAAGGGACTTTGGCAAAAAGAGTCCAGATTTCCTGGAGCCAGTGGTCCGTGCCGCGAAGCAGAGGGAAGCCACGCTCTGCCACGCACAGACCCAGCAGAAAGAAGTAGCTCATAAAATGGCTTCGGTGCGCATCCCTGCCAGCCTCGGCTTTGGTTTGCTTTTGTTTTCTTTCTTCCCCCCTCTTTGTGTGTGGATGGAGGCACTGGTCTGTCCTGGGATGTCCTGCCTGCCTGAACTGCCACCATAACTCAACCGTTGTCCTCTTTCCTGACGTAGCCTTACAATTTCAAATTTGGGTCTCCATAGGTCCTCCCTGGACATCCACCTTTAACAGCTCTCTCCCAGATGCCTGGCCCCAGTCCTCAGAGAGTTCTCAAGGCCTCGCCACTCACCTTTTCTCTCTGGCTCAGCTCTAGGTGAGGCAGGTACAGACAGGTGACGCTGGAGATGAAGGGGCAGCTCCCACCAACCCAAATTAATTGGGATAATGTGTGAATGGACAAGGAGTCGTCTGTGAGCTGTGCCAACACCCTAACCCCCAAAAGGCTCAATGGAGGGGGAGGGGCTCCCGAGCTCCAGGAGGCTGTTAATCTCCCCTTGAGCCCCTGGGCACTGAAGAGGGGCTGGGCTTTGGACGGGGAACTGCAGAGAAGGCCAAGGCTGAGGCAGCCCATGCCTGCGACTGGGAAGTGTTGGCTGGGGCCCTGGTCAGGTTGCAGCCCAGGCCGGCTCACTGATCTTGCCATTGTGTTGCTCAGGAAACTTGCTGTGGCTCCCCAGGCCTATGAAAGTCCCAAAGTCCTAGCCTGGGGTCAAGGACCCACCTTTCTATGGTCCCAGATCTCTCCAGCTGTACCCCCTAGGATACTGCCCGATAAATACTAGCAGGATGAATGAACGAACGCTGCGTACTCCAGCCAGGCAGCTCACCCTTTACGTTAGCCTTGAAATGCATGTTATGTTTTCCTGTGTCCTCCTCTCCACTGACTCACACATACTCTGCTAGTGACTCGGCCTGGCCTATGGTGGATGCTCCATAAAGGTTTGAAAATGAAAGTTTGAATGTACGAATGAATGAAAAGTTGGGCTTATGTTCTAGATGCCCTATGAAGTCATCTCTGCCCCCTTCTGTCTTCTTTTTTTTTAAAAAAACTATTCACTGATGACTCCCCAATTTTTTTTTAAATGCATAGTTTTTAAAATTTTTTATTACTGATATTTTAAGTGATTTTATTTATTTATTTATTTATTGTCTGTGTTGGGTCTTTGTTGCTGCACACGGGTTTTCTCTCTAGTTACGGAGAGCGGGGGCTACTCTCCGTTGCGGTGCAGGGGCTTCTCATTGCGGTGGCTTCTCTTGTTGCGGAGCACAGGCTCTAGGCACGCGGGCTTCAGTAGTTGTGGCTCGTGGGCTCTAGGCATGCGAGCTTCAGTAGTTGTGGTGCACGGGCTTAGTTGATCCGTGACACGTGGGATCTTCCCAGACCAGGGCTCAAACCCCGTCCCCTGCATTGGCAGGTGGATTCTTAACCAGTGCACCACCAGGGAAGTCCCCCGCTTCTGTCTTCTGTGTGATCTGTCTTGTGTGCTGGTTGCCTCTCATGGCCCATGCGGTCTCGTTTCCACCTGTACCCTATGCTCTGTGTGTGTGTTGAGGTGGGGTGGTTCCTTAGTACCCCCACAGGGTCCAAGGCTGTGCCTGGCTCAGACCAAGGTCAGGACAGGGAAGAGGAGAATGACCATCCTGATGCAGCCCACTCCTGATGGGTCTGACTCAGTCTGTAAGTCGCAGATTCCTCCTCCTTTAAACTGGTATGAGAATGTCCTTTTCTGGGCTGTGAATATTTATCAACAAAACTTACTCATCCTGATTCCAGAAAGGATGATCAGAACAGACATGTAGACGCTAGAAACATTAATTCAAGGTCTAAAGAACAAGAGCAGTGAATGGAGTTGAGGAGATAGTCGTACCAGAAAATCTGGCTGAACCCCAAATTTGTCTCTGAGCTTCCAGGCCATTTCACAGGTATGTAAACCAAGGCCCAGAGAGAGAGGAAGGGGCTTGCCCCAGCCACAATAATAACAAATACCAGATGGGGAAACTGAGGCACAAAGAGGTCAAGTAATTTGCCAAGGCCACGCACCTGAGTTTCAAACCCAGGCGGTCTGGCTATGGAGGCTGGGTCTTAGCCACTGCCCTATCCTGCCGCTCTCTAAGCGAGAAGAAGAAAGAAAGGAAAAATGCTGAGGACCCACCCATTTCTGAATATTTTTTGGAGTCTCTGATGGATTCAGCACATTAGCAGGGAACAGTGACGGGCTCTCTCCAGGGTTCCAGCTAAAGTGCGGCTGCCTAACAGTGGCTCAGTATGTTTTTCCTCTCAAGTAACGTCCACGTGGTGGCCAGAGCCTTAACTCAGCGTTGATGGTGGCATTTTAGGCATCGAGTGGGGGAGAATACCTTAGGCTCGTCCAGCTGCCCCTGTGGAGGAGGTTTCCTCCACTGGGAAACTTTTCTCCAATCTTTTTTTGTCTTTCTGTTCTTCTTATTGGGTAATTTCTATTGATCCATCTTCAGGTTCACTGACCCTTTCTTCTTCCATCTCCAATCTGCTGTTAAGCCCATCTAGTGAATTTTTCATTTCCACTATTGTACTTCTCAGTTGTAGAACTTCTATTTGATTCTTTTAAAATTAGTTTCAATCCCTCTGCTGAGTCTGGGTTTCGTTTACCTGCTTCTTTGCACATCTGATCATTTTTGACTACATACTATGGCTTGTTCTTTGTGGAGAGTCTATATTCTTTTCTCTTCCTCTGAAGGTTGTTGATTTGTGTTCGATGAGGTAGTTCAGTAACTGGCCTGTCACCTTGAACTTGTGTGAGTTTGGTTTTGTACCTTGTTAGGACAGACCTGAAGAAGTTCAAGGTTTTTTCCAAGCCCCTCCAACGTGCTGGGACTCAGCCTCCAAATACTTTCTTCCCTGTGGCTTTTATCCAGGCTTGTTTCAGGTTTGGGCAGAGAGGTTCTAGAATAGCCTCGCTCAAGGGCAGGGCTTCTCAGCCTTGGCACTGTTGACATCTGGGGCTGTCAGTTCTCTGTGGTGTGGGCTGTTCTGTACCTTGTGGGATGCTTTGCAGCCTCACTGGCCTCTACCTACTGGATGCCAATAGCATCTCCCACAGTCATGACCATTAAAAATGTCTCTAGACGTTGCCAAATGTCCTCTGGGGAAGGCGGCAACATCACTCCTGGTTAAGAACCATTGCTCTAAGGGGTGGTCTTCCTTCCAGATATTTGGAAAGAACCTCCCATGATCAAAGTGCCTCAAATACAGATTTTGACCTCCTCAAATGAGGTTACACACCCATCACAGAGGGCCCTTGACCAGGCTGAGAGAACTGCCCATTTCCTATTTCTGCACCTCACTGCTGGAGTAAGCTACAAATTCATATGCATTAAAATACATCCAGGAGCAGTCTTGGCAATTTCACAAATTGCAATATAATTTTTAGGGTGTTACATTCACTAAATGTAAATACTTTAAATAGACCTTAATATTTGCACCTTTTTGTTGGCATTTCTCCCACTTTTTAATAAGATTATCCTCCCAAGATAGAAATGACTGGGACCTTGTTGTCTGTGAGGCTCAGTACATATTCTCTCCCTGGTCTGTTTTCCACGTGTTCTGCTGATAGTTTCTTGCTGCCTTTCTTAAGAGGTGTCTCTATGCCTCCCTTTCTTCTCACAGCCTCTATCATCTTTCCTATGGGAAGAGCCCACGGCCCAGTGTTAGGTGAGGTTCCCAGTGAGGGATGAGGGTGGGGTCTCTGGTGAGCTTGTGGGGAACATTCTTCAGATCTGCTCTGGGCTGAGATGTCAGCAGAAACCTTAGAGGAAGAGGGAAGTAGTTTGGCTGCTGTCTGTACCCTGTTGGGGTTTAACACAAACCACACTGATTTGTCTGTACATGGTTTCTTGACAATGTAGATATCAAAAAATGGTTTCGAAGAGATGGCAGCCCAAGATACGTAAGGACACTTCAGGACAATACTAGGCTTTTTTGCATGAATTCAGATCTCCTAAACTTAAAGAACATCCAAAGTGACCCCATAACAGCCATTGTCACCCCTGAGGAGTGATAACTAAGGAGGCCTTGGAAGGCTGGCAGTGGGGAGATGAAGCCTTTTGTATCATTTTCAAAAAAGAGAAATAGGAAGATTCTGGGAAATCGTTGACCAGCCATGAGGCCCTGCCTTGCGCTGTTGCGTTCCAGAACAGACCAGTCAGCAGCTGCTGAAAGTGACATCTGCTGGGAGAAAAGTTTTGCCAAACAGACCTGGTTTTCCTTTTGATCTGATGAAAGGCTAGGTGTTGGCAAGAGCAGGTGGAGCAGGACTGAGCAACCTCCCCAAAGACTGTGCCCGGAGGCCGCGTCTCACTGTGAGCCCGCTCTCCTTGGATCCTAAAGCTCTCGCCATTCCCCAGTTTGAGTTAGTTCCCTGAGCTACCCTGAGCCTTCCTCTCACTTCTGGTGACGCTGGGCTTTCATCCTCGTTTGTTCCTTCCCCTTGGAATAGTCATCCCCTCGATGGTTTCTCAGGCAACTCCCCATTCCTCTGACTCAGTTTAAACATCACTCCTCCAGGGAGGCCTTGACTCTGCACATCTTCCTTTTTTGTTAAGATTCAGCTCCCTGGCGAGGATTGGTTCCATGACCATCCCAACTGGAAGCTCGAGTGTCTGTTTCATACGTCACTGTGTGTGGAGGGCAGGTAGCAGGTGCATGTTGACAATCTGTGGAATCGATAAATGGAAGTCTTCAGAACTTATGTTGGCCTGTGTCCTGAGAAGTGGTTGAAGGACCTGGGGATAGTTAACTGGAAAAGAGGAGGCGCAGAGGAAGTCTGCCATTTAGGAGACCGGCTCTATAGTTATAGACGATGTTACAAAGGGCAAACCAGCACGCGCAGGTAGAAGTCAGAGGGAAGCAGGCTTTGCTTACTCTAAGTGAAACTGGTTTGTGCCAGAGACAGCTGGTTGCCTACTCCTCTCTGAGTAGCAGAACACCAGTTTTACTCAGGTTATCCCGATGTCATTAGAAGATCACATTTTCCAGTGTCTTGCAGCTAGGTGTGACCATGTGACTAAATCTGTGACCAAATGCAAGTTGTTGGGGGGGACTTTTGGGAAGAGTCTTGAATGGGGTTCAGCCAGCTGGAACATGCCATTTGGACCCTTTCCCTCCTTCCTTGTTTGCCTCTGGAGCCCCAGCAGTCATTTTGGAGCATCAGAAAACCATGAGGATGCCATGTACTAAGAAAAGTGGAGGAGAAAGAGAGAATGATCTGAAGAGATTAAGATCATTGCAGAACTACCACACCCACTCCAGCTCTTCCTGACTTACATGAGAAATAAACTTTTAAGTCACTGTTATTGGATTTTTCAATATATAGTCAAACCCAGTCTTAACTGACACATCAGATGTTTCCTTCCTCCCTTTATGAAGATCTCCATCCTCTGGTGCATTTAGGGAAGAAGCCATTTGATCTCACCCATCTTGCATCCCCTGTGCCGTGGCCTTAGACATCCCTACCACCACCTGCTCCTGACCCTCTTCTCTTGTCACCCTCTTTGCCCCACACTGGACACCAGTGTGTCCTCCCAAAGTACCCCTAGCACAAACTTCTTGTGTATAGCAGGTATTTCCTGAAGGTTGGGGGAGAGCAGCGGGTAATTTCATCAAAGAGCAGGGACGAATTTCAAAATCAATGTCAGACATCACGTTTCTAGAAATGTCTTGGCCACACCCTACCAGCAGAGTTTTCTTGCTGGCAGTATCCTTCCTGTGACTCCCAGTCAAAGGAACTGTTTCTCCTGTTTCTCTCTCGCCTCCCCAGCTGCTAGCCAATGGTCCCAGGTTCTAGTTTCTCTCTTTTGCAGAGCAGCGGGGGCCCTGAACCGCCTCTGTACAGAGACACTCTCTCCTGGTCTCCATCCGTTACACGAAATTATACTTTTTCTTTATCTTGGATCAGATTCTTAGATAGGGTGTATTCCCTCCGATCAAAGTGAACGCTGGGGCTGGCGGGTTGGGGGCTGCTTCTTTTCAGACTTATAGAATCAGCATCTCCCAGGTGGGGCCCAGGAATCCTTATTTTTTAGTAAGCTCCCCCAGGCAGTAACTGAGGCCCAGAGAAGAGAAACAACTAGCTGAAGGTCACACAGCTGGCGACCGGCAAAACCTGAAGTGGATCTCAGGTCTGCCAGACCCTTAAACTACTCTGGGCCGTAGCCCGGACCCCGAGTGAGATTCCAGCACGTCTGGGATCCACTTCCTCAAGGACCAAGGCCTTCTGGCCGACTCTACAGCACACACACAGCTTTTTGAATTTTAGCCTGGGAGCATCAAAGAGAAACCCAGAAGCTCATGTGGGTGCCCTCAGAGTCTGCAATCCACAGGCTCTTCGGGGACGGAGGGTACGTGGAGGTCACCCCTTGCCCAGAGGATAAACTGAAGCACAGGGAGAGAAGCGACCAGCTTTATCATCCTTTGCAATTTGCTTCATTTTGAAAGGTGGATGCTGCAGCCGTCTGTAAACTAAGCAGCAGGGAGAGTATATTCTCTTAGTGTTTCTGTTAATATGAAGGAAAAAAACCTGAAGGAAAGTTGAAGCTAACTGCACACAGAAAATAATGCAAGTGTATTTCCATTTTGTTCCAGCTTATCTCTGGTGGTAGAGGTACAGCGGTTTTGGTTTTTCTTTGTTTTCTGTATTACTGATAACAAGTTATATTTGCATTTAGGGTCAAGGGGAAAAAATCATCTCCTGGGCCAACAGAGATACTGGGGGATTCGGGCTTCAGGTATTTCCTGTGGCATCTCTGGCTTTGTGGCTAGGACTGGTGGCCACCCCTCTGCCCCTGGGGCAGGTGGGCCGGTCAGGTCCCCGTCTGTCTCCTGGAGAACCAAGGAGGTCCCGCCCCTTCAGGGACACTGGCGCCTCCTGGCCCTCTGTGCTGCCACTCAGGAATGGGGTTGTAGGGAGTTTGTTTATTGGACTTGGGCAGAGACCATCTGGACATTCGAATCTAAGCATGCCCAGTGTGGACAGACACGTTTCTGATTATGGGCAGATACAAGGGGAGCTGGATCTGGCTCAGAAAAACCTGCACGCGGGGGACTACCAACAGCTAGAGCAGGAGAGGGCTCCACCCCGCAGGTGCGTGTGGCCTTATGGTCACTCCTGCTTAAAGTCTTGGGCTAATTCTCGCCTCCCCATGCTTTCACAGGAGGAGTCAACAATGGATATCCCTCTGTAGGTTAAAGGGTGGGGGGGCTGAGGTTCTGTTTGTGTCTGTGCAACTTTGGGAAAGCCACTTAACCTCTCTGGGCCTCAGGTTCTTCACCCACAAAGCCATGGAGCAGAGGAAACTGACGGCTGAGTTTGCTTCCAGAGCTGACATCCTGGGATTCGACTGGCCTCGGGTGGGCTGTGCTCTTAGCTGGAGCCCCAGGGAAATGCGGGGGCATTTCTGAGCGGAATCACATCTATCCCGATGGAAGGATGGGCCCTTGATGGGAGATGAGGGAGGGATGGGACCCCAGCTGTGATGGCAGTGGAACCTTTTAATCACGGCTCTTTGGCGTGGCAGAGGGTGCGGATGGGGCCGGGCTCCGTGGATAAGCTCCGGCAGTTGTGATCCCCAGGATGTTGACTGTTTATAAAGACTGAATTTCAGAGCTCAGGTTTGGGCACAGCATTGAATCCTACTCACAAGGCGTGACTGGGGGCCGTGAGCAAGTCACTTCCCCTCTCTGGGTCTCACCCCTCTTCCGTTCAAAGGGCTGAATTTTTAGGTCTCTTAAGGTCTCTCCAAGCTCTGCCACGCACGGGCCCTCCATGTGGCACTGACCAAACAACCACCGTAGCCTTCACGGCTGCCATCTTCCAAGGAGGGGTGATGTGCCGGACACCTTGCACCTGCCTGGCCTCAGGGCCCATTTTCAGGGCTCAGAGAGGTGAAGTCACTCGCTAAGCATGCACAGCTAATTGGAGGCAGAGCTGGGACTCAAACCCTGGTCCCCTGTTCCCAGAGCCTGCGTTTTTACCTCTCTGCTGTCCCCTGCCCTGCACTGTCACCTCTCACCCTCCGAGCGCCCTCTTCTCTCCCTCCTCATACCCTTTACCCCCTCCCTCCTGCCTCTGTCTACCCCACCAGGCCCCCACCCCCGCCAGCATTCCAGCCTGGCGCTGCCAGCGTCGCAGTCATCCGCTGGCTGGAAAGATGCCCTGGGCCACAGCGCTCGCCCTGCCTGCCTGGTGGCAGCCCTGCCCGCCCAGGGCCTTTCTGGCTTGCAACCAGTTGCTGCAGAGAAACCCTGAGCTCGATTTTTCTGACCACCCGATGGCCACCGTTCCCTCCACTTAATAAATTGCACAGGAGCAATGGGTGGTCGATGACAAAGGCCTGCACAGGCTGAGCTGGAAATTAAAAGTGGTGTCCGAGAGTCGGTCTGAATGCAGCAACAGGAACCATGAATATTTTACAAGAAACCGGAATTATTAATGTTTCAATAAAAACAAAACCCCAGTGTCCATGTGAAGATTACATGTGACTTAAAGCCTTCAGAAAACCACTGTGGTTCTCCTTCCCTCTCTCTTAAACCACTCAGCACGGCGGCGCTTAAACCGTCCCCATCTCGCCAACCCTCAACCCACCGGCTCTAAATGGCGGTGGGCAGAGCTGCATCCGCCCGGCAGCCCTGATCATTAGTGCGGCCCCCACCTTCCTTCAGAGGACGGACGACCAGAGAAATATTTCTGGAAGACTATTTACGAACTTCCCCATAATCATCAATCATACGGTTAAGAAGGAATGGAGCAAGATTTCTTACCTCAAGGAGCCTCTAATGCAAAAAAGCTATTTACTGGGCACGGACGGGGCCTGCGATTCTGATGCCATTACTATAGAATACATAATAGCATCAATAATTAACTATAAATTGGATTTAATATTTTATGCTGGCGACATGTAATTTACACTCTACCCGAGAAATCAAAGGTCATGTCTGAAATAAATGAGCGTGGGGTCGGGCCTCCAGTGGAATTAGCACACTTCCCCACTCCTGGCAGCTGGAGCCCACGGGGAGGGCGGCCTCGGGGAGACGCTGGTCTCCGGAGTGCGGAGTGCAGCTCTTTGAAAGAGGCCCCAGGCCTCCCTGGGGTGAGCGGATGCTTCTGGAGGCTCTGGGAGGGGGAAACTTGGAGAGGCCAAACCAGAGGCAAGTCCGCCTCTGAGACAGAAGGGCAAGGCGAGGTTGTGGTACTGAAGCGCTGGCAGGGATCTGAGGGGACACTGGGGCCCAGGGAGAGGAAAGGATCTCCCAGAGTCACACAGGGACTCGGTGGCAGGTTCAGAAGAGGACCCAGGGCTCCCGACTGCAGCCTTGGTCAGCTCTGCTCTGACAGGTGGGGTGGGGGGTTGTCACCCCGGACCTCGGGTTTGTCTGCTCGCCCCTGGCCTGGGCTGGCGCCTGGCTCTGTCCTGTGTGCTTCTCAGAACTGTTCGGCCCTGGCTGGAGGGTGGGGGGAGGCTTGGTCTCCAACGGGGAGGTGTAGGCTCAGGCCAGCATTGTGGGGAAGTGCTGGGGTCTGGATAGGCAAGGACGTGTCCTGCACGTCCCGTTTGGCATTAACGAGCCGAGCGTGTGCGTTCACTCAGCCTTCCACAGCTCCCCACGCCCCCAGGAGAAAGCCTAGACTCCTCTTCTTGCTGTACAAAGCCCTTCACCCTCTGCCCCGGCTCACCTCTTCCTCCACACCTCCTGCCTCCAGCCCCTCCTGCATGCACCCCAAGCTCCAGCTACACCTGCTGGGGACCATGCTCTGCTCACGCCAGGCCTTTGCCCGGGACATTCCCTCTGCCTGGGACACCCTTCCCTAGGTCCTCACATGGCTCCCACTCACTTCGCTCCAGTCTCTGCTCAAGGCTCTTTCCAGCAGCGCCTGTCCACCCTCTCCACCCCCTCGCCCCCGTCCACCATGCCCTGCTTCATCTTCTTCCCTGTGCTATCAACACCTGCCGTTTTATCACCCTACAGGGTCATTGAAGGTCTCCCCTCATTAGAATGTCAGCCCTGGGAACCTCATCCCGTCTGTTCACTGCAATTTCCACAGTGCCTAGAATAGAACTGGGCTCACAGTATGTGCTCAATTAATATTTGTTGACTAAAAGAATAAAAGAAACTGGTTAGCTCTAAGTCATCTTTTATGTCTTTGTGTAGCCATCACCTCCTCCAGGGAAGTCTGTCCCACTCTCCTGCCAATCCCCCCAGCCCACTATGCTGAGTCATGTGCTCCCTCAGCACCCACAGGGTCATATTCTAGCACTGATTTGGGGGTTACACCCATCTGTGTTTTTGTCTGTCTCCCCTGCATGTCCTGGTCTCTGAGGCCTCCTCAGTGCCCCGTACAAGGTCTGCATACAACAGGAGCTCAGTACATGAATGCTGGGTAGATGCTGAATGTGCTGGGCCATCGTCCTGTGGGGTGATGGCGGGCATGGGAAGCAGACAGGGATGGGGATGGCCCAAGCCCTGCACTCTGGACTCTGGGGGCTTCTAGAAGCTGCTAAGGCTGTCTCAGGATGTGGCCCCAGCCAAGAGGCAGGGGTGGGGACCAGAAAGCAGAACCCTCCCTCCTCCACCCACCACACCTCAAGTGCCCAGGTTGGGCAGGGAGCTGGGAGGGGCCCAGGAGAGGGGTTCTGTTTCCTCGTCTGTCCCGGCAGATTAGACTGGGTGGGCCGTGCTATGGACGGAATGTCGCTTTCCCCCTCAAATTCGTATGTTGGAATCCTAACCCAAAGATGATTGTGTTAGAAGGTGGGACTTCGGGACTGAAGTAGGAAGGCGGAGCCCTCATGAATGGGATTAGGGCTCTTACAAAAGAGGCTCCAGAGAGACCCCTAGCCCCTTCCACCACGTGAGGACGCAGCCAGCAGGCACCGCCATGAACCAGGAAGAGGTCCCGCTCCAGAACACAAGCGTGCAGGTGCCTTGACCTTGGACTTTCCAGCCTCCAGAACTGTGAGAAATACATTTCTGTTGTTTAGAAGCCACGCAGTCTGTGATATTCTGTTACAGCAGAACAAGCAGACTAAGACAGACCCCAAAGCCTTTCCAGTGTGGAAATGCCTGGTTGTCTGTGACCTGGGGGTGGGAGTGGGTCTTAGGAACAACTGATGTTTGTTGGAATTAATATGGAAGTTTTAAAGTATTATCTCATTTAATCCCCACACAGTCCCACGAGGCAGGCACTGCTATTCTCCCCTTTTACAGACAAGGAAACTGAGGCACAGAGAGCCTAGTGGCGTGCCCAAGCTCACATGCAGCCAGTCTGCAGTAGAGTCAGGACTTGAACTAGGTTGACTGGCTCTAGAGGCTAGACTGCAAACACCACTGTCCTACCTGATGGCTGACGTTAGTCCTGGAATGTCAGCCTGGGGTTGGGATGGGGGTGGGTGTTTGGTCTGAGTCCTTGCTGAGGAGTATGGAGTGGCCGGGGAGGGGGCCCTTGAAATTCAGAGGGAGCCTGGACTAAGGGGAGCAGGTGCCCTTCAGCACACAGTGGGCCAGGGCAGCATCTTTCTTGTTGCCCCTTCACCCTCCCCACCCACAAACGTAGACTAGACTGAGAACTAGCCACCTACTTGCTGTGTGAGCTTGGGCAGGTCACCTTCCCTCTCTGGGCCCTGGAAGCCTCATTTGAGGCAGTGAATATGAGCTCCAAGCCTCCTTCCAGCTTTATCAGCCCGAGATGCTGTGGGTCTATCTCTGCTCTCTCTCTCTCCTTCCTCCCCCTGGCTCCTGCCAGGGACTCCCATTAGCTGAGCCCAATGGGGAGCCACAGGGCTCAGGGGTGTGTTGACATCACCCGTGCGGGTCAGCCTCACAGGCCCAGAGCAGGGCAGAGAAGGCAGAAACAGGACCTGGAGGGGTGACCAGAAGAGACAGCACAGCTGGTGGTAAATGTCTGTCGAAGTGAATGAAGCAGAAGGAAGACACGGGAGTTTCTTCTCCAGGAGCCTCCAACAGGTGTGTTCACTGGAGCCAGCTCAGCCAGGTGTGCACTTCTGCCTGGTGGAGGCTTTGTGTGCCTGGGGACAGGGCTCCATCCCAAGGGAATGGGGATGGATTGGTCGGGGGACATGGGGGCTGAGTTTGCCACCCCGTGGTCCCTGATCTTGTCTGGAGTCCAGACCACTGGCCAGACCTTCAACAAACTGTCAGGCTGGCCTTGGTCACTGAACGTCCTCCTCTGAAAGCAGACACCATCACATCTTCACTCCTGTTAGCATCAAAGCACAGTATCTGTATTTTCTCTATTCCACCCTACACCTGTAGCCCATTTCATAGATGAGGAATCTGAGGCTCAGAGAGGTAAAGAAAGCTGCCCAAAGAGACACAGCTAACGAGAGGCAGAATCAGGATGGGGCCTCGGCCTGGGTGCTCTTCATGGTCTGTTCTGCTTCCCTCATCAGCCCACCCCAGGAGGGAGAGAGGAGGCAGCCAGGGGAAGGGTCGTCAGTGGGATCTGCCTCAAATCCTGGACCTCCCCACACTGGCTGTGCAGCATTGGGCAAATCATTCACCCCCTCTGAGCTTCTGTTTCCTCATCTATAAAACACAGCTCAAGATATCTAACTGGCAGGGATGTTTCGAGTGATATAGATAGGAGGGGACATCAGACCTGGGCAAGCGGTGGAGCTCAGGGCACGGGTTTCCTAATGTCTGAGCTGGTTGGTGTAGATCGTTGTCAAGTGACAGGGGCCTAGTTCTGCAGAGGACAGAAGAAAGAGAGGGACACTCTGGGGTGTGGCAGGCCCTCCTCACCCCTGCAAAGGTGGTTTGAAGGAAGCTACTTGCCACATGTTCTGGTTATCTATCACTGGTGATAAAATATCGCCCCAAGCCCTGTGATCTAAGGCAGTGGCATTTTTCAATGATCTCTCAGTTCTGAGTGTTGCCGGGGTTCAGGGAGGCGGTTCTTGCTCAGGTGTTCATGCAGTTGTGGCTGGGGCAGGAGCCGTCCTGAAGGCTTCCTCAGTGTCAGGTCTCATGGCTGATGCTGGCATCCTCTAGGACCGCAGCTGGGCCTGTTGGCTGGGCTGCCCCCACGTGCTCTCCCCATGTGCCCTGGGCTTCCTCAGAGCATGGCGTCTGGGTTCCAAGAGGGAGCGTCCCAAGTGGGCCAGTGGAAGCCGTATTGCCCGTCATGACCTAGAAGTCACGTAACACCACGAACACTGTCATCTCAGGCCCACCCAGATCAAGGGAGGGAGAGGAGAGGATGGCTGTCACTGTGTTAGAAGACCACGGGATGGAGGGTGTCATGGTGGGCATGTTTGGAAAATACATCTGTCACACTGTATGAGTTCTGTGGTCCCAGAAAGGAGCTTTGATGTCCCCTCTGCTTTCTTCTCTCACATCTGGGAGGTCCATGTTTACCAAGTTGCTCTTCTCCCTTGAAGACTGCAGATCAGCCTGCAGTGAGATAACACAGCTTTGAGGAACGAGGGTAAGCTGAGGCTCCAGCACCAGGCATAGGATCGACGCAGAGAAGGTGCTTGATAAGCTTTGGCCAGTGGGATCTCAGAGCACTGTACGCAAACGGTCCAACGTTCCTAGGAGGGCAGGAGAAGCTGTGAGTCCATGCAGAGGGGTCCCTCCAGCTCAGACCTGCAGCCACCAGCACAGAAAGATCAAAGGCCTTCCCTGGGTCACACAGCAGTCCATCAGGAAAAGCAGGAACAGAATCCAGGTCTCCTGTTGTCTCTCTTGGGGCTTCCGCCAGAACACTGGGTAGCCCATGAATCTGCAGAAGAAATTGCCCGGGAGCATGGGTTTAAGTGTTTGAGCTTCTGAGAAGTAGCTCTGTCAAGGGCAGAACCTTGCTTCCATGGCTAAATCCCTGCTCTATCGGAGTCGGGTGGGGTGGGGGATGGAGGACACCCCGCATGCTCTTCTTACCATGTGACATTGGCCCTCCTTCCATGGAGAGGTGAGTCTATGTTCCCTCCCTGTGACTCCAGCTTTTGAATCTACCTGTAATTGAAGGCCGGAGCCCCCTTACTCTCTTCACAGACTTTGAACAGCCTCATAACTGGAGGTCCCACAGTTGGGGCTTGAGGAAGGAGAGGGACTCAGACCCTTAAAGTGTCATTTCCCAAAGAGTGTTTCCTGGAACACTAGGCCCTCAGCATATTAACGGGGATTCTGCCAGGATAAAGGGGAAGGTTCTATAATCAAATAAGTCTGAGAAATGGTTTGAATAAAATCAAACTCGGGCTTCCCTGGTGGCACAGGGTTGAGAGTCCGCCTGCTGATGCAGGGGACACGAGTTCGTGCCCCGGTCTGGGAAGATCCCATATGCCGCGGAGTGGCTGGACCCGTGAGACATGGCCGCTGAGCCTGCGCGTCCGGAGCCTGTGCTCTGCAATGGGAGAGGCCACAACAGTGAGAGGCCCGCGTACCGCAAAAAAAAAAAAAAATCAAACTCTATTGCAGGACTTCTCAGAGCATTTACTAGCCTTGTAACCCTCCAGGAGGGAACTGGCATTCATAGTGCTTCCCAAACTTACTTGATTACTGAATCCTCTCCCCTTTTAGTTTTCTATGAAGCATCTTGAGAGATTGGCGTATCCTGGGGCACATTTTGGGAGGCAGTGTCCGAGAGCAACTTGGATGTTAACAAGGGCAATTTTTAAATAGCAAAAGGAGAGCAGCTGTAGGGGTATGTCAAACACGATCCAGGGAACAGCGGGACCTCGGGGTGCTTCACTGATACCATCTCTGCCACTGCAGTAGAGCTCAGATGGGCAGTACTTGAGGGTATCTTAGGTCTTGAAGGGCCACATGCAGGGCTTGTCCTAGAGTGGGGCCCTGAGACCAGAAGGGGTAGATTTTTCCAAGGAGACCTCCTTCCTTGCTGCCTGTTGAGTGACACCAAGAATCCCTGGGGCCCTGGGCCTTGCGGGGCGGGAGAGGTAGGCCCCAGGCCTGGGCTCTGGCAGCTCCTCCCCTGCAGACCGGCCTGCGGGCTAGTGTCGCCTTAACGCTGTGGTCAGGCGGCCATGTGGCTGGGCTCCCTGGGCTGGCAGGGCCGCATAATGGATGGCCCAGACCCGCCCGCTAACGGCTCCATTAAATGTGGTCGATTTTTTTTTTTTCTGGTTCCCGGTGTTTTAAGCTGAGTATCTCTGGGCAGGCATTCAAAGCCCCGTTCCAGAGCTAATCTCAGAGGCAGGGACGGAGCAGGCCTGGCTGCATTAAATAGCTAAATCTGGCGCAGGGTGGGTGGAACTCACTCGAGGAAAGAATAGCATCTCTGTGGTCTTGGACATCGGTCAAGGGGCTGGCTGTGCTCCCTGCCCTTCAGGCTGTCAGAGGGGGTGGATGGGCGGTGGTGGGGTGCTGGGGAGCGGTTCCAGGTGAAGACACTGAATATGGGAGCTCCGTGCCTTTGCTATGTGTCGTCCAGGGAATTGCTGACCCTCTGTGTGCATTGGTTTTCATGCTAGGATTCACTCCTTTGTAAGCCTCTCTACAGATGGAATCCAAGCGGTTTGGGGAGCTGGGTAGTTTCTGGGGATAGCAGGATATTGGGGTTGAGAGGAGCTTGAGGTTTTCCAAAGCCTGAGGAGAAAGTCCAGGCCAGCTGGCGGAGCAGTGCGGCCAAAGGCTGGGGGTCTAGACATGCAGCGGTCATAGTAGGTCTGGGAGGAGGGTCGGGACGGCCCAGTGATGGGGAGCTGAGGGCGAGAGAGACACAGACACGGGGCCAGATGCCCTTTTTGCATTGTGTAGTCTGAGCCCCCCTTGTCTCTCGGGGGTTAGGACCCCAGAGCAGGGCAGGCTGGAAACTCAACTGTGCTGGGAGGGGAGAGGCGAAGGCCAGGACAGGGTGGGGAAAAGACCCATTGCTGAGCCCTGGGTCGGGTCTGGGCAGAGTCTGGAGAGGAGGTGAACTTGCTGAGAACCCATGAGGCTCCAGCTGGAGTGGGGGGCACGGGGAGTTGAGAGCAGCAGGCCTGATGGCAGATCACATCACACGAGAGGCGGAAAAACTCTTGGAGGTCAGGTTCCGTCCCTTAATGGGGAACCTGAGGCTCAGAGAGGGCGAGGAGCTTGCTGGAAGTCACAGGGTGGCAGAGCTGGGCCTAGAATCTGGGTCTCTGATTCCCAGAGAACGGATGTGATGGAGCTCTTGGGTCCATCCATACCCCTCCCCCACCCTGCCTGCACTTGGTCCCCAGCCTCTGGTCTATCAGGGACCTGCCACTCCAGGTGCTTGGATGAGGGACATCTTTACCACCCAAGGTGGGGCAGGGCTGGCCGGAGGCGCAGGAACAAGGAGTCAGTGATCTAATTTCTAATCCCGTCTTGGCCACAAGCCTGCTTAGTGGTCTTGGTAATTTCCTCACTCTGGGTCTCGGCCTTTGCATGTACAAAATGGGAGCGATTGGCCTAGCCTGGGGGATCCTTCCAGCAGTGGGATGTGGGTCTGTGCCATGCTTCAGGGGCTGGCATTTGGGGCTCCTCCAGCCAGCATCCTGCCCCTCCCCTGCCCCATAACCTCACCAGTTGTCCTCTCCTTCCTCTCTTCTTGGACTTTTCACCCCTGCATGCCACTGAACTACACCCTCAGAGTCATTATTGAATGCCTACTGTATGCCCTACCATCATTTGCTGGGCTCTTGCCCATAAGGGAACCGACAGTTCAGCTGGGGAGACTGGGGATGCAGGATGTGTGCGCAATGCAGTGAGGGGTTGTGTCACTTTCCTATTGCTGTTGTGACAAATTACCACAATCTTACTGGCTTTAAACAACACAGATCTATTCTCTTATAATTCTGTAGGTCAGAAGTTTCACTGGATTAAGGTCAAGTTGTCAGTCCGTTGTGCTCCCTCTGGAGGCTCTAGGGGAGAATCTGTTTCATCGCTTTGTCCAGCTTCTAGAGGCCACTCATATGCCTTGGCTCGTGACCTCCTTCCTCCATATTTAAAGCCATCAGCCACCATCTTCCAATCTTCTCTCCGACTCTGACACTCCAGCCAGACGGTCATCCAGGTGGTCCCAAAGGAATCACAAGGGGTGACCCGGGATGCGCCTCCTTCACTTAAGCACACCTTCCAAGTCCCTTTGCACGTCACAGATTTCAGGGAGTAAGACATGGGCCTCTTTGAGGGCTATTATTATGCCACTACAGGTGTCAAGACAGTCCCTGCGTCCAAAACTCTCAGGTGGCACGGAAGTCCTGCCCAGGCCTTGCTTGGAGCCAGTCTTGGGTTCAAATCCCAGTTCTTCTACCTGTGAGCTGCATGGCCATGGTCGGCAAATCTGCCAACTGCACTGAGCCTCAGTTTCCTCATCTGTAAATCAAGAATCATAATACCCACCTCACAGGCACGCAATGAACACTTAAGATACTGCGGGTAGGGTGCAGACCACAGTGCCCGGTCTAGAGTAACTGCTCAATAAATGGTTGCATCTGCTTTAATTTTTAGGTGGCATAAAACCTAAAAATTCTGGTTCTGGGGCCACTGCAGAGGCTGGGCAAGGGCAGAGGGGAGGTGAGGCTTGGGCTCCACCCTGCCCACCCTGCCATGACACCCCAGGGACGTATTGTGGGGTTGGCAGGTTTCATGATACTTACACGCACTGGGCTTTCTGGGCCAGGCCTTGCCCTTTCTGTCTTGATCTGATTCTTTTATTCATGTCACTATCATTTGCTGAACTACTGAGTTAGAGGTACAGTGGTGAACAGGACAGACACATGGACTCCCAAGAAGCTTAGGTTCCGGCGTATGTGTGGAAGGAACAGTCAGTGAGCAATAATACTATTATGTACACAAAATAATTCCAGCTTGCTAAGTGTTAAGAAGGATGTAAACAGGGTATTATTTGAGAGAGTCCTGAAGTGGTTGAGGAAGTCTCTCTTCTGTGACGTTTAAGCTGATCCCTGAAAAATAAGAAGAGCCACGCCTGGGAAGCGTTGAATTAAAGCATTGACCTGGGCCTAGGGAATGGCAAATGCAAAGGCCCTGGGGTAGGAAAGAGCCTGCACATTCAGAGGCCAGCGTGGATGAAGCAAGTGTTCACACAGAAGAGTAACTGAAGATGAGGTGGGAGAGAGGCAGGGCCAGGCCCACCAGGAATTTGTATTTTGTTCTAAAGATGAAGGGTGGAGGGTTTGAAGAAGGGGACATGACGATTTGGTTTATGTTTGTAAAGATCACTCTATCTGCTTAATTGAAAATGGACAGGTGTCAAGTGGGGGGTAGTGTGCGGGGGTGTATTATATTATTGTCCTCAATTATTCATTTCTGTCCGGAGGATCATACATTCCTACCTCAGTGGCTTACAGTCTGGTCATGTGACTTGCTCTGGCCAATGAAATGGGAGTGGTGGCGTGTGCCATTTCGGGGCAGAAGCCTTAAGGCATTGTGTGATATGCCACGTCTCTTTCCCTTCCTCTGAAACAACTTGCAATGTTCTAGAAGGAGGCTGTTCCGTCTACGCAGGTGCAGAGTGAAGGTGACGGATCAGAGCTGTATCTGACCAGCACTGACCAGGCAGTGTGACCTAAGAATAAATCTTTATTCCGGTAAGCCACTGAGACAAGGAGATAATTTGTCACTGCAGCACCACTTAATCTGGCCTGACTAATACAGGGGCTAAAAATGGAAGTGGAAAAACCAGCAAGAAGACTGTCTCTCTGGTTGAGGTGAGAGATGAGGTGGCCCGGTCCTGGGAGCTGGTGGAGGAGTGGGGGGACCTGCCACCCAGCATTAAGTCTCTGTGACGTTTAGCCCTGGTTGGGAGTCAGAGGGACAAGCTGAGAGTTTTCCTTTCTGCCTTTGAGTCCACAGGAACCACAGAGCCTGCTTCCTGGGGCATCTGGGCGCCCTGTGTCACCCAGAGGTGCTGGCTTCTCAACTCCAAACTCCATGGCATGTCTCCTGTAAAAACACCAGTGTCTCTCTGTGAAAGTAGGGCTGGCTTGCATGTGGTATAAGGACTGAAACCACTTTTTTGGGTTGATGGCCAGAAGCCTGGATGGAGACACCAAAGTTTGGTATCCTTTTTATCCTGGGAGGAGGCAGGCTGAAGACTCCAAGGATAAATGCTCCATAGGAAGAGTCAGGGGAGAAGGCGGTCACGGTGAGAGAAGGATCTCCAGTGCTTTTTGCATCAGCCAGGGAAACCTGAATGTCTCCAAAAGGTCACCTGCTGGATGGACAGGGCAAGACCTGCCATGCTGAGAAGGCCTTTTCCAGGAAAAAGGATTCTGCTTATTGTTGGTAATAACCCAATTCACCATTTATTGAGTCATTACTATAAACCAGATACTGCACTAAGTGCTTTCATACACTGCCTTGTTTAATCTTCATGACAATTCCAAAAGGTAAGATTTACTCATATTAAAAGTGACAAAAGCAATATTTGCCTGATGGGCGATTTCAACCATTGCCGAAATATATGAGGAAATTGTGAGCATCCCCATTCATATCGCTCACAGATATATTCATTTGTCCATTTTGTAGATGAGAAAACTGAGACCCAGAGAATAAGAATAACAATGACAGCTAATATTTCTTGAGCATTTAGGGTGTGCCAGACTCTGCTAAGCACTTTTCACACATTGTCTCATGTAATCCTCACAAGAATTCTTGGAGGGAGGTAGCTATTATCATCCCCATTTTACAGATGAACAGCTGAGCCTCAGAGGCCCAATTAAATGACCTGAAGTTACAAAGGAGGTAAGAGGTGGAGCTGGGATTTGAGCACAGAGCTGTCAGAAAACATTTCATTGAGTGTCTGCCGATTACTCCCTAGGTTCCAGGCCCTGTGTCAGGAGCTGGGAGACGGAAGTACAGAATGCAGACCCTGGCCCTGTGGCCACATTCTTGGGGAGAAGAAGACAACACGGTATTGATAAGGTCTTGTGTGTAAAGCAAAGGGTGTTTCTGTTTGTATTTAAGGGGAGAGGGAGGGAGGGGGATTCTAGGGAAGTTCTGGGAGCTGTTGGAAGCCTTGAGACTCCAAGGTGAACAGAAAGAGCCCTGGACAGGAGTCGCTGGCCCTGGCTCTTTTCCCAGCTCTGCCATCACACGTATTCATCAACTACCTCTGAGCATCTTCTATTGCCACCAGGGTGACACAGGGCCCAGGTCTACTCTTGTGGTGCTCCCAGCCTTATAGGGAGCAAGTGCCTGAGCAGGTGTAAGGAACGTTGTGAAAGTGGAAATGAAGTTGTGTTCCTTATTGTGGCCCTCGAGGCCATTCTGACCTTTAACCACTCTGGCCACAGCTCCTATCTTGACCCCTCTCATCTCTGTGCTCAGGCCTCAAGAGCCTTCTCTTAAATTCTTGAATGGTCCAGAGATCCTACACCCACAGGACCTTTGCACATGCTCTCTCTGCTTTTTCTTCAGATCCCAGGTTTATTATCATTTCATCAAGGAAGCATTCCTGACCCTCATGACAAAGTCAAGGCCCACATATTAGATGCCCTTATGGCATTTATGGTTGTGCTGTGAGTAGAAACCTCAGTCCATAAACTCAGGTGTGCAAGAAATGGAATCTCTTGGGCTTCCCTGGTGGTGCAGTGGTTGAGAGTCCGCCTGCCGATGCAGGGGACGCGGGTTCGTGCCCCGGTCCGGGAAGATCCCACATGCTGCGGAGCGGCTGGGCCCGTGAGCCATGGCCGCTGAGCCTGCGCGTCCGGAGCCTGTGCTCTGCAACGGGAGAGGCCACAACAATAAGAGGCCCGCGTACCGCCGATGAATACGAAAAAAAAAAAGAAATGGAATCTCTTTATTTTCATGTTCCATTGGTCTATTTGTCTTTCTTTGCATTAATACTACACTATCTTAATTACCTTCGCTTTATAATATCTTAATTTTCAGTGGTTTAAGTTTTTTAACTGTGTTTTTCAAGATCATCTTGGCTCTTCTTTTTTTTTTAATTAATTAATTAATTTATTTATTTATTTTTTATTTTTGGCTGTGTTGGGTCTTTGTTGCTACATGCAGACTTTCTTTAGTTGTGGTGAGCGGGTGCTACTCTTCGTTGCGGGACATGGGCTTCTCATTACGGTGGCTTCTCTTGTTGCAAAGCATGGGCTCTATGCATGTGGGCTTCAGTAGTTGTGGCTTGTGGGTTCTAAAGTGCAGGCTCAGTAGTTGTGATGCACGGGCTTATTTGCTCCGCAGCATGTGGGATCTTCCCAGACCAGGGCTCGAATCCGTGTCCTCTGCATTGGCAGGCGGATTCTTAACCACTGCACCACCAGGGAAGCCTTTGACTATTCTTAACCTCTGCATTTTCATAAAAAAATTTAAAGTTAACTTATTCGTTTCAACCAAAAAGTGTGCTGGAGTTTGGATTTGGATTACACTGAATCCAAAGTTATGGTTTCTCTCTAATTTATGGAGAATAGATAGATTTACAATATTGAGTATTCTAATCCATGAACATGGTATAACCTTCTATTGATTTTAAGTCTTTAATTTCTTTGAATAATGTTTTCTAGTTTTCTATGTAGAGGTCTTATACATTTCATTTTAGATTTATTATTATTTATTTGATATTTTTGATTCTATTATAAATTATATATTTTTACATTTCATTTTCTAATTATTATTACTAATATATAAATACAATTCAATTGTTTGCTAAATTTGTCAAATCATTTAAGTTATTTGTAAATTATTTTAGATTTTCTGTGAACACAACCACATTGTCTCCTGATTCTTCCTTTATAATCTTTATTTCTTTTATTTCTTTTCTTATCTTATTGTTCTGGCTAGGATCTTCAGCACAATGTTAATTAGAAGTGGTGATAGTAGATTCAATTGTCTTATTAGCAATCTCAGAGGAAGGTTCTCAAAATTTTACTCTTGGGTATGATGTTTGCTGTGATTTTATGTAGATACTTTTTGTCAGGTTAAGGGAATTTTCCTTTTTAAATATTTGCTAAAAGTTTTAAAATTGTGAATGGTGTTAAATTTTATCAGATGAGTTTTTTTGCATGTATTGAGATGACTGTATGATTTTTCTCATTTATTTCCTTTATTCTATTAATATGGTCAATTACAATAATTGATTTAAAAATTTTTTTGAAGTATAATTGATTTACAATGTTTTGTCAGTTTCTGGTGTACAGCAAAGTGATTCAGAATATATATATATAATTTTTCACATTCTTTTCCATTATGGTTTATTACAGGATATTGAATATAGTTGTCTGTGTTATACAGTAGGACCTTGTTGTTTATCTATTTTATATAAACCTCTCATTCCTGGGGAGAAAAATCTCAACTCGGTTGTGACCATAATAATCTCTATACACATGGATTTGATCTGCTTGTATTTTGGTAAGGATTTTTCCATCTATCTCATTTAATCCTTACAAGAACTCTGCAAGGAAGATAATTATTATGATCTCCACTTTACAAATAAACAACTGAGTCTTAGAGTGTTTAATTAATCATGAGAGATTGGCCTATAATTTTCTTTTCTTGCAATATTTTGTTATCAAAATGTTTTAATATATTTTGGCCTCAAAATGTATTAAAAATATGATTTTAAAATACATTCTTTGAAATAGTTTGTGTAAGATTGTTATCATTTCCTCCTTATATGTTTGGAAGAATTCAACAGTGAAACAACCTGCACCTAAAATTTTCTTTGTGATACTTTTTTTTTTTTAATGGACATCTTTTCTTTAAAATATATAGGACTAACCAGATTTTCTATTTCTTCTTCTGTCAGTTTATGTTAGTTGAATTGTTTGAGGAATTTGTCCAGTTCATCTAAATTATCATTCATTATTGTAAAACTCTACACAATATCTTTTTTATTAACTTTTATATCTTTTTAATATCTGTAAGCTTTGTAGTGTTGTTTCCTTTTTGCATTTCAGATTTTGGTTATTTATGCCTTCTACACAAAAGCAGCTTTAGGAAGTTCAATAAAGCTATCCAAGATCTTACCAGCCCGAATACAGCTCAAACTTTTTTACTCTGGATTCTTGCTGCCTCCCTGGGTTTTCCCTGGAAGTAAGATTTATAGATTTTTTTTCAGATTCTGTGAAGCTTTCTGGTATTCTATTGTCCTCCTATAACACTTGACCTAGAGGAAGTATAGTGTAAGGTCCACCTTTATCAGAGAGCTATAATCTCTACACCACTCTTCACTGCTTCTGCCTCTCCCCAAATCCCATATGCCACCCTGCTACACACAGACACATTTACACTTACATCAGCCCAGGAATCTTTACATAATCTGAGAGATAGGGGAGCTTGCTCTCACTCTTTACATAATCTCCAAAATTTCTCCATGACCTGAGGTTATGATTCTCCTATTTGAAATTCAAAAGAGATTTCCATTTTCTTTTCCTGCTGTCTCATTGCTTCCTCGAACTCAGTCAGGTCAGAGCATCGAGAGATGGGGTGAGTGGTTAGAAATGAAGCCTGGAAAGCAGGCAGGTGAGCTTGAGAAAGTCACTTAACCCCTCAGAGCCTCAACTTTCCCAGTTGTAAATTGAAGGTAAAGACCCCTATCCTGCCTGCTCACAGCGTAAATACAAAGAATCAAATGAATGCTCAAAAGCAAGGATGCTTAAAGATTGTTTATTTTATTGTGAACAATACCATCCACTCAAAAGTTTATATAAACATACACATACAGTTTAAGTAATAGTAATTATAAATAATAGAATACAGTATAATATAATTAATAATAATTATAAA
This sequence comes from Aethalodelphis obliquidens, assembly GCF_003676395.1. Classification (NCBI taxonomy): domain Eukaryota; kingdom Metazoa; phylum Chordata; class Mammalia; order Artiodactyla; family Delphinidae; genus Aethalodelphis; species Aethalodelphis obliquidens. The sequence goes on from NW_020837953.1 coordinate 33,346,406, forward strand.
ATACATACCTGTGTCCACATCACCCAGCTCAAAAAATAACTGTACCTTTGAGACTCCTTGTGGATCTCAACAGCTTCCTGCCTTTCTCCCAAGAAGTAACCAGTGTACTGAATTTTGTACTAACTATTCTCAATTCTTTTTTGTTTCACTCCTTAAAAAGATATCCCTTGAGTATTTTTTTTTTTAGCTTTACCTATTTTTGAGCTTTATATAAATGAATTCCACTATATATGTCTTTTTCTGTGACTTGCTCCATTCAGTCATCATTGTGCTGTGGAATCCATCCATGTGTTCATGTGTAGCTGTAATTCATTTTCACTGTTGTATAATATTCCATGGTAGGAATATACCACAATGGATTTATCCATCTGTGATTGCTGGATGTTTGCATCATTTCTATTTGAGTTATTTCAAATAATGCTCTATGAACATTCTTGTAGATGTCTCCACACCACAGCTATGACCTAATTTTTTTAGGAGTAAAATTGCTGAATCTTAGGGTGTGTGTGTATTTCATTCAAAGACATTATTTATTATTATTTTTCCTATTGCTGCTGTAACAAATTACCACAAACTTAGTGGTTTAAAGAAACACATTTATTATCTTATAGTTCTGAAGACAGAAGTCCAAAATGAGTCTCAGGCTAAAATCAAGGTGTTGTCAGGGCTGTGTAACTTTTAGATGTTCTAGGGGAGAATCTATTTCTTTGTCTTTCCAAGCTTCTAGAGGCTTGATTCATGACCCCCTCCTCTATCTTCAAAGCCAACAGTGTAGCATCTTCAAATCTCTCTCTGACTCTGAGGCTTCCCTCTCCCACTTATAAGGACCTTGTGATTACATTGTGCCCACTCATATCATCTAGGATAATCTTCCCACCTCAAGGTCAGCTGAGTAGCAACATTAATTCCATCTTCAATCTTAATTCTCCTTTGCCATGCAAGCTAACATATTCATAGGTTCTGGAGATTAGGATGTAGATGTTTCTTGGTGGTGGTGTGAATCATTCTGCTTATTATACTAGGTCATGCAATTGTTTTCTAAAGGTTTTGCCTATTTATATTTCCACCAATGTAGGTCCATTCCTTTTGTTTCTACAAGACCCACTCTTTACATTTTTATTTATTATAATTTCTTACTTTGAAATAGTTTAAAATTCACAGGAAATTTCAGAGATAGTACCAAAGTGTAACTTTCACTTGGCTTTTACATGCTCTTTTTTCTCTTTCTTTTTCTTTCTTTCTTTCTTTCTCTTTCTTTCTTCTTTCTTTCTTTCTTTCTTCCTTCCTTCCTTCCTCCTCCTCCCTCCCTCCCTCCTTTCTTTCTTTCTTTTTCTTTCTTTCTTTCTTTCTTTCTTTCTTTCTTTCTTTCTTTCTTTCTCTCTTTCTCTCTTTCTCTCTTTCTTTCTTTCTTCTTCCCTTCTTCCCTCCCTCCCTCCCTCCCTCCTTCTCTTTCTTTCTTTCTTTTATTCTTTGGTATATTGTCCTATGACATTTTACCACATGTGTACGTTAGAGCAACCATCACTACAATCAGGATAAAGACCCCTTTTAAACCCTAAGCATGGTACAGATCTTCGAGATTATCATGAGAAGGCTGGCCCTGGAGGCCTCGTGTGGGTAAGAAGACTGGCTCAGAGCCAGGGAATGTTCTGGGGTGAGGCCCCGAGGGTGGTAGAGAGAGGGTCATGGCACCTGAGGTACTGATCTGTTGGGGGGCAACTCTGCCCACAGGGGTCCTGGTGAGGGTCACCTTGACCAAGTCCTTCCCAGCACACCTGAGTACACAGGCAGTAGAGAGCAATGACTTTAACTCTTCCAGATTAATCCTGCTAAGTTGCAACAATATTGATATGCTATTATTTTCCATCTTTATTCATCCCCCGGCGAAGAAAGAACGACTCCCCCCAGGCCATTCATAATTGAAAAATGCTTTTAAGGCCTTTACGAGTTGAATACTAAATTTCGCGAGGTGCCTGCTTTATTGGGCCTCCAGTCACCGATGATACATTTGCTCCCTAATGTTCTTTAAGGAAAGGAGCTTGAGCGGCGTGATAGATGGGACCGATCGGGATCAATGCTCATTAGTGACTCTGGTGGCCAGGTGGGCCAGGGCTGATCACTTGGGTAGATAGGCTAGGCAGGGGAAAGGCTCTCAGCAAGAGACAGGGGCAAGGCCTGTTGGCTGCCATTCACCTTGGACTGTGACTTATCATTCATTCATTCACTCACTCATTCACTCAATAGATTCTTACTTTGCCCACTGTGTGCCAGCCCTGATGCTGGACACAGAAATGGATCAGACCCGCCCCTGTCCTCAAGGAACTCCCAGGACACACACAAAAAATAAGGGCAATAGAGTGAGTGGTATGTGTCTAAAGCTGGGAGTGTGCTCAGGGCCTGGGGAGCATGAGGGGGAGGTTAGTTTTCCATGGGGAGCTGGCAGGCAGGAAAAGCTTGATATCAGAAGTGACATTTTACTGGTGTCCAGTAAATGTTTGAAGTGTGAACAAAGACAATTGCCAGGGTGGGAAGGGTGTTCCTGGCACAGACACCAACATAGGCAAAGGCATGGAAGTGTGACCCACCTGGAGCAAGAAACTGAGCCACTTGACTTCTTAGATGAGTCACCCTGGTGGCTTCAGAAGTGGCCAAAGCTGTAACCCTACTGATCCAACTTACAGAGTCCTGGAACTGACTAAAAAGACAGAATAAAAAGGATCCTCAAAAACACCTGGCTCAGCATGAGGGGCGGAGCCTCGGGCACTCCAGGATCATGACGAATTGCGGCAGGGATAGGGGAGGATGGGGGCATTGGCTGCTTCTTCCAGATGCTAGGGTATGCAGCTGAACCTGGATCCAAAGCAGGCTCACCATATAGACAGGCCCAGATGACAACGCCCGGCTGCAGGATCGAACAGAGAGCAGGCCGGCCACCCTGTGCCTTTGGATTGGAGAATTTAACCCATATACATGTAAGCCACGTGGCTCACAAGGTCTTGGTGCTCCAGCTGGGTGTCAGGCCTGAGCATCTGAGGAGGGAGAGCCGAGTTCAGGACATTGGACCACCAGAGACCTCTCGGTCCCATGTAATATCAATCAGCGTGTGCTCTCCCAGAGATCTCCGTCTCAATGCTAAGACCCAGCTCCACTCAATGACCAGAAAGCTCCAGAGCTGGACACCCCATGCCAAACAACTAGCAACACAACCCCACCCAAAAGCAGAGAGGATGCCTAAAATCATACTAAGTTCACAACATCCCAAAACACACCACTGGACGTGGTCCTGCCCACCAGAAAGACAAGATCCAGCCTCATCCACCAGAACACAGGCACCAGTCCCCTCCACCAGGAAGCCTACACAACCCACTGAACCAACCTTACCCACTGGGGACAGACACCAAAAACAACGGGAACTACGAACCTGCAGCCTGCGAAAAGGAGACCCCAAACACAGTAAGTTAAGCAAAATGAGGAGAGAAATAAGCAGCAGATGAAGGAGCAAAGTAAAAACCCATCAGACCAAACAAATGAAGAGGAAATAGGCAGCCTGCCTGAAAAAGAATTCAGAGTAATGATAGTAAAGATGATCCAAAATCTTGGAAATAGAATGGAGGAAATACAAGAAATGTTTAACAAGGACCTAGAAGAACTAAAGAGCAAACAAACAATGATGAACAACACAATAAATGAAATTAAAATATCTCTAGAAGGAATCAATAGCAGAATAACTGAGGCAGAAGAACAGGTAAGTGACCTGGAAGATAAAATAGTAGAAATAACTACCACAGAGCAGAATAAAGAAAAAAGAATGAAAAGAATTGACGACAGTCTCAGAGACCTCTGGGACAACATTAAGCACACCAACATTCAAATTACAGGGGTCCCAGAAGAAGAAGAGAAAAAGAAAGGGACTGAGAAAATATTTGAAGAGATTATAGTTGAAAACTTCCCTAATATGGAAAGGGAAATAGTCAATCAAATCCAAGAAGCGTAGAGAGTCCCATACAGGATATATCCAAGGAGAAACATGCGCAGACACATATTAATCAAACTATCAAAAATTAAATACAAAGAAAAAATATTAAAAGCAGCAAAGGAAAAGCAACAAATAACATACAAGTGAATGTTAACAGCTGATTAAGGTTAACAGCTGATCTTTCAGCAGAAACTGTGCAAGCCAGAAGGGAGCAAGACATATTTAAGTGATGAAAGGGAAAAACCTACAACCAAGATTACTCTACCCGGCAAGGATCTCATTCAGATTCGATGGAGAAATTAAAACCTTTACAGACAAGCAAAAGCTAAGAGAATTCAGCCCCACCAAACCAGCTTTACAATAAATGCTAAAGGAACTTCTCTAGGCAGGAAACACAAGAGAAGGAAAAGATTTACAATAACAAACCCAAAACAATTAAGAAAATGGTAATAGGAACATACATATTGATAATTACCTTAAATGTAAATGGATTAAAAGCTCCAGCCAAAAGACATAGACTGGCCGAATGGATACAAAAACAGGACGTGTATATATGCTGTCTACAAGAGACCCACTTCAGACCTAGGGACACATACAGACTGAAAGTGAGGGGATGGAAAAAGATATTCCATGCAAATGGAAATCAAAAGAAAGCTGGAGTAGCAATACTCATATAAGATAAAATAGATTTTAAAATAAAGACTATTACAAGAGATAAAGAAGGACACTATATAATGATCAAGGGATCAATTCAAGAAGAAGATATAAAAATTGTAAATATGCACCCAAAAGGGGAGCACCTCAATACATAAGGCAAATGCTAACAACCATAAAAGGGGAAATTGACAGTAACACAATAATAGTGGGGGATTTTAACACCCCGCTTTCACCAATGGACAGATCATCCAAAATGAAAATAAATAAGGAAACACAAGCTTTAAATGACACATTAAACAAGATGGACTTAATTGATATTTACAGGACATTCCATCCAAAAACAAAAGAATACACTTTCTTCTCAAGTGCTCATGGAACATTCTCTAGGGTAGATCACATCTTGGGTTACAAATCAAGCTTGGTATATTTAAGAAAATTGAAATCATATCAAGTATCTTTTCTGACCACAATGCTATGAGACTACATATCAATTACAAGAGAAAAACTGTAAAAAATACAAACACATGGAGGCTAAACAATACACTACTAAATAACCAAGAGATCACTGAAGAAATCAAAGAGGAAATAAAAAAATACCTAGAAACAAATGACAATGAAAACACGGTGACCCAAAACCTATGGGATACAGCAAAAGCAGTTCTAAGAGGGAAGTTTATAGCAATACAACCCTACCTCAAGAAGCAGAAAAATCTCAAAACAACAACCTAACCTTACACCTAAAGCAATTAGAGAAAGAAGAACAAAAACCCCCAAAGTTAGCAGAAGGAAAGAAATCATAAAGATCAGATCAGAAATAAATGAAAAAGAAATGAAGGAAACAATAGCAAAGATCAATAAAACTAAAAGCTGGTTCTTTGAGAAGATACACAAAATTGATAAACCATTAGCCAGACTCATCAAGAAATAAAAGGAGAAGACTCAAAGCAACAGAATTAGAAATAAAAAAGAAGTAAAAACTGACACTGCAGAAATACAAAGGATCATGAGAGATTACTACAAGCAACCATATGCCAATAAAATGAACAACCTGGAAGAAATGGACACATTCTTAGAAAAACACAACCTTCCAAGACTGAACCAGGAAGAAATAGAAAATATAAACAGACCAATCACAAGCACCAAAATTGAAATTGTGATTTAAAATCTTCCAACAAACAAAAGCCCAGGACCAGATGGCTTCACAGGCAAATTCTATCAAACATTTAGAGAAGAGCTAACACCTATCCTTCTCAAGCTCTTGTAAAATATAGCAGAGGGAGGAACACTCCAAAACTAATTCTACCAGGCCACCATCACCCTGATACCAAACCCAGAAAAAGATGTCACAAAAAAAAGAAAACTACAGGCCAATATCACTGATGAACATAGATGCAAAAATCCTCAACAAAATACTAGTAAACAGAATCCAACAGCACATTAAAAGGATCATACACCATGATCAAGTGGGGTTTATCCCGGGAATGCAAGGATTTTTCAACATGCGCAAATCAATCAATGTGATACACCATATTAACAAATTGAAGAATAAAAACCATATGATAATCTTGACAGATGCAGAAAAAGCTTTTGACAAAATTCAACACCCATTTATGATAAAAACCCTGCAGAAAGTAGGCATAAAGGGAACTTATCTCAACATAATAAAGGCCATATATGACAAACCCACAGCCAACATTGTTCTCAATGGTGAAAACTGAAACCATTTCCACTAAGATCAAGAACAAGTCAAGGTTGCCCACTCTCACCACTACTATTAAACAGAGTTTTGGAAGTTTTAGCCACAGCAATCAGAGAAGAAAAAGAAATAAAAGGAATCCAAATCAGAAAAGAAGAAGTAAAGCTGTCACTGTTTGCAGATGACATGACACTATACATAGAGAATCCTAAGGATGCTACCAGAAAACTACTAGAGCTAATCAATGAATCTCATAAAGTAGCTGGATACAAAATTAATGCACAGAAATCTCTTGCCTTCCTGCCCACTAATGATGAAAAATCTGAAAGTGAAATTAACGAAACACTCCCATTTACCATTGCAACAAAAAGAATAAAATACCTAGGAATAAACCTCCTTAAGAAGACAAAAGACCTTATGCAGAAAGCTATAAGACACTGACTAAAGAAATAAAAGATGATACAAACAGAGGGAGAGATACACCATGCTCTTGGATTGGAAGAATCAACATTGTGAAAATGACTATACTACAAAAAGCACTCTACAGATTCAATGCAATCCCTATCAAACTACCAATGACATTTTTCACAAAAATAGAACAAAAAATTTCACAGTTTGTATGGAAACACAGAAGACCCCAAATAGCCAAAGCAAACTTGAGAAAGAAAAACGGAGCTGGAGGCATCAGGCTCCCTTACTTCAGACTATACTACAAAGCTACAGTAATCAAGACAGTATGGTACTGGCACAAAAACAGAAATATAGATCAATGGAACAGGATAGAAAACCCAGAGATAAACCCACGCACATATGGTCAGCTTATCTTTGATAAAGGAGGCAAGAATACAAAATGGAGAAAAGACAGCCTCTTCAATAAGTGGTGCTGGGAAAACTGGACAGCTACATGTAAAAGAATGAAATTAGAACAATCCCTAACACCATACACAAAAATAAACTCAAAATGGATTAGAGACCTAAATGTAAGGACAGACACTATCAAACTCTTAGAGGAAAACATAGGCAGAACACTCTATGACATAAATCACAGCAAGATCCTTTTTGACCCACCTCCTAGAGAAATGGAAATAAAAACAAAGATAAACAAATGGGACCTAATGAAACTTAAAAGCTTCTGCACAGCAAAGGAAACCATAAACAAGACGAAAAGACAACCCTCATAATGGGAGAAAATATTTGCAAACAAAGAAACTGACAAAGGATTAATCTCCAAAATATACAAGCAGCTCATGCAGCTCAATATCAAAGAAACAAAAAACCCAATCCAAAAATGGGCAGAAGACCTAAACAGACATTTCTCCAAAGAAGATATGCAGATTGCCAACAAACACAGGAAAGGATGCTCAACGTCACTAATCATTAGAGAAATGCAAATCAAAACTACAATGAGGTATCACCTCACACCGGTCAGAATGACCATCATCACAAAATCGACAAACAATAAATGCTGGAGAGGGTGTGGAGAAAAGGGAACCCTCTTGCACTGTTGAGGGAATGTAAATTGATACAGCCACTATGGAGAACAGTATGGAGGTTCCTTAAAAAACTAAAAATAGAACTACCATACGACCCAGCAATTCCACTACTGGGCATATATATACCCTGAGAGAACCATAATTCAAAAAGAGTCATGTACCACAATGTTCATTGAAGCTCTATTTACAATAGCCAGGACACGGAATCAACCTAAATGTCCATCAACAGATGAATGGATAAAAAAGATGTGGCACATATATACAATGGAATATTACTGAGCCATAAAAAGAAACGAAATTGAGCTATTTGTAGTGAGGTGGATGGACCTAGAGACTGTCATACAGAGTGAAGTAAGTCAGAAAGAGAAAAACAAATACCGTATGCTAACACATATATATGGAATCTAAAAAAAAAAAGTTCTGAAGAACCTAGGGGCAGGAAAGGAATAAAGACGCAGACATAGAGAATGGACTTGAGGACACGGGGAGGGGCAAGGGTAAGCTGGGATGAAGTGAGAGAGTGGCATGGACATATATACACTACCAAATGTAAAATAGCTAGCTAGTGGGAAGCAGCCACATAGCACAGGGAGATCAGCTCGGTGCTTTGTGACCACCTAGAGGGGTGGGATAGGGAGGGTGGGAGGGAGATGCAAGAGGGAGGCGATATGGGGATATATGTATACGTAGAACTGATTCACTTTGTGATACAGGAGAAACTGACACACCATTGTAAAGCAATTATACTCCAATAAAGATGTTTTAAAAAAAGAAAAACACACCTGGCTCAGCCCCTCGTGATTTGGCAACCACTGGGCCACCATCCCTGAGAAAGGAAGGGACTTGCTCAGGTCTCACAGCTGGGTAATGGGGAAGAGGTCCAGCACCCTGGGGGTGCCCCAGGCGGAGATTCCAACAATACGTCTGTGGCCTCATGGAGACCAAAGTTCCACTTTGGCATTGACCTTGGGCTTTGGTTTGTTATTACACACAAACATGGGTTCATTACATGAAACTTGAAATCCCTCCAGCTACCAAACTCTATGAAGCCCAGAGAGAATAGAAGTCTTATGTTGGATCACACACACCTAAGTAGTGACACAGGTAGATGGGGAGTGGGGGCATAAAAATAAATTTAAGAGAGAAAAAGTGGGTGGTGGGAGGAGCCCACTCATAAAACTTGATGAGCTCCCAGGGCAATGGGCTCTTTATTTGCATTTGCTCCTTTAATCTCTAACCGGCCTTGCTGGTACACCATGCACCCCATTTTGCAAGGGAAACTGAGGACTTAGAGGTGAGGTGACTTGCCCAAGGTCACACAAGGTGGACCAGGATTTGAACCCAGGTTTTCTAATAAAATTTCAAAGCCCATGTGCTTCCCAGTGTCCTGCCTCAGCTCTGGATCTCTCATTCCTCCCTGGGCAGGCATCTCTCCCCAGGATCTGCTGAGGACCTAAGAGGCCTTGGTCTGGCCCAGTCCTGATACAGGGAAGAGGCAGTCAGCCCTCTCACCCCTGCAGTTCGTCCCAGGCCTCATGCCTGAGCTGTGTGGCCTTGGGATCAAGCCCCTGCCACGTGAGTGACACCATCCCGGTGGCCCACGAAGACGCCGGGGCCAGCAGAGCTACGTGCTGCCGCTTGTCGCCCCCTCCTCAGGCCCGGAGAGGCATCCAGAAGCAGCACGGGGTCCTGGCACAGTTGCAGGGCCCAGCTGCATCTTGGGGACATGCTGCCTTCGTTCAGTGAACCTCACCCTGGCAGCCTCACCCAGCGCGGTGGCCCACAGACCCCTTCTCTTCCTGCCTCCTTGAGCCATCCAGCCCTGAATCAAGACCCTCCAGCATTAACAGGACCTGGCAGGACCCACTGCCCAGTGGGAACAGTGTTTGGTTGGGGTACCCCACCCAAGAGACAGGTGGTCTGAGGCTTTCATCCCTCCCCAGTCTCTGCCCCTCCAAGCTGCTGTTACTCTTCCTCAAAGTGCTGCATAATTTCTCACCCTGGCACCTTTCCCCAAATGTTTGAGGGACCCGCTCTTGGACCCTCAGGTGTAGCCCAAGCATCACTTCTGCAGAGAGGAGCCCCAAACAGAAGATGTGCTCCCCCCACCTCATCCCCTTTAAGCACTTACCTCTCTGAAATCACCTTGTTTACATATCTGTTTAATTTATGTTTTAACCATCTCCCCCAACCCAGGGCATCTCATTTATTATTGATTAAATGAATGAATGAATGTGTGAGTGAATGAGTGGATGAATGAATGGTCACCTGCCTCTCACTCAGTGCTTTGGAGGGGTTCTGTGGCTTAGTGGTTAGAGACAAACTGGACCTGGGTGTAAATCCCTGTTCTGCCACTTACTAGTTGAGGATGCTGAACAAGCAATCTCAGTTCTCTGGGTCTCTGTTTTCTCGTCTGGAAAGTGGGACTAATAACAATGTTCTCCAGGATATTTGAGTGGCATAAACAAGAGCGCAGAGGTGAGCGTCTCACACAGTAAGAGCTCCCGGCAAGGTAGCTGATATATCTCTGGGCCAAAGATTTCCTCCGGGTGAGTGAGGCCTGGGTCATGGCAGGCTGGGTGTAGGTGAGCTCTGGACCTCAGTTCCTGCATCTGAGACATGAGCAGACTCATTTTGTATGAAGATACAGGAGAGAGCATTTGGGGAAATGCTTCACACGTTGAGGAGTCAGACAGGCCTGGGTTTGTACCATGACTTGGGAGAATCACCAGCTGTGGGATTTGCGCAAAGACAACAACCTCGCTGAAGCTGGGTCCACATGCAGAAATGGGGCCGGTATTGAGGATCCTGGCTTGGAGGGCTACCCTTGAGGTGCTCACAAAAGATGCTGTGTGGAGACGGGTGAAGAAGGAAGAATTACAGCCCAGCGAGGAGAGTGCACTCATACAGGATGCCCGGGGGCACTGTGGGAACCAGCAGAGGGCCCTAACCCAGACTCTGGGTTAAAGAGAGCTTCCTGGTAGAGATGGCATTGAAGCCAAGACCAGGAAGAATAGCATATACAAAGGCCCAGAGATGAGCAAGTGCCTGTTCTCCACAGCCCCCTCATACTGGCTTTAAAGACACCCCTCCCTTCAGGGCCTTCCACCCCTTCCCAGGAAGGGAGGTTTAAAAACCAGGATTTTAAAATATCCCAACATAATATGGAGCCTGTGGGCCTCTGAACTCAGGCAATCGGCCATCCACATCTGTGTAAGTTAGTTGGGCTGCTCTAAGAAAATATCACAGACATTTATTCCTCATAGTTCTGGAGGCTGGGAAGTCCAAGATCACGGTGCTGGCTGATGAGAACCCTGGTGAGGGCTGTCTTCCTGGCTTGCAGACTGCCACCTTCTCGCTGAGTCCTCACATGGTGGAGAGACTGAGAGAGTGAGTGATCTTTCCCTCTCTTCCTCTTCTTATGAAACCATTAATCCCATCATGAGGGCTCCACCCACATGACTTCATCTAACCCTAATTACCTCCCCAAGGCCCTATCACTGTAGGGTACTAGGGCTTCAACATATGAACTTGTGGGGACACAATTCAATACACATCAGCATCTGCCAGTGGGCTGAGGGCAGAACAGGAGCACGTGGGAGCTGGAAGGACCCTCAGTGGTTTTATTCTAGAGGCTCAGGCTTGTGAAGGCAGTTGCTGTGTCTGTCTGGTGCCCAGAACACTGTGTGGTACCTAGTAGGTGCTGGGGCCATACTCGTTAAATGGAAGAAGGAATCCAGCATACTTCTATCGGAGGGAGAAGCTGAGGCTGAGCCAGGATAGAGGACATGTCCGGCATTACAATGAAGGCTAATGACCAATCTGGGACCAGAACTGACCCTCAGACCGGGCTGCCCCAATCTGGCACAGGATGAGGTCTCAGGTGACAGGGAAGTCACCTGACAAGGTCAGGTTCCAGAGACAGGGAAGACCCAGAGTGTGCCAGCACTGCTCTCTCTTCCTTCATCTTCATCTTCATCCTTGCATTCAGCAATTACTTATTAAGTACCTACTATGTGCCAGGGACCATTCTTGTGCTGGGGATGCAGCAGTGAACAAAACTGACACAGTGTCTGATTTCATGGAGTCTATACTAGCAGAGAGAGGCTGAAAAGATGAATAATTAAAATAGATAGGAAAACTGGACAGCTACATGTAAAAGAATGAAATTAGAACAATCCCTAACACCATACACAAAAATAAACTCAAAATGGATTAAAGACCTAAATGTAAAGACAGACACTATCAAACTCTTAGAGGAAAACATAGGCAGAACATTCTATGACATAAATCACAGCAAGATTCTTTTTGACCCACCTCCTAGAGAAATGGAAATAAAAACAAAAATAAACAAATGGGACCCAATGAAACTTAAAAGCTTTTGCACAGCAAAGGAAATCATAAACAAGACCAAAAGACAAGCCTCAGAATAGGAGAAAATATTTGCAAACGAAGCAACTGACAAAGGATTAATCTCCAAAATTTACAAACAGCTCATGCAGCTTAATATCAAAGAAACAAACAACCCAGTCCAAAAATGGGCGGAAGACCTAAATAGACATTTCTCCAAAGAAGATATACAGATTGCCAACAAACACAGGAAAGGATGCTCAACATCACTAATCATTAGAGAAATGCAAATCAAAACTACAATGAAATGCAAATCAAAACTACAATGAGGTATCACCTCACACTGGTCAGAATGGCCATCATCAAAAAATCGACAAACAATAAATGCTGGAGAGGCTGTGGAGAAAAGGGAACCCTCTTGCACTGTTGGTGGGAATGTAAATTGATACAGCCTCTATGGAGAACAGTATGGAGGTTCCTTAAAAAACTAAAAATAGAACTACCATATGACCCAGCAATCCCACTACTGGGCACATACCCTGAGAGAACCATAATTCAAAAAGAGTCATGTACCACAATGTTCACTGAAGCTCTATTTACAATAGCCAGGACATGGAATCAACCTAAATGTCCATCGACAGATGAATGGATAAAGAAGATGTGACTCATATATACAATGGAATATTACTCAGCCATAAAAAGAAATGAAATTGAGCTATTTGTAGTGAGGTGGATGGACCTAGAGTCTGTCATACAGAGTGAAGTAAGTCAGAAAGAGTAAAACAAATACTGTATGCTAACACATATATATGGAATCTAAAAAAAAAAAAAAAGGTTCTGAAGAACCTAGGGGCAGGACAGGAATAAAGATGCAGACATAGAGAATGGACTTGAGGATATGGGGAGGGGGAAGGGTAAGCTGGGACAAAGTGAGAGAGTGGCATGGACGTATATACACTACCAAATGTAAAATAGATAGCTAGTGGGAAGCAACCACATAGCACAGGGAGATCAGCTCTGTGCTTTGTGTCCACCTGGAGGGGTGGGATAGGGAGGGTGGGAGGGAGATGCAAGAGGGAGGAGATATAGGGACGTATGTATAGGTATAGCTGATTCACTTTGTTATATAACAGAAACTAACACACTATTGTAAAGCAATTATACTGCAATAAAGATGTTAAAAAAATAGGGTATCATGTGATGGCAAATGCCATGGAGAAAAACAAAAAAATGCAGGGCAAGAGGGGTGAGAGAGAACAAGAAGCTGGGGATTCTTACAGACAGATGTGTCAGGGAAAGCATCTCTGATAAGGTGACATTTGAGTGAGATCTGAGAGAAGATGTGGGGGCTTTAAAATATGTCCACAAATTCTCTGGTATTCTTCCCTTCAAGAGATAGAGCTTAATTGTCCTCTCTTGGAGTGTGGACTGGACCTGGTGACTCCCTTTTAACAAGTGGAATGTGCCAGAAATGATAGCATATGACTCCCGGGTAAGTTATAAGCTACACTGCAGTTTCCAGCTTGCTCTCTCAGATCACATGCTCCAGGGAAAGCAGCGGCCACATCGTGAGCACGCTCAAGCAGCTCTGTGGCGAGGCCCACCTAGTGAGGAACTGACCCCTCCTGCCAACAGCTAGAGTGAGCCATTTGGAAAGTGAGCCCTTCAGGCCCAGTCAAGCCTCCAGATGACTGCAGCCCCTGCTGACAATCTGACTGCAGCCTCCTCAGAGAGCCTGAGCTAGAACCAGCCACTCCTGGATTCTTGACCCAGAGGAACTGTGTGATAAAAAATGTTTGTCATTTTCAGCCATCAAACTTGTGGGTAATTTGTTATGCAGCAATAAATAACAAATACAGAAGAGGAGGGGCCAACCACATGGATACCTGGTGGGGAGTGTGATCCAAGCAGAGGGGCAGCAGGTGCAAAGGCCCTGAGCCTCCATGAGAGGAAGGCAGAGACTCCACCGGTGGCTCAGCCCTTGCCTGTTTGGTTTTAAGTTTCTTCATTTGTCAAAGGCAGGAAACGGTACCAATTTTGCCTATCTCAAGGACATTATTCAGTGAGAAATTCAACTGCACACCTAGGAAGGCTCAGAGAGGGCTGGGTCTCACTCAGCCACCCAGCCAGATAGGGCCAGCCTGAGATGCAGGCCGTGCCTGCTGACCATGATTTCTGACCCCTTCCTAGACCTCCTGGGTGAGACTCCCCAGAGAGGATCCTGGGAGCCATATTTTTATTTACCTCCTGGGTGATTTGGACCCATACACGTGTTTGCGAGCCCCTGCCCTGCAGTCCTCAGTTTCCTCAGGCTCTCTGCACTTCCTGATCTCCCTCAATCCAACTGGCCAAGACCTTCTCATCCTCAAAGCCTACCCCAGGCTTCACCTCCTCAGGGGAGCCCTCCCCTTACTCTCCTCCAACCCCTAGATTCGGGCGTTTCTGCCACTGGCTCTCCTCTGAGCCTTGCTTTGGCTTCTCTGGCACAGAAGTGTTTTGATTGCTCATGCTGTGGCTCTTAAACATTGTGTTGTAATTATTTGTTTAGATTCTGAGTCTCTGAAGTTGACGAACATGTATGATATACATCTATATAAGCCCAGAAGTCAGTAAAGCTCACTACATTCTCTTCTGCAGCCTATTGTCTAGTCGGCCCTCAGCAAAATGTTCTGGCTGATAGAAGGGTGAAAAGATGGAAAGAAAATTGGAAGAAAGGGTAGAAAGAAGGATGGGAAGAAGATGGCGGGGAGGGATGGGAAGATGACTTGGAAGAAGGATGAGAGGAAGGATGGGAGAAGGGGTAGGAGGAGGGATAAAAGGAGGAACCAGGAGGAGGGATGGGAGGAAGATGAAAAGAAGGCTTGCAGGAGGTGTGAAGAGGGATTGCAGGACAGTGAGAGGACATGTGGGAGGAAGGATGATGAGAGGAGGATGGAGGAAGACTGGGAGGATGGATGGGAGAATGGATGAGTGGATGAATGAATGAATGAATACAAGAGTGGGTGAACAGAGTCTCTCCAACCTCTGTACCTCCATCCACCCAGACCGGAGCTGCAGCTCATGGTAACTCCAATGGGCTCACTCAGTTAACCAGGCCCCTGTTTTACTAACGGTCTCTTCTGCAGCAGAGGCAATTAGAGTCAACGGCTGGAAGCTTCTCCCCAGGCAGCCCCACCTGCCTTGTCCTGTCCCATTAACTTCCAATTCAACAGCCATCCCCGACCTGCAATGTATAATGAAAGACATTCAAAATATATCCAAATGGCATGAGTATTGATTTATTAATGCTGGGGAATGTTGCTCTAATTGAATTGAGATCCAGGAAGTAAGTTAATGTAGCTGACGGTGCTACAGGAATTGAATTACCCCAGGGCCCAGAATTATTACCTTTTCACTCTCTTTGTTGTCAGTGGGATAAATAACAAATCAATTGACGATTCACCCTGGTGGCCAAAAAAAAAAAGAAAAGAAAAAAAGAAAAGAAAAGAGAAGAAAGAGTCCACAGAGCCCTGAATAGAGACTGAGGAATGGGTGTGGGTGAGGTGTGGGGTGTTTCCCGGAGGAGGTGGAGTGAGAAGGTGAGCAGAGGAGGGTCTGTCTCCAAGCCGAGGGCCCTTCCTTCTCTAGTCTAGCAGCCAGAGTTCCCTAAAACACTAGCTGCACAGACAGAAAGGGCCGTCATTGCTGGCTGTGAGCATCTGCAAATGCATCTGAGGGCCAGGGACGGGGAAGGACTCAGGTCAGGTCACACAGCGAGTCTCCCCACAATTCTCAGCACCTCCCTGGCCTCGGCTGTTTGCACGTCCCTGGTTGAAAGCTTTCCTCCTAAAGCCTCTTCAGATGTCTGCTCTGGTCTTTCCTGCTCCCTCCTGCTCCGGGCTTCTCTTCCCCTGAGGGTCCTCTGTGGCACCAGGTGTCCACTGGACAGAGGCCTTTGAGGACTGAATGCTGAGGGCTGAATGTTCCCCTCACCTGGCCACTAAGAGATTCATGCTAGGATTCTGGAAACTTCTCAGAGGATGAAAGACTCTGGCCTGCTCCATCGTGGGGAAGAACCTCAGGAGTGAAGCCAGGAGGCTGTGATTTCAACTAGCATCTCCCTCCCTTCCTCCTGTTCCTCTTTATCATCCCTATGTGTCTTCCAGCCTTTTCCTTCCTCTCCTTCAATGGGGGACCTTTTGCAGGAGTAAACTGTCTCTCTGAAATAGAGGACCATGGAAATAGACAAAGTTGTCTTGCAAGCCCAGCTCGGCTTTGCGGCCCCAGGTCATCGGGTTCACATCTCTGAGCCTTAGTTTCCCCACCTGTCACATGGGAACCAAACCCCTTGGGGCCTCATGAGATAGTGGCTCAGAAGTGCTTCAGAAAACATGGAGCGGATGACGGCCAGGGCTGGCGAGTGTCTGCCAGGGACCACACACTCTCCCGCCAGACGCCTCTGGCTGTTGGCTGTCCAGATGGGTGTCTGCAAAGCAGCCCGGCTGGCCTTGTTCTGGTCAAGGAAGAGAAAGGCTGAGTTAATTAAATCAGCAGCTAACAGTGCAGGTTACCCACAAAAGTGAACTTTAGTGCCCCTAAAACCACTGACCAAAGGAGGGCTGGGAAAAAAATGAAACCACAGTTGGAGTAAAATGGAAAAAGAAATCATCAGCTCTGCATCACTTCAGCCGGCCACAGGTATCAGAACATTAATTGGTCTTTGACTTGATTTGGCTGTGGGAGTCAGGGCTTCAGGGAGTCCAACCCAGCGCCATGGGGGCTGGCCGCAGGGAATGCTGGGAGGCGGCTGACCGCAGGGACGGGGTGGGGGGGGGGGGGGGGGGGCGGGGGGGGCGGGGGGGGGGCGAGGGGCGGGTGTGCGGGAGTGTGGAAACGGGTGTGAGCGTGGGGTGCACCGGAGCGTGGTGGGTAGACCCTGTCATGCCCAGTGTCTCATGAGAAAAGCTCAAACCGCTTGGTACCTCCAATGCTCTCGACACCAATTTGTTGTTACTACTTTTCACAGTCGCTCTAGCAAGAGGGAGGTGATTCCACAAAGGAGGGGGAGGCTCACAGACGTGCTCCTACCAGGTCGCTAGGGAAGGCACCGACCACAGTGGCAGCAGTAACTGCAAAGATGATGGTGAGGTTTGCTCCTTTTTAGGAAGTGGCCGCTTGGACGTAGAGCGCAGCGCCAGGCACAGAGGAGGCGTGTGAAGAATTCGGGTTGAGATGAATTTTCCTAGACTCAGAACTGACTCCCTGGACAGCCAGCCACCTCTTGCGCCTGGCCCAGGCCCTGCCCTCTCCCCCGCGCCCCCCGCACCGCCGATGGCTTCTCAGGGGCTGACCTGAAGGAGGCTGGGTTGGGGGGACCCCAGCCCCTCCATAGCTTCCCGCATGTTCAAGCCAACTCCGGGTATTAAATTTTACTCTGGTGAGTGGCTTTCCTTCTGCTGTAGCTGCCGCTCTGACACTAATGGCCCGTGGAAGCAGAGACCACGTCCAACTCCTCCACCTGCCGCCGGCCTGTTGGACATGCTTGTGGAACCCCGGGCACGGAGAGCCGTGGATCTGAGGGGGTTCCTCCCCCTGCTGGGGGAATGTTCAGTGGAGCCCACGGCCTGAGCACCTGGAAGCAGCTTTGGAGTGTCAGGAGCGAGTGAGCTCTTCGCAGCTGTGTCCTACATCCCACCCAGTGCTCTGAGCCAAGGAAGGCCTGCTTGGCTCCCCAGGCCTCTTTATCAAGCCTGGGACACTGTGGGCAAGAAGGGCTCTTAGATCATCTGTCTGCCCCTCAGTTCATATAGGAAGCAACTGAGGCACAGAGAGGGGGAGGGATTTGCTTGAGGTCACACAGCAAGTCAAAACCCAGCTCTCCAGGGTTGCAGTTGAAGGTATTTTCCTCTGAAACTTCCAGGCTTCCAGGGGTCATGTATGTGGCATTAAAACCACAGCTCAAGCTGCAAAGCGGGAAGCTGACATTGGCTTCAGTGTCAGGGAAGCAGAGGGAGTGCTGGAGACTGTGACAACCTGGAGAGCCCATGCCTGGTCCCAAGAGGCAACCAGCACTCAGCCTGTACTGTGCAGGAAGGTGTACCTCATTTTGTCAGAACTTCTGCTTTCTCAAGCAAAGCTAAAACTTTGAGCTTTTATGTGAAGTTCTACAATTGTGAAATGTTGGCAAAACTCAAAAAATTTAACAGCACGGTGACATGCAAAGCACAATGACACGTTTGCTGCCCGTGGGCTGCAGGTGGTGACTTTGGGGCTTTCTCGGGACTTGGTGGCTAGGATTGCAGGAAGAGGTGAAAGGCTGGGTCCTGTAAGAGGACTTGAGCTTTGAGACTCTGTCGTTGACTTATTGCAGTCATTCATTCACTCCTTCACCCTTGTGTCCTGGGCATTACTGTCTATCTGCTTTGTCCCAGGGCAGAATGAACCTATCTGAGCTTCCCAACATCCCAGCGGCAAGGATGGGGGCAAGGAAGGATTTCGGAGAACATAGGAGCCTGCTTCTGCCTCTTCCCCCATCTTCCTGGGCAAGGGGCAAGGCTTCCTTGGTGTGGCAGAAGGTTGAACTGAGCTGCAGACCCTCCAGCAGACACTCAGCCCCTAGTCCTGGTCCCACTCCTACGCTGAGGATTAAAATTCTGGATCAGACAGACCTGGGTTCAAATCCTGGCTCTGCCACTGACAAGCTGTGTGACCTTGAGCAAGTGGTTACCCTCTCTGAGCCTCTGTAAAGAAGACATTGCAGATGCCTGGCTGTGTCCCGTTGGCACTCATTTCTTCACACTCAGGGCTGCTTACTGCAAACTCCACGACTCTTCCTGAGGGCCTTCCCTGGCTGTGGAGCAAGATAGGTGCTCACGGGCCAGGCTGTGAGTCCTGGAGCAAGAATGCCCGTGAAGCCCCCCTCAGGCAACGAAACACAGGGCATCGGAGGACAAATATCCCAGCTCCTTCACCCTTCGGTTGGGATAATTCTGAGGCATATTTCGCACCATCTCCCACGTTCCCCAAGGGGATCACCTCCAGTTGCTGCAGCGGTAATTTGCTGGATGACTCACCCTTCAGGGCTTTCTGCCCTCCCCTGCCTCATCTCCCCTCTTCCTTACCAGTGTTCCCTGGTGTCACCTCCTAAATACACTATTCACGGTAAGCTCTTGTCTCGAGGTCTGCTTCTGGAGGAAACGAAACAAAGAACCTCAGTTTACTCAGCTGTCAAATGGGTCCGGTTAATATCTCTGGAAGTGCTGTGAGGGCAAACAATTTCCCCCACACATAATACGCCCAGGAGCCATCAGCCTGAAAACCTTCCCTCGATAGGAGGTGGCTTTTGTTATCACTGATGATATCATTGTGATATTGGGGCTGACCCCCAGTCCCAAGGCCAGGACCTTTAGGGCAGCTTGGAGGTGGAAGCCCGGCTACCCCAGCAGGGCCTCCGGGATGGACTGAGGGCTCAGGGTGGAAGGGCAGGGAAGACTGTGGCTTCCATGGTGGGGAGGGTGGAGTCTGTGTAGCAAAGAGGGTTGGGCCCCGGGGGAGCCCATCTGCCCCCCCCAGGCCTCGGAGTGGTTAGTGAAAATGGTGCTAATGCGGCCAGGCCCAGCTGTGACCATCACCATCAAGGGGGAGGGGGCGGGGTGAAGCTCAAGGGAGGGGCAGGTGTAGGGTGGGTGAGGGGGGTCCTGCAGCCTGGCCTGCCCAGCACCCACTCACCCAGTGCTCCGGAGAGGCCGGGTCTGCTTCCCTCAGCTCAGGATGCTTCCGGGGTGGGGGGGGGGGGGGGGGGGGGGGGGGGCCCAGGGGTGTCGGGCTGGGATGCCCTAAGCTGTCTCCTTGGAAGATCAAATACAAGTCTTCAACCTGCCCAGATTCTGGTAGGTTCTTGAGCCAGGACCTTGGGCAAGACACTTCCCCGCTCTGAACCTGTTTCCTCGTCCTTAAAAATGGAGCTAATGATAATACGACTTCCTAGGGATGTTTTGAAGGGTCAGTAAAAGTAAAGTTGGGCCGGAGAAGGAGAAGAGTGAGCAAGCTTCCTGCCTAAGAAAGGGCATATGGCCTCCTCCCGCTGCCCGGACCTCTGCCTGCCCCTCTCTCGCTGCCCCTGCTGTGGTCTGGAGCTGGGGGTGGAGCCCCAGCACCATCTCTGACTTCCCTGCCTTTGGCCTCAAACCTCACACAAAGCCCCAGGGGCTATGGTGGCTGCAGGGTCTTTATGCCAAAAGAGGTGCTGCTCCCCCAGAGATAAAGGGGTTAGGGTGCTCCCCAAAGTCTTAAGATCCACGTGAATCTCTTTTGCCCTCAATCAGGAACACATCCTGTATCCCACGCACACATCCCCGGGGCCTCCTCTCTGAATCACGCACCTACCTCCGGGGGTAGTTTTCCTGAATTGGGGTTTCCGAGTTACCGCAGCCGGAATCACCCTCTCCTGCTTCACACCCACCTTGCTCGATAACCCTAAACCCAGCACTTGAGAGTTTGCAAAGCCCTTTGTACTCTCAACTCTCTCTCACTGGCTACTCTGAGTCAGCCCCTGAGGTTCTAGGCTGCAGTTAGGACTCCCATTTTTCAGATAAGAAAACTGAGCAGGGCCAGGACTTGGGTGAGGTTGGCAACATGCCCCAGATGTAAAGTTTGAGGAGGCCCTCGCTGTTTGGCATCAACCTGACACTTACAGAAAGTGGAGGGTCAGCAGCCCTGTGGCCCTGGCTTGGCCCCCCCTGGTCCTGGCCCTGAAACCAGGCTGGAGGGGCTACCGGCCCTGCCCTCATCTCTCAGCGGGGAGGGCTGAGTTTGTCACCGAGGTCAGTCTCCCCTGACCTCTGGGCCAGGGGTTTTTTCCTTTTCATCACGGCAAGAGAGCCTTTTTAAATGGAGGGCTTGTTAGTGGGAAAATGGTCCTAGAAGATGGAAGACGGGGGTCTGTGGGTCTTGGTTAAAGGTAAAATGCAGGGCCTTAGAAGTACACGGGAGTCTGCAGCTCTCCCCAGAGAATGGGAGAGCTTAAACTGCAGTATGGGGCCCAGTGAAGGGGGGTGCAATTCTAATGATTAACCTTCCAGAGGGTAGGGACTGCCCTGCGTGGGGGTTACTGGTGTCTGGGGGGAACCAGTATCCTTGCGGCTGTGAGAGCAAGAGGCCCCCAGGGGCAGAGTCCTCTTTGGCAAAACCTGGTCAAACTGAAAAACGCACAAACCTGAGACCCAGCCGTCCCCCTCCTAGAAGTAATAAGAAGAGCCAGCGGCGCTTTCTCTGTGCCAGGCAGTTTTAAGTGCTTTATGTGTATGAACTCACTGAATTCTGACAAGGACCTCTGAGGTAGGTGCACTGTTCTTATCCCCATTTTCCAGATGAGGAAACTGAGCCTCAGAGAGACTACCCTGTCCAAGGTTACCCAGCTGCCAAGTGACAGAGCCAGCTCCTGTGTCCGCGCTCGTAACCGCTGTGACATTCTGCCTCTACCTTTGGGAGCATTATCTGACGGTGATGAGACGTATTGGAAAATTCACAGAAGCTTTGCTTGTAAGAGCAGCACAACCAGAAGGGGTCATGTCACTGCCCATCGACGGAACA
Organism: Aethalodelphis obliquidens; assembly: GCF_003676395.1. NCBI lineage: Eukaryota > Metazoa > Chordata > Mammalia > Artiodactyla > Delphinidae > Aethalodelphis > Aethalodelphis obliquidens. Next base: position 33,368,148 of record NW_020837953.1, read on the forward strand.
GCCGCCACTCCGTAACAATCCAACGAGACCTCCGGCGGCTGAACAGAACAAGGTCAGACGGTATGCTGTAACTGCAGGCTTCGTATGGAAATTATATAGTAACCGAAAAAAGTAATTTGCCACTGTGCCTGAGCCCATTTTTATAATAGAGAAAAAACCAAATTCCACTCGTCTCACGAAGTATTGAAAGGGCTGGAGGATTCCAGATCAAACCAATGCGTGCAGCTAGGTTGCTTCTCAGAGGAAGGATGGGAGGCGGATGGAGAACCAGCTTGGCCAAGAGTAGGAAACTGTTACAACGAGCATGTGTTATTTTTGTAATTAAACAGGAAACATGTTTCTTAAAAGAAAAGATATGAAAGAGCCTTCAAAAGGTGTCCTGAGGGCCTCTCCCCAGGTTTTGGCTCCCGGACTCTTATAAGGGACATCTCTGCCTTGACAGACTGGCTGACTCAGGTCTGTCCCTACCCAGAGGGCAAGGCAAAAGTGTCACAAGGAAAAATCTCTGCTTTTTGTCCTGCTCTGAGCACCCTTCGGGCTGCTGCAGCCGAGGAGTTGGGGTCATGGTGCCCCATCTTCTGTTTCTGGCCTGTGGAGGCAAGGGGCAGTGGGCCAGGCCCCTCTGTCCAACCCTGACCACGTGTGTGAGTTTGGGCTACTGCTTTTCTCCGGCCTCAGTTTTCTCACCAGCAAAATATACTTCTCCAGCTTGGTCTAGGTTTGAAATAAAATGTACTTGAGAACTGTCAAGAGGGGAAAGAGTTGAGGGATAGTTATTTTTCTTTACTGGTGACCTTTTGGACTGAAGAGATCTGGATTTGAATTCTAGTTCCCCCACTGACCCGTTGTGGACAAGGGGGTGAACTTCTCTGGCCTCAGTTTCTTCATCTGCAAAATAGAAAGGAAAGTATACTATTCACAGGGTTGCATAGAAATTCAAGGAGCTAATTCAGGAAAGCCTTCAACCTGGTCCCTGGCCCACAGCGAGGACACCTTAAAGGGTTGTCGTGATGAGGAAGAAGGACCAAGGAGCTTCCTGGGGTGCTGGGCTCAGTGGGGCCCAAGAGGGCTCATAGGGTGTTTGGGGAACAAAGGCCCAGGAGGAGGGTGAACACTCAGGAAGTTGGGCCTTCTTTCTGCCGTGACTTCCAGAAGGGGAACCAGGCTTGGGGTTTGGCATGGGGAGTGTGACCCCTATGGCGAGTCCCACAGCCCAGCCTGGGAGCCGCTCTCCTGCCGGCCGTGAATAGAGAAGTAAGAGGCATCTCCAGGGAAGGGCCAGAGAGGCTCAGCCCAAGGTGGAAAATCCCTGTGGTCAGCGGGGCCCTGGGGGTGGGAAGTGCGGGCCCCAGGCCTGGCCACCCGAGCCCTGACAGCCCTGGGCCTCTGGCTTTCCGGCCGGATCCGCGGGTCAACCGAAGCCAAGTTAACCTTCCTGAGGCCCAGCGCCACCAGCCGCTCTGCCGACCTGGCCTGTCCACGGCTCCCTCCTGTCCACAGAGTGAGGCCTCATCCAGCTCCTCACACTGACCTTCCAGGCCTGCCTCGGTCCCACCTCCACTTGCCCTCAGCCTTCACGGTGTGGCCTGATGGGCAGTGTGAGGCCGGCCTGGCCCTGGAGTTGTCCCAGGCTGGTGATGGGGCCGTCCTCTCACCCCAGCCCTGCCCCAGACTCACTGTCAGATTCTCCCCTGGGCTGGGTCTACACTGGCTCCTGCGACATAATCAGCACACGGTCACGTGGAGACAGCACTTCCCAGTTTACACAGCAACTCAGCCAGAGTCCCACAGCACAGCCGGGTGGGGACTGGGTCCCTGCTGCGGGGACCGTGTAGATGTGTCCCCCAGCTCTCCTTCAGGAGGGCCTACCACACGGAGCACAGCGGCTGAGGACCCAGCTGCCACCGCTCTGGACCCACCGCCATGTTGGCACTCAGGCCAGCTCCCCCGGTCCCCCTACACGATACTTGAGCACAGCGGAGGTGTCAGGCCTGTGTCCTGCTCTGGGAGCCCTTCCTGCCCACTGCTCCCTCTCCATGTTAGGCTTCCCAGCTGTTTCCCCCAGTGAATCTCTTGTATATCTAATCCCACCCTGGCCTCTGCTTATCACAGGGCCAAGCTAACACGCTCATTTTACAGATGGGAAAACTGAGGCTTAGAAGTGGGAAGTGACCTACCCAAAGGCACACAGCAAATTACAGCCAGAGCCAGTTCCAGAACGCAGACTTCTGCCTTCCATCGCTTCCTACCTCCGCTTCACCCCCTTGATCCAACCTTGAGGTCAAATGCCTGGACAGCCTCCCTCCCAAGAAGCGATGCTGACTCTGGAGGTGTTTGACCCGGAAGAGATCCTTAAGCCACATCTGGAGAGACCTGGCCTGGGGACTGGGGCAGGCTGAGAGGCCTCCTGCCCCCAGTGGTGCGGGGATTTTCTCCAGGGAGCACGAGGGCAGGATTGCCGTGCTGGCTATTAAAGCAACACAACGTCATTAGATCCGTGACAGAGCCCAGGCCCTAATGGCTTACCAAGACTCTCTGTCGCCACTCCCCACTTCTGTGGAGGGCGGCTCAGGGGCTGGGCTACGGCTGGGGTGGAAGCACTCTGGGGACCTTGATCTTGGACTTGGCGAGGAGGCCTTTTGTCAGGGGGCTCTGTCTGACCAGCTTCGCAGTTCACTGTCAACGCATAAAGCTTTGACTGGCGGGGCCCTTGTGGAGCCCCTTCCACCATCCACAGAGGGAAACCGAGGCTCAGAAGGGCGACGGGACTTTCTCAAGGCCACAAGCCGAACCAACACTCGAATCTTCCAGACTGCTTTCTCCTTCCAGTGATGCCTCCCCCACCCCTCCCCCACCCCTTCTCAGCCTCTGATTTCCTCCCATGCCTTCACCAAACCCAGACAAACTGTCTTCATTATCCCCCAAAGGAGGCAAGGTTTCTGCTTTTCCCAGGAAGAAAGCGATCTAGGAGACTCACTCCCACCAGCACGGTTCTGCCAGTCTAGATTCCACGTTTCAACACGGGCTTTATACTTACCACTAGAGCACACACCTTGTTACACGTCATGTAAGGATATCATTTTAGCCTCTGCTCTCTGGATAAACCACAGCCTTCCAGGCCCTGCGAGGTTGGCCCTACCCACATCTCTGACCTCCCTCTCTGCAGCCACTCTTCCCTAGATCTCTGTGCTCTGGGCCCCGGGCCCGAGCTCCTCAGTCCTCCAGCTCAAAGAGCATCTTCTCAGCACAGGGCTGGCTGCCACCCTCTGCTCCCTGTGCCTTACCCACACATTTCTACATACCCCTCAGACCTCAGCTCCAGGGCTGTGCCTCTGGGAAAGCCTTCCCCAAACCCTGAGGCTGTGAAGCCCCTGGCAGGTGGTCCTGCCACCTGATCCTGCTAATCTTATTATAATTATATAATTATGTTTGGGATTCTTCATTTCATGTGTTTATCCTCCCTGGTCCAGAGCGGGCTCCAAGGGCAGGGACCTAGCACACAGTGAGGAAGGCAGGGAAGAAGGAAAGAAGGGAGGGAGGGAGGGAGGAGGGAGGGACAGAGGGAAAGGAGGGAGGGAGGGATTGAGGGAGGGAGAAGGGTGGGAGGGAGGGTGGGAGGGAGGAGGGAGGGAGAGAGGGAAAGGTAGAAACAGAGAGTTGGGAAATAAGAACATAGGAACAGAAATAGACAGTCAAACTCACAGAGAAGGGCAAGATAGTTGCTCAGGTTGAGCTCCAAATTTGAGTTTGAGCTTCCCAGAAGCCAAGGCAAAAACGAAGATGTGGTCAGTTACATCAGCATTGGTGTCAAAAAGGAGGAAACCCACCGGCTCCTCAGGGGCAGTCTGGGGGAGGGGCGCTCAGTGATGGGCGGCTGGTGTCCTCAACATCCCTGCCCGTGTGCCCTAAAGGAGTTCCCAAGACAGTTTTTCATGCCACGTGTGGGCAAAAGCCAAGAAAGGGACATTGGAAAGCAGCTGGGAGATGATGCTTCTGCAGAGAGCCTAGGGGTGGGCCAGGGCTCGCCCAGAGGAGGGGGTGGTAGGGCGTCCCCACCGGCCTATGCTGACACTGCAAAGTGCTCAGTCCATGGGATCAGTGTTGTCACCTACCCTGGGCACCCAGTTCCTCATCTGGCTCTTGGGCAAAGCTTGGCTCTTGGAATATCCTAGGCAGTACTCCAGGCAGAAACGTCGCCCATGCTCTGGCCTGGGAAAGCGGCTGCAGGGTGGGATAAGGTGGTGGAGCATGGGCTCTGGAGTCAGCCTCCCTTGCACACCTATCCCAGCTCCGCCACTTTCCACCAGTCACCTCACCTCGCTGAGCCTACAACCCTTCCTCCTTCATCCCCTGGGGATCGTCCCAGTACCACCCTCAGAAGGATGTTGGCAGGATTGAACACGGCAGTGTACGTCAAAGGATGCACACAGTAGAGTCAAATAGCCATCAGCACTCGTCAGCATCGCTAGGATTCAAGGTGCCCGGAGCCAAAGCCAGAGGCTTTCACCAAGGACAGAGACCCTGTGGAGGACAGCTGTGTGTGGGGTGGAAAGGCCTGGGGCGCGTTTCTCGTGGGGGAATCTGAGGTGTTTTTGTTTTTCAGCGCCTGCTGTGCCCCTTGCCCTCCTGCACTTGGTTTCCTGGGAAGGGAGTAAACTGAGGCACAGCCCAGCCCGGGCATGCTTAGAATGCTTGTGTGTGTGTGCGCGCACGCGCGTGTGTGTGTGTGCAGGTGCACACGTGTGCGTGTCAGGGAAGGACAGGAGGTACCCATCTAGGAAGAGAGAAATCCCAGGTTCTTCAGGCCGAGGGCTCAGGCTCTGATGCAAATAGTAGGTGGGGACCTCAAGCTGTTCTGCGGAGAGATGGACAGGGCGGGAGGCCAGTTAGGGGCCCCAGTGATGGGCTAGGAAGGAGGGGAGGCTTGGGGTCCCAGGAGGAGCAGAGAGTGTGTCCAGGGGATGCATGGGAGCACGCACTGGTGTCATCCCTGTCCAGGCCGAGCGCTGTCACACACCTTACAGTCAATGCGTCCGGTCCGCACGGCTGCCCTGTGGAGGCAGCAGCCCATCTCCACTCTACCTTTGAGGAAACGGAGGCACAGGGAGGCTGAGAAACTTACCCAAGGTCACAAAGCGAGTGTCTTAGTCTGCTCCGGCTGCTCTAACAGATTTATTTCTCACAGCCCTGGAGGCTGGGAAGTCCAAGATCATGGGGCTGGTGAGGTGGGTTTCATTCTAAGGCCTCTTGTCTTGGCTTGCAGGCCTCTGTCATCTTGTGTGTGTTCACGCAGCCTCTTCTTTGTGGGTATTTGGGGAGGGGGTGGGGAGAGAGAAAGGGAAACAGAGAGAAAGAAAGAGAAAGAGGGGGAGGAGAGAACGAGCTCTCTGGTGTCTTTCCTCATAAGGACACTAATCCTATAGGACAGTGAGACCTTATGACCTCAATTAACCTTCATTACTTCCTTAGCTGTCCCCTCTCCAAATACAGCCGTATTAGGGGTTAGGGCTTCAACATATGAATTTTGGGGGGCGGGGGACACAAACATTAGGTCCATAACAGCTAGGAAGTGGCCAAGATTTGAACCCAGACCACCTGTCCAGTCCACAGCCCTGGCCCTGAAACACACCTGTCAGAGGGGGAGAGGCTGGGGTTCAGGGTCTGCAGATGAGGTCTAGCCAGAGACAGGAGCGCACAGGGCAGGCAGCAGCAGTTACGGTAGAGGCAGGAGTGGAGGAGGGAACTTCCCGGGAAGGTCAGGGATGGACGCAGAGTGGGGGAAGCTGGTCTGGGCAGGGCGAGGGGCTCATTAGCAGGAGGTCCAGCTGGCCAGCTGCTCCAGACCGTGAACTTGGCAAAGGGCAGCCACCCAAGGGCAGAGGGCGGCGGGTCCACATAGAAAGGGCTCCCAAGGGGGCCCTGGCCAGATCAATGAGGGCAGCCGGGTCGATGAGAACACAGCAGGCCCTGGGGGCTTGACCTTGGCTCCCAGACAGGGTAACAACAGCACCGCCACAGTGTGAGACCGTGTGCTAAGCACTTCCCTGCCACGGGTGCTTACTGAGGAGGCACTCAGTCAAGTCCATTGCCCTATGTAGCCCTCAAAACCACCCTGGAAAGCTGCTCCTATAATCCCCATTTGACAGATAAAGAAACTGAGGCTCAGAGAAGTTGAAAGAATTTGCCCCCTGTGGGGCAGCGATTCAAACCCAGAGAGCCTGACTCCAAACCCCAGGCTCTTGATAATGCATTTTTCCAGATTCGTCTCTCCTTGGTCATGTCCTAGATTCCTCCTTGTCCAGCTAGCTTGGTGGACAGACGGGCAGGTGGTCCTTGCCCCTCTCCTTTGTCTGCCTCTGGTTTGGTTTCCTGAGTGAACAGCAGGTGGAGGTGGGGGTGAGGAGGGGCAGGAAAGCAGAACTGAGCTCCACAGGGCAGCTGAGTACAGGTTGCTGGGCTGAGACCCAGCGAGGAAGCTGGGGCGGAGGAGCTGGGGCAACCGTCACTCAGGCATCTGCAACAGCTGTCAGCTTCCCATCCCCATGGCCACGTCGATGAGGCCAGCACGTGACAGTGAGGCCTCTCTCCCAGGCTGCCCCTAAGACTTTGCCCCTTCAAGGCACTGAAACCTGGAGCCCCACGTAGCAGGGGACAGGTACCAGCCCGTGTAGATTGCTGTGAACCTACCATGTGCCAGGCAGAGTGTTAGATGCAAGGGATTCAGTAGCAGTTCAAGCCAGGGCAGTCCCTACCTGCATGGGATTCACAGTCGGAGTCCCGCATTCACCACCTAATCACACACAACAAGGTGAGATTACAGCTGCGACCAGCACTGTGGAGAGGCCACGAGACTGTACGATGGTGGTGGTGTGTGGTGGGGGGAGGCTGTGAGCTAACAAAGATGATCAGGGAGGGTCTTCCTAAGGAAGTGGCCATTGAGGTTTGTTTTCAGAATGAGCAGGTTAAGAAGGAAAAGGAGGGCTTCCCTGGTGGCGCAGTGGTTGAGAGTCTGCCTGCCGATGCAGGGGACACGGGTTCGTGCCCCGGTCCGGGAAGATCCCACATGCCGCGGAGCGGCTGGGCCCGTGAGCCATGGCCGCTGAGCCTGCGCGTCCGGAGCCTGTGCTCCGCAACGGGGGAGGCCACAGCAGTGAGAGGCCCGCGTACCACAAAAAAAAAGTAAAAAAAAAAAAGAAGGAAAAGGAAGAGTGTACAGCCTGTGCAAAGGCCCTCTGGTAGGAGGGAACAAGGAGGATACAAGGGCCTGAAAGAAGGTGGGTCACCTGAGGGACAGGAGCACAGAGAAGGGGAGAATTTGAGGTGGAGTTGGCTGGAGATGTGAGTGGGGCCAGAGTGCCCAGGGCCTTAAGGGTCACCTGGGAGAGGTAAGAACACGTCCCTAAGAGCTGTAAAATGTCACTGAAGGGCGTGACCACCATACCACTATTTTGTGGATTCTGGAATTCACATCTCGGAAGTTGAGATGCATTTTACAATCCACAGTTTGTCTTCGTTTAACTGGCAATGCTTTTCTTCGAGGGACATAAAACTATGGTGTGTCTTATGGTCCATTGAAGATGTCATCCACCCAGGGGAATGCACAAGAAAAGACGAGAAAGACGGCACCCCTGTTGAAGAGCTAAGGAGCCTGGAGTTCCACCTGCTCAGGCCCCTCACCCCTGAAGGAACCCTGGGTCCCTCTGCCGCTCCCAAGACGCCAGAGGACACAGCTGTGTTGGAAAGTAAGGGTCTTGAGCTTGGAAACTTTTTTACAATACATGTGCTCAGGCCCCACCCCAGACATGCCCTGCCCCAGACATGCCAAATCAGGGTCTCCAGGGTGACTCAGGAACCCATATTTCTCCGAGCCAGCTTGGTTGCTGCCAGTCTGTTTACTCTCCAAGGCCCTGGCCCTGACTACCCCGGATTCTGTTTCTGGAACATGAGTTTTAACGTGCATAGGACATTATACACTTTAACGAACACCCCGGGCCCTGCACATAGTAGGCTGGTTGCTGGAACTGCAGATGTGGCACAAAAATGGCCTGAGGTCGTTTCCCCAAGACCCGTGGAAACGGAGGTCCCAGAGGTTCCCACGGCTGCCCTCCTCCCACTGCTTTTTTCCTGCTAATCTTTTTCCTGCAAAGTTTTCTGGGGGCAAAGGAAAGGTCCCCTTGTCCCCTACCTCGGCCCGGTCTTCATCTCCTTCTCTCCCCCTATTACAAACACTCTTTGTTTTTAGGTCCGTTGCTATTGGCTGGGTTGTGGCTAACAGGGGTCACAGAGGTCACACAGCAATGAGGATCAATAGTGGACCCAATTTTCCTGCTTCGGTTTTAGAGCGTTTTAGCTTTGCAGCAGTGTGACGCAATTGGACAGAAAAGCAGCTGAACAGCTACCCGGACCCCGGAGACCGTGCCTGGGAGCAGCCCCCTTGTCAGGTTGGCCTCTAAGGCCTCGCCAGGGCTATCCAGAAGGGCTGTGGTCCCCCCTCCCACTCCAGCTGACCACATTGCTGGAGGAAGGATGGTGAGGAGCAGCTGGGCAAGGGGATGCCAGGGGAGGGACACAGAAGCTGCTTCTGCCGCCCCCAAACCCGGGCTGTTGTCACCGTGGGCGATGCAGCTCTGTAACATGCTTGCTAAATGCGGACCAAGGAGCTCGCCTGTTTATCTGTAGACCCCGGAGGCTTGCTGAGTCCCCGCCGGCTGAGGAGGTGGGGTTATGGGTGTGTGTGCTATGGAAAATGCCGCCTTACGAACTGACCATCCCCTGCCACCAAATCATCCCCAGCTGCTCAGACTTCAGACCTCAGAAGGAGGACACAGAGACAACATATATGGAAGGCTATTCATTTCAGCAAGAGCAAAGGCTTGGAACTAACTGAAGTGCCCATCAGAGTGGGAAGAGTGGGTATGACATGGTATGTCCATACAATGGAGTAATATTCAGCAGTTGAACAGGATCAAGTAACATCAAAATATATGAATCTGGAGAAACCTGCAAGACACACTGCTAAATAGAAAGGCTAATCAGAGGGCAACTGGAGCAGCATGGTTCTGACGTGTAAGGAAGTGCTTGTGTATGTCTGACGGGGCAGACACCTCCTGTACAGCAGAGACTCCACAATCTTAGGGAGAGGGTACCAAGGGCACAGCGTATTTGGGGGCTTTTACTTCTGAATTTATGTACTTAAGGAAAAAGCTATGGCATGTGGATGCTTTTGCTTTTCTGTTTTGTCTTGTTTTCAGCATAAAATCTGCAGTGGCTAATCATGATGGTGACAGATCTGTAGACCCAAATATGGAAAGATATCCACGCAACTTCAAAAAAGGCAAGTCAGGGCTTCCCTGGTGGCACAGTGGTTGAGAGTCCACCTGCCGATGCGGGGGACACGGGTTCGTGCCCCGGTCCGGGAAGATCCCACGTGCCGCGGAGCGGCTGGGCCCGTGAGCCATGGCCGCTGAGCCTGCGCGTCCGGAGCCTGTGCTCCGCAACGGGAGAGGCCACAACAGTGAGAGGCCCGCGTACCGCAAAAAAAAAAAAAAAAAAAAAGGCAAGTCAGAGAAAACTATGTATGGTATGTGAAGAGCTAAATAATATCTACATAGGTTTTATAAATGCACAAAAAAGGGTCTGTAGAGTAGATGCCGAGCTGTTCATAGGGGTCACCTCCAAGGAGGAGCAAAAGGACTTGTAGGGAGGGTATGAAGGGGGCTGTTACTCTTACCTCCCAAGGCTTGGGGTGCCTTCACAACATAGGGACCTTGAGAGTGGGTGGTGAGTGGCAAATGAAAACAGCAAGGGCAGCAAGGAGGGGTGTGGGTGCCTATGGGCCTCGGTGATGGTCATGGTCATGGGGGGAGGGGTGCTTGTTGCTGACCGTTCATATTTGAACTTCACATCTTGGGTCCTTCTGCCACCCTTCCTGCTGCCTCCATGTCTCAGGGGCCAGGAAAGGAGGGGTGTGGGAGACTATGTGTAGGTGGGGGTTTCTCCAGAGGACTGATCCTGCCTATCCCTGGGGTTTCTGGGTAACTAGAGGACCCCCAAGGGGCTTACCTACCCCCAGTTCCTCCTCCTCCTCTCCCAGCCTTTTCTGGTGACCAGGGACTGATGCCAGGGCAGGTAGATGTGGCCTTGGACACTGGCTCCTGCCCCAGGACTGACCACAGCAACCACGTGCAGCCCAAGGCCTCCACAGTGCTGACCTTTCCAGAGACCTGATGAGGCATTAATGTGCACAGAGAGGCTGGGCCTGGCCCTTGGCCAATCCATTCACTCCCAAGTCCCTAGGGCTTCCTGACTGCCCCTAAGCCCACTGAATAAATGAATCATAGGAATGAGAGGAGTAATAGATCTGCTGGTGGCCTGGGAATTGGAAGCAAACAGAATCCCGAGGGCACCTTGGGATGGACAGCCCAGCTCTGGATGGCAGGATGGAAGCTGGGGATGTGAGGGTGAAGAGGGAACCCAGATAGGGCCCCTCTAGGAGTGGGGAGCCCTGGTCTGAGCAGGGCAAGGGCAGGAAGGAAGGTCTTGCAGGGCTGGGTGGAGGGGTGACAGCACTCCACACACATACACTCTGGCCGTGTGTGCAGCCCAGTGCTGCCACTGCTGCTCAGGACAGGTCTCCAGGGGTAGGATGAGATGCGTCCAGGGAGAAATCAGAGCGGGGCAGCAGGGGGCGGGGGGCACTCGGCTCTGCCTGGAGGGGCCAATGTCTTGTAATAAGTGGGTTCTAATCCTGACCCCTCCACTTTCTAGCTGGATGATGTTGGGTAAGTTATTTAACCTTTCTCAGCCTCAGTTTCCATCATCTGTAAAATGAGGTTAATAGCAGCACCTCTCTCACAGCCTTGTTTGGGATTAAAATGAGATGATGCATTTAAAGTGCTTAGTGCAGCAGTGATATTTACTGAGGGTTGGAGCCTCTCCCACCTCAACTCCCTAACCATGTTAGTATTATGGGTTCAGTGTCTCAGATGACCACACAGAGGGCTAGGCTGGGGTGACAGGGTTTCGTGCTGAGCGGGGACTGGATGGGGACTTTGAAAGCGTCCTCTAAAGAGCTGGTGCTCTGGAAATGCTGCCTTCCCAGGAAGCTGCGCTGCTGTGGGTTTGGGTCTGGGCCCCGCCGGCCTCACCCTGGACGAGGTTCGGTGGTGTGTGCAGTAGTGGGACTGCAGGAAGTAGCTGGAGGGGGGTCGGGATGAGGGCCAGCCTTGCTCAGGGGCCAAGGCTGTGAAGTCGAAGCTTCTGCTCCAGCCCTGGAGTCAGCGGGCTCTACAGCCCCTTCCCCAAAGAATGTGCTGGGGTCAAGCCTTTGCCAAGATGCGGCTGCCCTGGGGGATACCCAAACTGGGCAAGGGTTTCTATAAACACCCCCCTGATACCATGGGAGGTGGATGGGCAGATCGGAGCCGAGCTGTGGCGGCTGCAGCAGAGGTGGGCGGAGAGTGGGAGCCAGCACTCTCCAGAAAGCATCCTGGATTGCCCCTGTGGTGTCAGTTGTGAAAAACAGGACGTAGAAAAAAAGTAACCCCACACTGATTTCCAGGTAAAGAAAGGGGCTTGGGCAGGGCAAAGCCTTTGCTGAGGTTGGCCTAAGAAGAAAATAATTTCTTCCTAAAACTGGGAACTGGCCTCCTCCAGGGAGCCTGTAGGCCAGGCTGATCACTTTCCCAAGCCTTCTGAAATGAGCTTCATGGTGAAACTGACCTCCCCAAAGAGAAAGCTCTTAGGAACATCTTAGCCTCACTCTCCTCATATGTAAAATGGGCTGTCGTGAGCACGTATCACAGGGCCCAGCTCTCAGCACCAGACAGAACCCCGATCCTTTTCTCTTATAATAGCGCTTGAGGCAGAGGGGCCCGGGCTTGCCGCCACTCCCATTCCCTCCATTTTACAAAAGGAAAGGAGGCATAGAGAGAAGAGGCCTGGCAAAGATCACCCAGCAAGGCATTGGTACAGCTGAGACTGGTCATGGGACCCCTGCCCTCTGCCTGCCCCCATCCCTGACCCGTCTCTACCCTCACCCCTGGGGGCGAGGGCTGGTGTCAGCAGAGCAAAGCCTGCTCTGGGCCCACAGCAGTGGCCCTGGGGTACCTGGGAACCCGGCTCACATTCTCCCCCCACTGTCACCTCCACCGGCTCCCAGTCCCGGCTGGACCTGTGGTCGAGACCCCAAAGCCACAATCAGCTGGGCATATTGATTGGGGACAGTGCCTGAGCCCCCTGGGTGGGCAGGGCTCTGAGATGGGGTGGGAGGGGCTGGGCCGGCCCTCTGGGAAAGCAGTCAGTCTCCGCTGAGCCCTGCTGTCGGGTGCGCAGGGGCCTGGGGCTTTGGAAGGACAAGAGGAAGCAACGGGCCAGGTGCTGTGCTGGTGGTTAAGAGCGACAATGGCCAACACTCATCAGGCCCACACACTGCTCTCCGCATTTCACCCGCGTTCCCTTATTGAATCCCCACAATTCTTGGACTAGGTAATACCATCCTCCCTTCTTTACAGGTGAAGAAACTGAGGCATGGCTTGAGGGCCCTGCCCAAGGACACACAGAGAAGCAACAGCAGAGCCAGGATTTGAACCCAGGCTGCCAGTCTCCAGAGCCTGAGCTATTCGTGCCTACTGTAACGGGGAAATGAGGGCCCACTAGAGGCCTGTGTGTGGTGAGCAGAGGCAGCTTCTTGACCAGAGAGAATCAGAAGCCACCAGAATGGCGCAGTGGTTGAGAGTCCGCCTGCCGATGCAGGGGACATGGGTTCGTGCCCCGGTCCTGGAGGATCCCACATGCCGTGGAGCGGCTGGGCCCGTGAGCCATGGCCGCTGAGCCTGCGCGTCTGGAGCCTGTGCTCTGCAACGGGAGAGGCCACAGCGGTGAGAGGCCCGCGTACCGCAAGAAAAAAAAAAAAAAGAGAAGCCACCAGAAGCCACTCAAGACCAATGTGGATTAGTGCCCACCGAAGGCCTGCCTCTCTGAAGGTGGTGACCTGAGCTGAGCCCCCAGGGACCCCACGCCAGGCAGTCCCTGTGGTGGTTGAACAGCTGGGCTTTGGGGCCAAATTGTGTGGGGCTGGACTGTGGTTCTGCCCCTCTGTTGAGTGAGCTGGGCTATGCGCCCTACCCTCCATTTGCTCAGAAACAAAATGAGAAGAACACAGACGCTTACGTGTATGGAGTGTGTGCTACGTGCCAGGCACTGCTGGAGTTGAGCACAGACTGAAATCCCTGCCCTCGAGGAAACCGAGACAAAGCAGGAGGGAAGAGCTTTGCTAAGGGGACTCGACTGCTTGATGAGACGTCCGGGATACAAATCCAGGTGTCCTGATCATTTTTCTGTTCTAGAAAGGTGAGGGCAGGATATGACTTCCCCAGCAGTTTAGGGACCAAAACTCCAGTAGACCTGTCCAGGGGGCTCTGCCAGCCCCACTGACTGATGGCGGTCACACCCCACCCTAGGCCTGTTAGATCTAACTCTTCCCTCCTTCATTACCCCATCCCTCCCTCCCCTTCCCTACCTCTGCTCCCTCCTCTCTTCCCTCTTCCCTTCTCCCTCTCCCCTCTTTCTTTCTTCTCTTTCTTTTTCTTCCTCCCTCCCTCCCTCTTTCCTTCTTTCTTTCTTATTCTTTCTTTCTTTCTCCCTTTCTTCCTTCCTTCCTTTCTTTTTCTTTCTTTCTTTCTCTCTCTTTCTTTCTCTCTACAGTTGTGAACCATCATCACAAACAAGATATGGAATATTTCCATCACCCCACAAAGTTACCTCCCACCCTTTGCTATCATCAAATCCCTCCTGCCCTCCCCCCCCCCCCACTGGCAATCATTGATCTGCTTTCTGTCACTCTAACTTTGTCCTTTCTGAAATCTCATATATGTTGAACCACACACTATGTACTCTTTTGCGCCTGCTTTTTTACTTAGCAGTACTTCTTTAGGTCTATAATTCATCTTGAGGTTATTTTTATATATGGTGTGAAGTCAGGTTTGAAGTTTTTATGTTTGCCTTCTTGTTGTTTCGCATGTGGAGGGCAGAACTGCAAACCGTAGAAGGTTTTTCCCAGGCCCTGACACCGAGTGGAGTTTGCCTCATTGGATTTCAAAATTGCTAGAGACTGCTGATTCTTTATTCCCTTCCATTTTCTCCCATTCTGAATGGGAACGTCTATAACCTGAATCTTATGCCTGTACCACCTTTGTGTTTTGGAAGCAGAGGATTTCTTTTCTAGTTTTACAGATGGAGGGAATTTTGCCCCAGGAGGGATCCTGTCCAGGGTCTCACCCATACCTGAGACTCTGCAGATATGATTAGGGATCTCGAGGTGGGGAGATTATTCCAGATTATCCTTACAAGAGGGACACAGGAGGAGTCAAATTAGAGGAAAAGGTGATGTGATGACAGAAGCAGAAATTGGAGTGATGCACTTTGAAGATGGAGAAAGGGGCCACAAGCCAAGGAATACAGGTGGTCATTAGAACCTGAAAAATGCAAGAGATCGGATTCTCCCTCAGAGCCTCCAAAACGGAATGCAGTCCTGTTGACACCTTGCCTTCAGCCCAGTGAAACTGATTTCAGACTTCTGACCTCCAGGACTGTAAGAGAAGAAAGTTGTGTTGTTTAAGACACTACATTTGTGGTAATTTGTTACATCAGCAATAGGAAACTAATGTACCAACACAATTTTGAAGAATGAAGGACTTGTTTTTTAAGATACCGTGACTTATTATAAAGCTATAGTAATTAAAGAAGAAGGATTAAACAAGAGGGAGCCTATAAATACATCCACTTACAAATGGGACTTAGCATATGGCAGAAATCAGCCTTTATGGAGCAAGCTATTTAATAAGGAAATGGTGTTAGGTCAACTGGCTATTCAGATAGAAAAGGTAAAGTGAGAGCCCTACCCCATGTCAAACAGAAACATAAATTTCAAATGATTTAAAGCCCTAAATATGAAAGAACAAAATTTGAAATTTTTAGAAGAAAATGTTTATTCATGACATTGGGTAAAGGTTTTCAAAACAACATACAAAAGCTCAAATCGTAAAATAAAAGATTAATAGTTAAGAACACACCTGTGTTGAGCATATACTATGCATCGAGCACTAGCCCCTTCATATTGCCACGAGAGCCACCCATCTGACCAGACCATGCTCCTGATTCAAGCCTCTGCTGGTCCTCTGGTGCCTTCTGAGCACTGTGGCACCCAGTTCACACCGCCTGTCGTGCAGGTCCCCACCCTGCAGCAAAGGTTCCTACCACTCCCCTGAATGCATCACATTGCATGCAGCCCTGTTGCTTTTTGGCATTCTCTAAACGTGACATCCTCCTCTGTGCCTCTGAGCCTTTGTGCATCCTCTTCCTTCTGCCTGGAGTGCATTCTCTTTTATCACCCCCTAGAAAACTCCTATGCATCCTTCAACATCCAGCTCAAGTTTCATGCCCCCAGTGAAGCGTTCTCAGCTTGCTGAGGGACCATTACCAGTATGACAACACTGTCACCAGCACTTACCTCCATCTATACTGAGTCCGTGCTCCTCCTTCCACTATTAGGGAGGTCCCTGTGTAACATTGGAATTGAGTGTTGGCTCTGGAGACAGACAGTCCTGGGGAGGAATCCCAGATCTGCCATTTATTTGCTTAAACTTTCCGGGCCTTTGTTTCTGTAGAGTGGGGCAGTGAGACTGACCTCTCCGTGTATGTGATGTACTCGCGCCTTAGGCTGGGCTGATCCAAAGTGGGCTCTAAAACTAGGACGTGAGGTGGAGGTGGTTCCCGTGAGCCATGACCCAGGGAGCTCTTTCAGGGGAGTCAGGAAGTGAGAGCGAGGGATTGTCACCAAGGAAGGCATCATCCAGAAAGTTACTGGTGTGGGTGACGGGACTCAGCCTGTGGGTGATGGGGAGTGTGGGGACAGTGCATGACAAGCCTTAGATTCACCCCACCAGGAGGCAGGAGATGGCTTTGCCAATCATCGATTGAGAACAACTCCCAGGGGAATGCTAACTGCCAGGCGCTCTGGCTTGCCCCACACTTGTGACTTGCGGAAAGGTGTCAGGTGGGGACTTCCAGACCAACAGGTTGGCATGCACAGAGAGTGGGGAAACGGATGAGGCACTGATGGTACCTGCCACAACTTCTACACTGTGTGCTCAGTAACTATGTGTTGCCCACCTGTTTTCTCATATGATTCCCACAACAGTCCTGGAAAGGGCAATCTGCCCATTTTACAGATGAGGAAATGGAGGACCAGGGAAGTTCTCTGCAGTTTTTATTTGTTGAATAAGCCAATCAATGAACAAGCAAATAAACAGATCTCTCTGAAGTCACAGACTAAGTCAATCTATAAGAAGAAAACCCGAAGAGCTAACACCTATCCTTCTCAAACCCTTCCAAAATATAGCAGAGGGAGGAACACTCCCAAAATCTTTCTATGAGGCCACCATCACCCTGATACAAAAACCAGAAAAAGATGTCACAAAGGAAGAAAACTACAGGCCAATATCACTGATGAACATAGATGCAAAAATCCTCAACAAAATACTAGGAAACAGAATCCAACAGCACATTAAAAGGATCATACAGCATGATCAAGTGGGGTTTATTCCAGGAATACAAGGATTCTTCAATATATGCAAATCAATCAACGTGATACACCATATTAACAAATTGAAGAAGAAAAACCATATGATCATCTCAATAGATGCAGAGAAAGCTTTTGACAAAATCCAACACCCATTTATGATAAAAACCCTGCAGAAAGTAGGCATAGAGGGAACTTTCCTCAACATAATAAAGGCCATATATGACAAACCCACAGCCAACATCGTCCTCAATGGTGAAAAACTGAAACCATTCCCACTAAGATCAGGAACAAGACAAGGTTGCCCACTCTCACCACTCTTATTCAACATAGTTTTGGAAGTTTTAGCCACAGCAGTCAGAGAAGAAAAAGAAATAAAAGGAATCCAAATCGGAAAAGAAGAAGTAAAGCTGTCACTGTTTGCAAATGACATGATACTATACATAGAGAATCCTAAAGATGCTACCAGAAAACTACTAGAGCTAATCAATGAATTTGGTAAAGTAGCAGCATACAAAATTAATGCACATAAATCTCTGGCATTCTTATACACTAATGATGAAAAATCTGAAAGTGAAATTAAGAAAACACTCCCATTTACCACTGCAACAAAAAGAATAAAATATCTAGGACTAAACCTGCCTAAGGAGACAAAAGACCTGTATGTAGAAAAGTATAAAATACTGATGAAAGAAATTAAAGATGATACAAATAGATGGAGAGATATACCATGTTCTTGGATTGGAAGAATCAACATTGTGAAAATGACTCTACTACCGAAAGCAATCTACAGATTCAAGGCAATCCCTATCAAACTAGCACTGGCATTTTTCACAGAACTAGAACAAAAAATTTCACAATTTGTATGGAAACACAAAAGACCCCGAATAGCCAAAGCAATCTTGAGAACGAAAAACCGAGCTGGAGGAATCAGGCTCCTGGACTTTAGACTATACTATAAAGCTACAGTAATCAAGACAATATGGTACTGGCACAAAAACAGAAATATAGATCAATGGAACACGATGGAAAGCCCAGAGATAAACCCACCCACAGATGGTCACCTTATCTTTGATAAAGGAGGCAAGAATATACAGTGGAGAAAAGACAGCCTCTTCAATAAGTGGTGCTGGGGAAACTGGACAGTTACATGTAAAAGAATGAAATTAGAACACTCCCTAACACCATACACAAAAATAAACTCAAAATGGATTAAAGACCTAAATGTAAGGACAGACACTATCAAACTCTTAGAGGAAAACATAGGCAGAACACTCTATGACATAAATCACAGCAAGATCCTTTTTGACCCACCTCCTAGAGAAATGGAAATAAAAACAAAAATAAACAAATGGGACCTAATGAAACTTAAAAGCTTCTGCACAGCAAAGGAAACCATAAACAAGACCAAAAGACAACTCTCAGAATGGGAGAAAATATTTGCAAATGAAGCAACTGACAAAGGATTAATCTCCAAAATTTACAAGCAGCTCATGCAGCTCAATAACAAAAAAACAAACAACCTAATCCAAAAATGGGCAGAAGACCTAAATAGATATTTCTCCAAAGAAGATATACAGATTGTCAACAAACACATGAAAGAATGCTCAACATTATTAATCATTAGAGAAATGCAAATCAAAACTACAATGAGATATCATCTCACACTGGTCAGAATGGCCATCATCAAAAAATCTAGAAACAATAAATGCTGGAGAGGGTGTGGAGAAAAGGGAACCCTCTTGCACTGTTGGTGGGAATGTAAATTGATTCAGCCACTATTCAGCCAGTATGGAGGTTCCTTAAAAAACTATAAATAGAACTACCATACGACCCAGCAATCCCACTACTGGACATATACCCTGAGAAAACCATAATTCAAAAAGAGTCATGTCCCACAATGTTCATTGCAGCTCTATTTACAATAGCTCAGAGATGGAAACAACCTAAGTGTCCATCACCAGATGAATGGATAAAGAAGATGTGGCACATATATACAATGGAATATTATTCAGCCATAAAAAGAAACGAAATTGAGCTATTTGTAATGAGGTGGATAGACCTAGAGTCTGTCATACAGAGTGAAGTAAGTCAGAAAGAGAAAGACAAATACCATATGCTAACACATATATATGCAATTTAAGAAAAAAAAATGTCATGAAGAACCTAGGGGTAAGACAGGAATAAAGGCACAGACCTACTAGACAGTGGACTTGAGGATATGGGGAGGGGGAAGGGTAAGCTGTGACAAAGTGAGAGAGTGGCATGGACATATATACACTACCAAATGTAAAATACACAGCTAGTGGGAAGTAGCTGCATAGCACAGGGAGATCAGCTAGGTGTTTGTAACCACCTAGAGGGGTGGGATAGGGAGGGTGGGAGGGATGGAGATGCAAGAGGGAAGAGATATGGGAACATATGTATATGTATAACTGATTCACTTTGTTATAAAGAAGAAACTAACACACCAGTGTACAGCAATTATACTCCAATAAAGATGTTAAAGAAAAAAAAAGAAAATAAAAAAGAAGAGAACCCAAGGGCACCTGATTCCTAGATGTGGCTTTTGCTTTCCCCGTTTCTGCCCAGATGCCTCTCCACAGGGCCTGTGCAGTGACTCAAATCTCCCTCCCCGAGCAGTGACTGAGCAGGTGGTGACCCTATCTCAGGCTCAGATGAGGAGAGCCCAGGGATGTCAGGAGTGTCAGGTTCTGGTCCTTTTTGTACCCTCAGCCTCAGAATGACTTTGGACAGATCCTGGCTGTCTCTGGGCTTCATTTCTTCATCTGTTGGATGGTGTGTGTGTGTGTGTGTGTGTGTGTGTGTGTGAGAGAGAGATCAGTCAAGTCCCTCAAGTTGTTGGAAAAGGGGGAGGCTTTGGGCTAGACTGTCCAGACTTGCTAAGGCTGACATAGGGGATGGAGGGGACTGATTTGTCCCCTCTGTCCAGCACTCTACTTGGCAGGGCTGGGGTTCAGTGGTTAGAGCACCTGATGATTTGTCCCTGCCTGGCTCTGAGGTCAGACTGTGGCCCAGTGTAGCTCAGTTGGCAGCCTTTGTCCCACAGACCTACACTCCCAGCTCTGGCCATGACTGAACCCTGACCTTGGCCCATCTGGTCTTTGACCTTGGTGATGAATGGAGTCCTGATTTGAACACAGACTGACACTGTCCCTGTCACAGTCTGACCCCTGAGCCAAACCGTATATTGACTCTTGACCTGGCCACAGACTGACTTTTTATCTCAGCCACAGACTGACCCCAGCTATAGACTGACCCCTGGTCCAGCCACAAACTTCAGACCCAGGCTGAACTCTGATCCCAACCGCAGACTGACCTCGGGTTTCTGGGCAGTGGCTGGTCAGGCTAAGATTAGTCACTGATACTCCTCAGCTACCCTCCCTGCCAAGTGGGTTTGAGGTACAACCGCATTCAAGTAAGAGAGCCTCTCCTTAGGATGGAGAAACAATGGAAAGGGTGGCAGGGAGGCGGGGCCTGTCTGACCCTGAGTCCCACTATCGCTGATCATGGCCATCAACTCCAGCTCTGCATCCACCAGGCTGGGATCCAGCTCCTACCGTTGGTTGATTAGCCCCTCCAGAGCCTGCATCCTGCCCTTGTTCTTTGGGGGCTGTGATCTCTGGGGGTGCTGGATGTGATGTATCCCTTTAGACACTAGAGATCCTCTAAAGAGTCTTGGTATGGGAGGCAGAAGACAGGGTTTGGATCCCCGCTCTGGCACTGACTCACTATGTGATGTTGGGCATGACCTTCCTGGCCTCAGTTGCTCCGTCCTGCCTCTTCCTACCAGACTTGGAAAGTGTTCCCTAACCATGAAACGGGAACAGTGGTGGTTTATAACTCAATGTTGATTGAGATGAATCAACGAGACAGTTGCCTCAGAGCCTTGGCACTCTGTTCCCTCTGCCTGGACACCCTTCCCTCAGACACCCCCATGGCTCACTTCCTCCTCTCCTTCAGCTTTCTGCTCGAATGTCATCTTGGGGGATTCCACCTCCCTCCCAAAATGCTCTCTATCCTTATTCCCTACTTAATTTTTCTCCAGAAGTTATCACCACCTGCCACACTATATATTTTAATTATATATATATTATAATGATTTATAATATATCTTTCTCCCTTGTCTGGAATACAAGTTTCACAAGGGCGGGGATTTCTCTATGCTTTGTTCACTGTTGTGATCCTGGTACCTAAAACATAGAAGCATAGAAGATGTTTGATCAATATTTAAGTGAATGAATGAATGAATAACTGACTCATGGAAAGCACTTAAACCACAGCACCCAGCACTAAATCCTTAATTGATGATATTTTCTGTCATGGTGATTTTCATCATTATCGTTGGGTGATGTAGCCATAAGGAACTGGGTCTGGCCTTTGGGATGGTGGACCTCGCCTCCTCACAGGAGTCTTCCAAGACCACTCCAGTCCAAGCTGACCGCACTTGCTCAGAGCTGCCGTGGTTATCACGTGGGGGAAGTTGAATAAGCCCTAGACTTGGAAACTGCCAGTTTGGGCTTCACTTCCCAGCTCCTCTATTCCTGGCTGTGTGGCTTCATACACAATTGTGTCCTGTCTCTGAGCCTCAGTTTCCTAACAGTCAATGGGAGACTATGAGTAGCTACCCTATGGATTGACGTGGTACTCTAAGGGACGGGGCATCCACGGTGCTGGGCGCACAGGTGGCCATGGCTGTGATCCCTGGGACTCAGGCACACATGCTCTCTGCTCTGTTCCATGGGCCATCCTGCCTCATTTGTTGGACTGTAAGTCCCCGAAGGGACTAGAACCTGATCCTCTTGGTCTCTTGTCTTCCCAACAGCCTGAGGCCAGGCCGAGGGCCAGTAAGGTGGAGATGCTCCCATTGGCTGATGGATTGACAAAATCGTGACTGCGCTTCTGGGTACATGACAGTTACAGCCACCAGGGGGCGGCCTGGCTATGTGCACAAAGAGCTGCCCCTGGTTGGTAACTTTTAACATCTGCTATTCTCCTGACAGACAAGGGGAGGCCTCGTCCATACCCCAACCTGTCAGCTATTTCTATCATTCTAGTGGAGAAAGAGCCAGGAGACCTGGATTTCAAGGTCTGCTGCTCACATGCTGTGTGATCTTGGGCAAGAAGCTCTCCCTCTCTGGACCTCAGTTTCCTCAGCTGTCAAATTAAGAACACCAGCCGTGGCATCCTATCATGTTGTGGGACCCAGGCTTTGTCTCAACTTGTTTTTAATCAATAAGTGTGTTCCTGCCGGCCACAAAGTATTTCTTCCTTTTCCTCCTAATTCCTTCTTCCTGACACCTGGAAGAGGGTCTTGCCTTATTGTACATGCTGCCCTCTGTTCGCTGGAAAAAGAACTACAGCTTCAGGGACAGCCCTCAAGCGCGGTTCAGAGGAGGAAGAAGCAGAAGCTGGGGAAGGCTTGGGAGGCAAGTACTGTCAATTGACTCACTTAGCCAACACTTACTGAGCTCCTTCTGTATACTAGGCCTAGTGTCAGGCCCTGAGAACACAGCACTGAAAACAATATGGCCCATGCCTTCAAAGAGATCATAGTCATTTGCAGGGGTTGCACATCCGGGGTTTTCTTTGGCCTGCTCTGTACTTCTCTGATCTGATACTGTAGTGTAGTGGCTAAGAGTGTGTGAGGATGATTGGATTCAAATCTTGGCCTTGCCATTTACTAGGTGTCTGACCTTAGACTTCTTCAGTGCCTTTGTTTCCCCAGCTATAAGATAGGGATAATAATACTACCCACCTCATAGGGTTGCTGAAAGGGTTGAAGTAATTCATACATCTAAAGTACTCAGAGCAGTGCCCAGTCAGTTCTGGATAGGTGTCAGCTACAATAATAATGAAAACATGTTTGTGGAAAGATGAAAGGAACAACACGCACATATTTCCAATCTTAATCGGATAAGAGCTTGCCTGTACAACCTGTCTCTAAGGGGGTCTTATATGAGGGTCAGATCAGTTGAGCTCATTTTGCAATGGGCATCTTCAATTCAGAATGGCCCCACCCTTGTTTTCATCCCACCCTTGGGCTGGCCCCGCATGGCTCTAGATGAGGCCTGAGCTGGGCATCCCAACTGCCGTCAACAGAGGCAGGGTGATGGTGGAAACCAGGTGACTGGCCCGGCCTGTAAGGCAGATCCTGTGCTGGTGGTGATGCTGATAGCAGCGCTGTCAATAATACTGATGACGGTGCTGACGGCGGTGGTGCTGATGATGGTCTGATGGTGGTGCTGCTGGTGATATTGGTGGTGGTGCTGCTGGTGGTGGTGCTGGCAGGAGCTCTGGGGCTTGGCACAGGGAACCTGACCTAACTTTCCTCTCTCCCAATCTCCTCAAGCCTCAGCCACCCTCAAAGTCCTGGGACAAGGGCACGGGATACAGATTGCCTCTGAACTTCCTAGGAACTATTTTTGAGTCAGGAAAAGGAGGTCATAATCGAAGCACTAAGTATCCCACCTCATCCTGCTTATGAAGGCTGTGAGACACTTCATGTCTCTCTGCTTCAGTTTCTTCTTCTGTGAAATGGGAAAGGGGAGAAAGCACATTGGTCCTGACCTTTAAAATTTTGCTTTGAAAATTTAATGAAATCTGGACCACCCCCCTCAGGAAATGCAGACACACACACACACGTAACCAAAGCTACACATACACGTACACACAACCACACACACGCACACACACACAACCGCCCACATAACCACAAGTCTCTGTGTGATCTGGGGGTTTCCAGCTCTTCTTCAGATCCGTGGACCCCAGTTCTGTCCCCTGGATAGGCTAATCTCTAACCCCTCTGCCAGCCCCGTCATCCAGGACTCCCTGGTCTGAGGCCCTCTCTCCTGAAGCCCAAGCCGGGCCTGGGTGGCCTGTGCTAGGCGGCACCAGGGGGCTGCCCATGTCTGATCCAGCCTGCCCATTCTTCTGGCCCCCACCACAGAATCTGCTTGGGCTCAGGGTCCTAGGAGGGCCCTACAGGAAAGGAGGAGTTGGTGGGTAGAAGCCACAAGCTAAGGGGTGGATGTTGGTGGTAACAGCATCTCTGGTTACTGATGTGGGCAAAGTGAGTTCACACCTGGCCCCTCCCGGAGCACGGCCTCCAGTGACTCAGTGGAATCAGGGAAAGAGATTAGCTACCTATACCCAAGTGAGGGGAGAAAAGGGAATGAAGTCTTCTCCCCAGGCAGCTTCCTGGGGCCCAGACTGCACTCCCTGTACATGGAGCCTCGAGCAGGGGGCAGCAAAGAGCAGGAAACATGAGATCTGGGTTCCAGTCTGATTCCACCTTAGTTAAAAAGCTGTTCACGGTCGCAGGGCATTACATTCTGCAAAGCATCCCCACATGCATCGTTATAGGTGAGCCCCACCAGAGCCCTGAGAAGTAAGGCTAGTTCCGTCACTGCAGAAAACGGCTCAGAAAGGCTGATTGACTTGACCAAGGTCCCACCGCAAGGAAGGGGCTGAGTGAAGCCTTGGACCTCGTCCTGGCTCCCAATCCAGTGCTCTTTCCAAAACCTCAGAAACCCCTGCTACTCCCTGGCTGTGGGAAGAGGATCAATCCCCTTCCCTCTCCAGACTCAGCTTCCTCGTCCGTGAAAAGATATTGGACCAGAGGAGCCCTGGGGGACTTTCCAGCCCTGGCCTTTTAGGACTGTCCATGTTTCTTCTCCGAGGCAGCAGTTGGGGGATTATCACCCCATTTCACAGATGGGGAACAGGTCCAGACAGGGAAGCAACTTGGCCAAGGCCTCAGCGCAAGGAAGTGGCAGAGCTGGGACGAGAAGCCAGGTCTGCAGACCCCCAGCCACAGAGTCAGTGGCCCCAGGCCGAGCTGGGTTTCTAAGAATAAAGCCGGCTCCCAGAACAGACCAGAGAACAGGGACTTTTGGGCCCAGCTGTTTCCCAAGTGTGAGCTCAGGCAGGACCGGCTTGGGGTGGAGGGTGGGAAGGGGTGACCACTTCCTGCTCGGGCTGATGCGGTCCCCGTGGGGTGGTCATCAGAGGCCGACCACTTCCCGGTCTGGGCCGCCTTCCCCTTTCTGAGCCTGGGAGGGGACGGGCGGCCTAGTGAGGCACCCCTCGCGTGCTGCGGCCTGGACGGCGTCTGGCCTCTTTTCATTTCCCCTGCTCACCGCGTCGCTCTCCACAGCCACCAACGGTCGGAAGTTGCGCAGGGCTGCCCGCCCGGTCCCCGGTCCACAGCGGAGCACCTCCCGGCCCTGCTGTGTGCTGGGCCCTCGGGGGAGCTGCCTACGGAGGGTCTGCCGCGAGGCCTTCTCACTCCCACTGAGGCTCAGAGAGGTTGTTGGTGGCCCAGGGTCACACAGCTAGGAAGTGGCAGAATGAGGATTAGAACTCAGATGCGTCCGACTCCAACTCTGCCTCCTTTGCACATTTAACATCCAGCGGCCCCCAGAGCAAGTCTGAGCCAGAGGAGGCTTGGACAAGGGAGGCATTGGAAGGAAGGATCCCACCAGACACTGAGCTCTGAGGTCAGCGTCCTGTTATATCCCAGGACGAGCCCCGCGCCTGCCCCAGAGCAGGTCCTCGGGACACACCAAAAGACAAACGCACCCTAACTGCTCCCAGCCAGCTGCATAGACAGGCCTGAGCCCTGGGCGTGGGGACATGGACCTGCGGGAGACACGGCGCCTTACTCCTTATCCCCTGACTCTTATACAGGAACGGTGCTCGAGATTTTTAAATACACCTCAAATCCCATGTGGGAGATCACAGCACCCTTTAATCCTTTTAGCGGGGAAGCCAGAGGGTCACAGGGTCTCAGAGTGTTAAAGAGGCAGCAGAATGTAGGGATGAAGGACATGGAGCCAGAGAGGCCCAGGTGGCCTCGGGGAAATGACTTCCTGTACCTGTTTCCTCACCTGTAAACTAGGAACAAAACAGTTTAGACTGCCTTAACTGGCCTCCATTCAACGAATTCTCTGGACTTATAAACATTCTCCTTTCCTTTGAAAGGCAGACTAATGGGTGTCACAATGTTCCGAATGTTCCCAGGCTGGCCGGCTACTGCCCAGTGCTATCAAGGTCCTCCTGCTGGCCCGGTGAGGCCCGTCCCCGAACCCGTAGCTGCCAGTTGTAATTGCTAAACCAATGCGACATGAGTGAGAGTGGGACAGAGAGTTGGTGTGTCTCTGAAAGCTAAGAAAGGGCCTTGGAAAGATCCAATAAAGGAGAGCTGTCCTAAAAAGAGAACAACGCTGTTAGGTGTGGGCAAGACACATAGAAGACTGGAGAAAACAAGCGTTAAAAATCCACTGGAGGGCTTCCCTGGTGGCGCAGTGGTTGAGAGTCCGCCTGCCGATGCAGGGGACGCGGGTTCGTGCCCCGGCCCGGGAAGATCCCACATGCCGCAGAGCGGCTGGGCCCATGAGCCACGGCCGCTGAGCCTGCGCGTCCGGAGCCTGTGCTCTGCAATGGGAGAGGCCACAACAGTGAGAGGCCCGCGTACAGCAAAAAAAAAAAAAAAAAAAAAAAAAAAAAATCCACTGGAAACATGTTGAATTGGGCGTAGGTTAAAACTTGGTGGGGGCTGCTTTTAAAAATCCAGAAGGATTCTGCTCACAGGTCGCTTGACAAGCATCTCTAAGTCTCCCTCCACTTGAAAGAAACCCAAATGGGGACCATCAGCTCTGCTGCACAGGTTTGTTTCATGCAAGAAAAATAAGGTAGGACTTTGGCCAGAGGCCCAGGTCTCAAAGAGCCTTGGCCCTTCAGCCAAAGATCATCTAATAAATAAATATAACTTGTACATGAGTTATGTTTGATATAATGCCTATTTTATGTATCATAAGATGTCCCGCTTTAAATATTTTTTTTTCTAGTAACAGACCACTGGTTTTGCTCTCATTCGATAAGAGATTTCTTCTATTAAAAGTACTTACCTCATGGGGCGGATGTAAGAACTGAACGAGGTAACACATGCAAAGAATTTGGTGCAATGCCTGGTACACAGCAAATGTTCTGCAAATACTAGCTATTTTAATTATCTTCAAATCCAGTCCTCCACTTGGCAGATGAGAAAACTGAGGCTCAGGAGACAAGTGACGTGCACACAGTCACAAAGTAAGAGGGCTACAGATCAAGGCCTACAAATGGATCCTTGAATCCAAACCTGATTTCTGAATTGCGAGGGGCCTCTCCCTGGTCCGGAACTGTATAGGGGTAACGCTTCCCAGAAGAACAGTGGAATGCTGGCGGCAGGAAGGAAGATCACAGGCAGAGGGTGGGGCCTTCGGCATCCCTCAGGGTCACACCCTGCCCTGGCCTTCCACCGCCCACCCCACTCTGGGGGATACATGAGTCCTCCCTCTAGTTAAATTTACGTAAAACGCTAAGTTTCTCATCTCAGTGGCCCCTCTGTGTTCGCTCACAGACCTCGTGTATTTTTATCTCAAAGAGTTTCATTATGTCTTTAATTACTTGTTTCCATGAATGTCTCCTCTAGCAGCCTGGGGGTCCCCGGGGAGCAGGCACCCGGTCTGATTCATCTCTCACCCCCGAGCCCAGCCCAGTACCTGGCACCGAGTGGGCACTTCGGAGATGTTTGTTGGACAAATGAGCACCTGAACAAATGTCAAATAACGGGGCGCCCTGGATTTCTTGCTGTCTCCACGCTAGACTTGGCAGGTGGGGCTGCAGCAGACAGAGATCTGGAAGACGCGGCGCCCTCCCGTTCCTTGTCTCCTCCTCTATTCCTCCAACCTCCTCTTCCCAGGGAGCCCGAGAGACACAGGCAGGGCAGGGTGGCCGCTGGGAAACCCAGCCCTGGGGCGAAGCTCCTCTCTTCAGGGATGGCTGGGGTGCGGTGTGGGGCTTTGCCTCCGCTGAGTCACCTCCGTGGTGCAGGGGCGCTGACTCAGAAGGAGAGCGAGAAGGAGAACTTGGCCAGTCCTCCTGGCTTCCACGGGTCCTGGGCCAGGCCGGGCGGGAGGAGGGGAGGGGCCCGGCGCAGGGAAGATGTTAGGACGCACAGAATGGATTTCAGGTCTCCTGGAGCAGCAGAGCCCCACACTAGCTGCACGGGGAACTGAGGCTTGGAAGAGGCAGCTGGGTGTGGTGGGGGAGGAGTCCATCCTGTCTTTACCTCCTCGCCTCCCTGAACCTCAGATTCTTCACCTTCAGCAAGAGGGTTAGACCCTACTCCCCTGCAGCCAACTCCCAGCTGGGTGCCAGAGCTTTTCCCAAAAGCTGCTCAGGCCTGGAAGAAAAGACCCATGACCAAGAGCTGCCAGCGCTTGAGCGCCTACTGTGTGCCAGGGACTGGCAGACCCTCTGTTTACAGATCTCATTTAGTCCTTATGCCAGCCCTCCAGAGCTTCATTTTGCAGATGCAGAAACTGAGGCTAACAGAGGCAATGACTTGCCCCAGCTAAAGCCCTGAGCCAAAGGGGAAGCTGCAGCCGGGGTCTGCCTGCCCCAACGTCCCCCTCCTTGCCCACTAGCCCCCAAAACTATCACGTGTTCCCCCACCTCCCCACACCCCAAGATGCTCACGCTTGGGAGGCCGGCCGCTGGTCCTTGTCCCCTCTTGGGTGTGAAGCCAAATGGCCACCTCACTGGAGAGCCTGTCTGGCCATCTGCAGTCATCACAGACCACCCCTCCCCGAAATCCCCGAGCCCCAGGTCGGTTGGACAGCTCTGGGGTAGGCATCCGATTTCCCTTTTATCGTTTTTCTTCCAACGTCTTGCAGCAAATTTGGAGAATACAGATTTATGCAGAAAAGAAAAAGGAAATTCATTCTTTATCCCCTCCAATACTAACATTCGGGTACATTTTATTCCAGTATCTATTTTATGCACATGTACCCACAGTTTTGTTTTTATAAAAACGGGATCGTTGGTCAACAGACATTTCCTAAACCCTCACCGAGGGCAGGGGATGTGTGGTCTTCCTGGTCCACGGGCTCCTCTTCTGGTCTTGCTACCAGGTCCCGCTGGGCCGGACAATGCTCCTGAGGCATTGCAGGTGCAGGAGAAGGTGGGCTCTGGGAGCCTGGCGCTCTGTGGCTTAGCAGCTCTGAGCTTGAGCTTTCGAGGGGGTAGATCTGGGTCACCGGCTGTGTGGCCATGGCTACGTCACTTGACATCTCTGAGGCTTGGCTTCCCCGCCTATAAAGTGAGAATCACAGCACCTGTCACGGCACAGGTTTGAGAACTAAACAGGCCAACGCATGTTTGGCACAAAGTCCATGCTTGACGAATGTTCTGTCCCGTTCTCTGTAGGCGGCGGGGCCTCTGAGCCGGGGTATTTCTCTTCCTGATGTTCTCGGGTTACAAAGCTGGATCCAGGTCGTGGGAGACACTTAATGACAGTTCAGTGATTAAAATCTTGCCTGTTCAGCTTGAGGTCAGGGCCTGGAAAACCTTTCACCGCCCTGTGGTGTTTCCAGAGAACATAGAATCTGGCCCCAGTCATCTTCCTTCCCGCGGGTTGTGAACGTGGGTGTGATTCTCAACCGAAAAACCAAAGCTGACTTCACAGCTGAAGACCACCAGCCAGTCTCCCTTTTGGTGACAACCACGACCCCTCTGAGTTTCACTCCAGCTCCCCCACACCCCCGGGCTCAGCTGGGGCACGCTCCCATGGGAGACACGCTGGGATTCAGGTGGGCTCACAGGTGCCAGCAGCACTTGTCAGCCGGCAGGTGCTCAGTAAATGAGCGAACCAGCCAGGTGAGGGGGTGGGTACTGGGAACAATCGCGGGAAAAGAAATCTTTATCTTTTCTGCCCAAATTTCAAACCCCAGTGCTCACCCCAGAGCCTAGGGGTGCGTGAAGGACCCGGCAGGCTGGTGAGGTGCAGACCTCAGAGCGCCCTCAGTGACCCCTCCCTGGGCTCGGACTGCCTCATTCCTCACAGGACACCCCCCATTCCCTCCTTTTTTAAAAGATTTTTTTGATGTGGACCATTTTTAAAGTCTTTATTGAATCTGTTACAATATTGCTTCTGTTTTATGTTTGGTTTTTTTGGCGGGGAGGCATGTGGGATCCTAGCTCCCCGACCAGGGATCAAACCCGCACCCCCTGCATTGGAAGGCGAAGTCAGGGAAGTCCCCTCATTCCCTCTTAAGTATCCCAGCTACCCCCTTTCCTGGGAGAATTTACTAGTGCACCCCGGATATATATGCTTTGACCCCAAAGGATGGCTGGCTAGTGAGGGACTTTTTGGCATCAAGGGAAGGTAGAGAATCTCTTGTAGGCAACCAACTGCTCCACCTACAGATAAAGCCCACCTCAGGGGAGCGTCAAAGCAACGGGTCTGCTCAGCAGTCCCCAGCGCCCCAGCTACCCAGCATCTGGAGGCGGCTGACATGGAAGGTGCAGTAGGAATGGGGCCGGTGTCTCCACATGCTGAGAGCCGCTGTGTGGTCCTGGGCACGTGGCTGAGTCAAATGCCTTCAGGAGGCCCTCCCAGCCCCCCACCCAGTGATGGGCATGGCCATGAGGAGTGGGGGACAGAGAGGGCAGAAGGAGTTTCCCAGATCAAGGCAGGTGGGCACTCCTCAGAGAAGCAGTGGGAGGTCATTTGGACTTAGGAATGGCATTGGCATTACCCAGGGAACATGGAGCAAGATGAACAGTAATAACAATATGATGATGAGAACTGTCACAGGTTAAGGACCACAAGTGAGGAAATTTGCTCAGATTATCTTGTCTAATCTTCACAATGAGCCCTCTTGTGTGGCAGGCATTAAAGACCATGGAATCTGGAGTCAATAGTTGGAGTTCAGATCCTGGCCCACCAAGCCTCGTTCCCTCATCGCCCACAAGACTTACAAAGAGCCCCTACCTTCTGGGTGATGGGGCGTGTCTGTGAGCGATCGCTTGGCACCGCGGCAGAGAGGAAAAGCTCAAATCGTGTGATAATTAGTACTATGGATACAGAGACGGAGGCTCAGAGAGACCAAGTCACTTGCCCAAGACCACCCACCTAGTAAGTGGCAGAGTCAGAATTTGATCTTAGATCTCTGTGACTCAAAGCCCCACTCCCCCCCAGTGCCCCCTGCCTCAGTCTCTCTTGTGCCCCTTCTGTTCCTTCAGGAGAGTAAAGTACTCAAAACCACAGGTGCCCTAAAATGACATTCCTTTTAGAGGACCAGAAAGGAGTGGAATTTGCTGGAAGTCACAGCGAGTCTGCGGTCTGGCCAGAACTGGACCCTCAGTTGGCAGACTCTCATGCCAGTGCCCCACACATGTCTCTGTACAGCCTGACGGTGGGGTCACCCCCTTTCCGGAACCGTGCCCGACCCCGCCCTCACCTCCCTTGGGGCACAGGAAATGATGGCTACGATCCATTCCAAACCACAGGGGAAATTTTTGTCTGCGCTGGACTAGAATCCGGCCAGAGCCCCAGGTCAGACGTTTCCAGTCATATGCAAAGGGCGGGGGGTATGTAAGCAGGGTAGGAGGGCGCGTTACACTCCCACAACTGTCTGGCCTCGGGATTTCCCTCGCCTGGTGCGGGTGGCTCTGAATCAGGAGAGCTTCCGAGCTGCGGACAGAGGCTCCTGCCTGACCTCACCTGCACAGACCATCCTGGGGTCATGCACAAGCCGGGCCTTGGTCAGCTCAGCTCCAGCCTCAGATCAGAGCCAGTGCTGGGTCGGGGACAGCAGACAGACCTCCCCTGCTGGCTCAGCCCAAACTTTCTGTGCGACCCAGGACGGGTGACTTGTCCCCACCGACCTCCAGCTCCTCGCTGTCTCAAAATCTTTCCTAAACTCCTCTTCAGCGATTCACAGGGAACTTTCTTTCAAGCATTTCTGCCTTTCTTACAAGACCCAGCCCGCTGAACCCAGCACCAAGAGAAGAGCTGGGGGTAACTGGCTTTTCAGCCAAGCAGGTGCCTCTGGCTTCTCATCTGTTCACTCTCTGGGCTGGCATGAGGCAGTGAGCTCTCGAAGGAGCAATCCTGGCTCTGCAGACGGCAAAGGGCTGGGAAAGAACTGCAGGTGGCCCATCCTTCGGTTGATCCAGAGGGCAGCTCTTGGCCCTGCCAAGGCCTAACAGGGCGCTGGCGCTCAGCTCTGGCCTGGTCTCTCCAGGGCTTTCCTAGGGGCTGCTTGGGTGGTAGCGGGCAGTGCCTGGGGCTGGCAGGGCTAAACCTAAGGCAGGGGTGGAATTGAAGCCGGAATCAGGTCTGGCTGGAGACAGACCTGAGCAGCTCCAGACAGACCAGAGCTGACTTCCAGGGCCCTCGATAAATCCTTTTGTTTCTGGCGGTGGGGTGGGACACCAGGGCAGGGGACCACGAGTTAGGACACCTGGATTCTGGACGCTGCTCTGGCCTGACCCCCTCAGGCGGCGGGCACCTGGGATGAGTCCTTTGCCCTTGCTGGGCCTCAGCCTTCTTCTCTGTACAATGGGGAGATACCTATGATCCTGAAGACAGGGCAGGGAGTTGGGAACGGACAGAGAGAGGGACTGAGTTTTCAATGAATTTGTGTCTTTCTGCATGAGGTGGGCTGCTGTGGCCTCTGGGAAGACGGCTCTTCCTGTGTCTGAGCATTTCAGCAATAAGGCAGGCTGGGGGCGGGGCGGCTCAATTGCACAGTCTTCCGTCCATTTTCATGGTGCCTGGGCCCCCAGCACACACCCCCCCACCCCAATCAAGTGAAGCTCCCCTCTCCCACCTTCCTGAGTTGCTGTATGACCTTGCCTCAGTCACTCCACATCTCTGGCCTCCATTTGGGTAATGGAGCTGCAAAGTCCTCAGCGAGGAGCAGCCTGTTCTGGCCACATGCCACCCCTCCTGTGAGACCAACCAGCTAGGAGCGCCCTGGGGGATGGTGGAGGCCGAGTGCCTAGTTTCACAGATGCAGGAAACTGAGGCCCCAAGGGGGAGAGGCCGGCCATACCCACTCCTCATGCCCCATTTTGCTCCCCATACACCCTTTCTCCCTCCCCTTCCAAGAGCATCCGAGTAATGGGGTAAATCTCTCCCAAGTGGAGAGGCCTGCGGCGGCTGGGGCTTTGGGTCCCCGCGCTCCAGCTTTCAAGTTCCCAGATGTCCCTGAGCCCCCATGTTCCCATCTGTGCTCTGGGCAGAGTGAGGGTGACGGGGGGAGAGGGCTGACACCAATGTCCAAAATGGCCTCACTCTCTCTGGGGCCTGACCAGTGGCCCAGGCCCCTCTCCTGCCATCCTCCAGCTTCCTGGCTGCGGTGCCCCTCCTTTCAGCTCTCCTGGTGCCTCCACAGGCTCGTGCTGCCCCTCACAAGGCCCCCAAGGCAGCCGGGAAAGCCAGGGAAGGAGGCGGCAGAGATGGCAGGCAGTGGGCACCCAAGCCCCAAGCATCTGCAGAGGTATTCAGAGCATTTGGTGTCAAAGGGAATATTTGCGTCCATGGTCAGCTGCACTGCTCTTGCTGGCGTGGCCCCTCCGGTCCTCTGAACCATTCCTGCCTGGTGGGTGGCGGCGTGGCCTCTTCCATGGTCATCTGTCCTTTCTTCCCCTGCTCCCTGCTGGCATGGCCACACCCCCTGATCACTGCGTTGCCCCTGTCGGTGTGCCTGCTGTGGCGGTGGCTCCTTCCACGAGCAGGAAGAGGGCCCCTTTGCCGGACAGCTACTCCTGTGGTCGGGTAAGCTGCCCCCACCCCACTGGCATGGCCGCTGGATCTGGGTGTGAGGTCACGGCTTTCTGCATTCACGGCAGTACTCAAGGCACCTGCCAGACATCTGCAGACAGGAACTGCTGCCCCTTCAACCAGGGCAGGACAGCCTTGCCTTCAGATCCATCCCCCAGGGGGCCTCAGCTCCCCCATGCCCTGGGGACCCAAGATTGTGTGCTCCCCTCTGCCCTGGAACCTCTCTCTGTCCCCAACGCCACCCTGTGATGAGCACCGTCCGTCCTGGCCCTGGAGACCTGTGGGCCCCCAACGACAGAGCTGAATGCCCCTCTCTCTTGGGACCTCAGCCACTGCCAGAATGGCAGGGAGTGGGGGGCACAGCACACGCTCCCTCTCTCTTACTCCCCCAGAGCTCCAGTGCCGTAAGCAGATAGCCAGGGATTCCCACATCCACGGAGGGGTAGCCACCTGCTGTCCTGGGAAAGTTGTCCTCTGCACGGCCCCTCTGGGACCCTCCTGTCAACTCTAAACCCTCAGTGAGCAGCAGGTCCCAGGGCCTGCCTTTCCCAGAGGTCACCAAAGGGAAGAAGGGAGGTTCCTGGAAAACCTTCCGGGCAAATGCTGCTCTGTGCTTCTCTCAGCCTCTGGCTGCCTTGGTGGCCCTCCTTCAGTCCACAGCCTTGGAAACCTACTGTGTGCCAGGGACTGTGCTCGCCTGGGGATGCAGCCATGAGGGGCCAGACCCGTCCCTATCCCGGGAACAGTCACAGTCTGGGCAGGGTCCCAGGCAGAAAACTGCACAAATCATGATTTAAGCAGTTATGATTAGTATGCAGAGAGGGGCTGTGTGCCGTGAGGGCACATAACAGAGCCAATCCTGGAAGGTTCCAGGAGGAAGTGACCTTCCAGCTGAGATCTCAAGCTTGAGGAGGATATGGTCAGGCAAATGGGGGAACAGTCAGTGCTCAGGCAGAGGAAACAGCGTGTGCAAGGGCTCTGAGCAGAAGGGGCGTGCTCCTCATAGCTCCTGTAGTCCAGATCTCCATCAGCCACCGTCCGCCAAGCTCCTGGGACAGGCTGGCGCGGCAATTAACGGCTCGGGCTCTGGTGCCACGTCACATGGGTTTGAATCTCACTTTGCGCTTACTGGCTGTGAGATCATGTGGAAGTAACTTGACTCCCTGTGCCTCAGTTTCCGTATCTGTAAAATGGGAATAATACTAGTAAGCACTTCCTGGAGTTGTTAGGAAAGCTAAATGCGATCATGCATGTAAAATAAGCACCCAACACACATTAGCAACTCTCACTAATTATAAACCCCACCCATGGAGCCCCTGCTGTGTGTCAGGCACTGTGCTACACATTCTGCAGGTAATTTTCCCACAGATCTGCAAGCTTGGACTCACTGACCCTTTTCAGAGATGAGAAGACTGAGGGCAGAGGACCGAGTCACTAAGGTGGAGATTGGTCGAGGTTCTGGAGGACTCAGGGGTGGCTTCTTGGAGGAGGTGGTGGCTGTGATGAGTTTTGAGGACGGCATCCTCCCAGCCAGGCAGCCCCCCCCCGACCGAAGCAGAATGTTTCAGCCCTTGGGCTTCCTGGGTCTGGTGACAGGACAAAGGGGCCCCTCCAGGCACTTCCAAGGCCTTCCAGGAGTCCCAGCAAGGGAAGGCCCCAGCGAGCCAGGTTCTCAGACCGTAGAGCCTCGAGCGAGCACCAAACAAAAAGGCTTTTCTCACTCTGGATGACTCACCAGACCGAGAGAGCAGACGCCCGGTCTCTGTGCTGGAGAAGACGAAACCACACATCTAAAGAAGTTTCCCACGGCCACCACTTGCTTTAAATAGCTGCAGAGAAGTGGGGGAGGGTGGGTTGGGAGGCAGGGTTCTCCCCTCCCAGGCCCTGGCTGGGGTCTCCACACCCCGCCCGCACAGGACCCTGAGCTGAAGCCCCCTCGGAGGCTGGTCATTGCTGGGAACGCAGGCTTCACGGGCACCATGGGAACCCAGCAGAGGTCCAGAACCCGCGGTGGCCCGGGAGATAGCGGACAGACAGACAGCTGGAGAGACATCCCACCAGGCAGCAGGCGTGGGGTACAGGCCCGGGAAGGGGGAAGTTGACCTCACCCTGCACCCCGGTGCAGCCTCCAGGCCCACAGCCAAGCTGCCTCGCAGGTCACCTGACTCCCCCTCGCGCTCTGGCTGCCCCGCCTGCCCGCCCGGTTCGTGACTGAGCCCTGGGCGGCGTTTCCGGAGGCAGGCCAGGAGCCGGGGCTGCTGACGCACTTGCCGCCCCCCGGCAGGGCCGGGTGAGAAGAGCGAGCCCCCCATCCCCCTTTCCCGTAAATGAGCTCCCCCACCCAGGCCTCGCAGGGATTCTAAGAAGTGGAAGCTTCTGCACCTGCTCCTCGCCCACCATCTCGGCTTCCCCGTGGTGGGGGGAGGGGCCGGGGGTCCTCACTTCTCTCCAGCTGAGCCCTCAGGCGCAGGGGCTCCGGGGCTGGCAAAGTTTTCTCCCCTCAGGTGTGCAAGAACGCTGCGATCAGTTTAGCTCAGGGTGCCCCCATGGCTTGTGCCCATTTTTCAGAGGGTCAATGGGGGAAATCCAAAGATGCCTGGGCAATCAGTCTGGTTCCCTCCCAGGCTGGGAGTAACAGCTCCTCTCAGGGGGTGTTTGAGCAGCCCTTGGGGGCCAGTGGTGGCTCACTAAGTGTCAGCCCTTAGAGACCATCAGAGCCAAGGCCCAGAGAGGGCAGTGACCTGCTCAAGGTCACACAGCAGACCCATGGAGCCCCAGGTGCACCCCTCCATGGGCCCACAACCCTGGGCAGCCCACCGGTATCACCGTCACACGTTTATTGCGTGTCCTTCGGAGGATCCCAGGATGAAATAAGATGACATCCTGCTAGAGTCCGAAACATAACAACTAGCAGTCACCAGGGCCCTAGGCCAGGGGCTCTCAGTGCTGGCTTCTCGGACAGAGCTCTACGCTTTGCAAAAATACAGATTCTAGGACGCCAGCTCTGAGACTATGATTCAGCAGATTGGGAACAGGCCCAGGAATCTGCATTTTATAAGATTCCTCAGCTTGAGCAGATGACTGAGAGGCTCTGGGACAGACTGTGAGTGGCTCCAGGGCAGGTGCCACTCCTCCAGGAGGGTGATTTGCAAGGGCTTCTAATGGGAGGCTCACCCTGCGGCCTTCCCCTCCCACACCAACCTCAGCCTGCACACAAAGCCCAGCCCAAAGGGGCCCCAGAAATGATGCATCGCTGAGGGAGGAGCTGGATGAATGATGCCCCCCACACCTCCCTGCTGCGGGGAAAGGTGGGGGCCAGTGCCTCAGCCTCAAATGTCTTCTAACTCTTGATCTGGCGCTCAAGGAGCTTGGTTTTCTCAGGCCTGGTAGCACTTGGTGGCCTCTCTCTAGGTAATTTGGGAAGCAACGAGAAGCTCACAGGCTGGACCGCCTAGTGGTTAGGGGCTGGCCGGACCCCTGGAGTGCGCTGAGGTCTGCCCCTTGTCCCACCCCTGTGCCCGGCACTATGTCCAGCCAGGGTCAGGGAGGACCCCTTGACTGGCTGGGGGTCTGGGGCAGCTGGAGCCCTCGGGTGAGCAGGAGTTGCTCCCCTCTCTGAGCCTACGGCCTCAAGGGCCCTGGTCCTGCACGCAGTGCCCAGCTCTGCCACCTCCTAAGGTCACCTGTCCTCTCAGAGACTGTGTCCTCTTTGTTCAATGGGCAGAATCACTTCTTCCAGCAGGTGCAGACGGCGTGGGAAGAGTGGCTGGTCCAGCCCCCCCAGCTGAGCTAACAGCAGGAGCCAGGCCCCTCTGCAAGCCCAGATGCCCCCCAGATGGGGTGTGTCCCCAGAGCCTCTCTGGTCTGTGTGTAGGTCACCGTGAGGAAGCAGAGGGCCCTGTCCCAACCTCCCCAAGGGAGGCTGCTGCTCACAAACTCCGGGACCTTAGGCAGGCCACGCCCCCTCCAGTCGGGCAGACACCCCAACTCTAGAAGGTCGTTGTGAGGATTGAATGAACAAAATCACCGGTGTGAAGAGCAATCATTACTTCAACAAGCACTACTGATTTTTTTTTCTAAGTGTGAGTTCCAGGAGTGGGGACTATGTCTCTGTGTCCAGGGCCTGACACAGTCCCTGCTGCATGGTAGATGCCCTGCCTGTGTTTCTGGAGGGAATAAAGGCTTAGAGAGAGAGCCCCCCTCTCACAGCACATGTGTATGCATGCGTGCACACTCGGTACGCAGGTGTGAGCCAGCATGGAAGTGTGTGTCTGTGCATGGGCCTGTCTGGGTCTGAATTTGCATGTGGGTCTAGCGTGTGTGTATTTGCATGTATGTCTTAGGTTGTATGCCTGGACACATGGACCTATGTGTATGAGTGTGCTCACCCCACAGGTGTTCAGGCCTTATGTGGTTAATTCTTTGTGTTCAGGCCTATATGTTAATTCTTTGTGGGGCGTGGGGTGGGAGGGTGCCCCTTGCTCTCCTGACCTCGCCCTTCCCCAGAGACTGCAAGTTACGGGCCCACCTGCGAGGGCCAGACTATGCAAAACAGAGGCCAGGCTTGGGGAAGCCCCTGGAGAGCGGCCCCTGGGGACTGGCTGGCCCTCCTCTCCTGCTTAGGCTCCCCCTCCCCCCACACTCTCTCCATCCCCACCACCCTCACTACCCGCAGTAGAGCAGCCTGCCCCTTCCAGAGTCCTGTGACCCTCAGCTCCAGGGCCTTCACCCCGTCAGGAGCCGGGTGCTTAGATTTCCCTGCCCCCCTGGCCCTACCCGTCCTGCTCTCTGCCTCTGTTGACACTATGCCTGGCATCTCCTTCCTTCCTCTGCGAGGAAGGTGGCATCTCCTCTCCTTCCTCCCTTTCACTTCTGCACCTCCCTGAACTGCTTTTGCGAGCTGCACCGTGCAGCAGGTACTTGGCACTTTACCAAGAGAGAGGTCTGGCAAGCGCCCCATTTTACCAATGAGGAAATGGAAGCTCAGAGAAGTTAAGGAACTTGTCCAGGGTCACACAGCAAGTGACTGAGAGTCAGACACGAACCAGAGTCCACATCCAGATGTCTTACCCACTAGGCCACACTGCTGTCACATTTCAATTCACCTGAATGGCCAAGCCTTGCGGGGCTGACCTTGCGGACCTCCCCCCACCTCCAAAAGGGGCCTCAGGGGCCTGGGCACCATCTCATATGCCCACAGCCTAGGAGATGGAGACCCCAGACTCAGGAAAGAGCTCTTGTCCTCTCAATGGTGGAACTGTGGCCCATCCCTAGCTCTTGGTCTGAGCCACGTTTGGGCCTAGAAACTTCTGAGCCCACCCCAGTCAGGCCGACTTGAAGCACCCCAAGTCTTCCCATTGCCTGGTGGTCCCCACGGAGAGATCAGAATCCCCTTCAACAGGGTCGTTATTGTTTCCCCAGAACACGCTTCCATTTGTCAAGGGGGTGTGTATCGGGGGAGCCATGTGGCTTTGATTTAAATTTCACCCTGGAAAGACAATGGTTTGGATTAAAGGAAGAAACAGTTGGTGACAAGTCATGAAAAGAAAGAAGGGGGGCCCTTGTAGCAAAAATGAGCCCCAAACTTTCAAACCAGCGTTCCAGAGGTTTCTCAAGGCCTGCCGTCCAGCCATAACCTCCCACCCCAGCAGGCTCCTGTCCCCTTCAGTAGTTGGGCGGGCAAAGCTGTGGGAGTGGAAGGTAGGGGGGTCCCACTGGTCCCCCTCCCTCCTCTTACAGAGGAGGAAACTGAGGCTCAGGGAGGTTGATGATGGATTCTGGTGGCTTCCACGGAGGGCAGAAGAAAGGTGGGGTAGGGGGACCACGAGCCTCTGCTGCTCCCACTCTGTTGGCAAGGAGCTTGCCCTCTCTAGGCCTCCATTACCCCACTGAGAAAGGGAAAAAAAGGGTGTTACAGTATCTTATCACCACTGGAGCTGAGTAAAGCCCAGGAGGCCCAGGCAAGGGTGATCTGCTTGGCTCTGACCTACTGGCCCTTTTCTCATGCCAGGCTCTGCACCGAAAGCTTTCCACACATCGCCTGCGTGAGTCTTCCCAACACCCGAAATCCCCATTTCACAGACGAACAGACTGAGGCTTCAAGAGGTTAAGAAACTTGCAGAGGTTCCCCAGTTAGGATGTGGTGAGTGGGTCTTGAGGCCAGGTCTGGGTGGCCCTGAGGGCTGTTTCTAACCACTGGGCTGTGAGACTGAGGCCAGGAAGGCAGAGTGGAGGGGAGTCAGCCTAGGGAAGTGAGAGTTGGGAAAAGTCTGGAAACACGCCCACAAGAGCATTTCGTGTCTCCTGAATCGCCAGCCGTCAGAGCTGGGAAAGCCCTCAAAGATTATCCATTCCTGCCTCGTAGGGAAGAGGGGAAACTGAGGCCAAGGAGGGTGGGACGTGTCCAGGGTCACACGGGGGGGTGGTGCCAGGCCCAGTTACAACCACGTCTCCCAAGGACCAGCTGGGGGCTTCGTGGTGCATGTCCTGGAGCCGCGTGGATGGCCTTCACCTTCGGGGATGGCAACCCTGGCTCAGCAGGCCAGCCTCAGGCGGTGAGCAGCCTGGGCTGGTCCAGAGCCCACATCGACATCTCTGACACGGCTGTTTGGGGTCAGGACCCTGTGGCTGTGGCTACAGGTTCATCTGAGGCCAAGGTCAGGGCATGTTGTGTGGCCAGCGCTGTGTGTCAGGAGTCAGAGCTTGGTCTGTGGCTGGGGTCAAGGCTGAGGAGTCCGAGGCAATGAACTGACTGTGGAAGACCAAAGGACTTCAAGCCCCAAAGACCAGGGCTGCTAATGGTGGAGTTGCAGGGGCTGTGATGGGCTGGGACAGAGGTGGGACGCTGGGCTCTGGAGTGTCTGGGGGCAGGAGATGGGGGCTCTCCACCCCATGCACTTCCCCTTCACACCCACCACTGCCTGGCCCCAGGTGTGTGCAGATGGCGGGCACACCTGGCTACCCCACCCCCACCCTCCCCCGGACAATGCCACCCTTCCCTCTGGAGAGAAGCAGCTGGCAGTCAGGCCTCTTCCCTCTCCTGATTTGCCTCCTATCGGACCAGAAGAGCCACTGCTCCTCAGTTCTGTGGTCACCTGTGCTCAGAGCCCAATCTTGCCCCCCATGACAGGAGAAGAACCATCTGGAGGCCAGAAGGGCCGTTCTGCAGGGCTGGGTGTGGGGATGCTGAGCAAGGGACTGTGGAGGGCATCGTTCCAATTCAAGACGCTTCTGATCCCTAAACCCACCCCTGCCCCTGAACTATTCCTGTTACTGGGCACTTACCACCCATCCAAGCCATATGAGGTTGAGACAAATACCCCCATTTTATGGGTGGGTAAGTGGAGGCTCAGACAGGTGCCTTCACTTGCTCAAGGTCACCAGCTGACAGGGATGGGGCAGGGTTTGCCAGGCCCACCAGCTCTGAGACTGGGCCGTACCCACTCGTCACACGACCTCCTCCAGCTCCTCTGCCCATCCTGGGCCCAAGGAAAGCACTCCCGGGCTGAACGGGACAGGGCGAGGCGAGCACACCCAGCCATGGAGACGCCAGACCTGCCTTCTCAGAATTTCAGGAGAAATGGTTTTCCCTGGCGGTGGGGAGCAAACCTCGGCTGATATGATCTGCTTATCTACCTCCCTTGGGTTTCTGTGCCCGGTGTCGCCCCACCAATGCAATGATAATAATAAGGGCCAGCACTTCCTGAGGGCTTTGTACGTACCAGGTACCGTTCAAAGTAATTTCCATGCATTCACTCATGTTATCCTTCCAACTACCCCATGAAGTAGGAACTATTATTAATCCTATTTTTAAAAATAAGCTTTAGTTTTTTAGAACAGTTTCAGATTTACAGAAAAATTGAGAAGCTAATGCAGTGTTCCCGTATACCCTACACATATATCCCGTTTCCCTGTTATTCACATCTGACATTAGTCTGGTGCCTTTGTTACAGTGAACGAATTGATATTATTAACTAATGTTCATACTTTATTCAGATTTCCATCATTTTACCTGATGCCCTTGTTCTGTTGCAGGATCCCACCCGGGAGACCACGTTACATTTAGCTGTCCTGTCTCCTTAGGCTCCTCTTGGTTCTGACAGATTCTCAGGCTTGCCTTTTCTTTTTTTTTTTTTTTAAATGATCTTGACAGTTTCAAGAAGTGCTGGTACTGGTCAGGTGTTTTGTAGAATGTCCCTCTGCTGGAATCTCTCTGATGTTTTTGTCATGATTAGACTGGAGTTACAGGGTTTGGGGAGAAAGGCCGTGCAGGTAGAGTGGCGTATCCCTCACATCATACAAAGGGTACGTGCTATCCATATGACCTATCACTGTTGTTGTTGACCTTGACCACTGGCTGAGGTAGCATCTGTCAGGTTTCTCTACTGTAAGGTTACTCTCCCCACTCTCAAACCTCTCCCTTTCCATACTGTTCTCCTTGGAAGTAAGTCATTAACCCATTCTACAGGTGCAAACACTGGGGCCCAGAGAGGTTAAGTAACTTGCCCCGGGTCACACAGCAAAGGACAGAGCCAGGATTTGAACGCTGGCAGTTTGGCTCCTTAGCTCATGCTTCCAATCAAATGCCATAAACTTCCAAGAGCCTAGTGAGGCATTTATAAAAGGTCGCGTGCACACTGTTTTAGCAAAGCAGGGCAGTGTGGGGCAAAGGACAGAAACTCAGGGCCCCATGGGCCTGAGTGTCAGGCTCCATCCTGCCATCGAGACTTCGAGCAAGTCACCTCACATCATGGGGCCTGACATGTAGTAGGTGGTCAACAAACAGGAGTCTTAGACTCTCAGCTCCAGGCTCCGGGTCAGGGAGATACTGCATAGCAGGGGAAGGAGAAGCCGGCCTGAGCCTCCAACCTGTGTCCCAAGGGAAGTGGCCCCCTCCAGCCTTTCCTGCATGGGGGCAGTCGGCACCGCTGACCTGGGCTTTGCCAAAAGGATCAGGGTCAGATTCCAGGTGTTGCTCTCGACCATATCTACTCATGACTACCACATCTCTGAAGACAGTGAGAAAACAATCCCCAAGAACTGGGTAGGAAGGGACCCTGCATATCACCCTCTCCCCATTTTACAGAGCAGAGAATTGAGGCTTCAGGTTAGGAAGGGACTTGGCCGGGGTTGTACAGTGAGGTGCCAGGACATGCCTGGCCCGATAGGTGCCTCATGATAACAACGGGGCTATGCTTGCCTGCGGGCAGCCCTACTCCTCGTCCCCTGCACGTCCAGTCTCATCTAATCCTGTCAGGGCCGTACGACCACCAGCCCCATCTTGTTGGGGGGTGTACACTGGTGGGGGATAGTTTAAGGCTACGTTCACTCAACCAGCAAGTAAAAGAGGTGAGATTTGAGCCTGGCTGCCAGGCACCAAGCCATGTGTCCCCTCTGTGCCGCCAGCCTCACTCCCGGCAGCCCAGGCCAGGGGATACCCAGAGTGTGGCAGCCTCATGCCCAGCCCTCCTCGCCCCTGCATCTTTGCGGAAGTCAGGGCCCTCTGCGTTCCACAAGGAACACTGTTCTCTTTACCCTCCAGTCTGTCTCATGAGAGGTAAGAGGAAGACAAACCCACAGACGCAGGCGAAGTGACCCCACACCCGCCATCATTTCCCCTGGTGGATTTTTTCTCTGCCGCTGAATTCAGAGAAACCAGCCAACCTGGAGAAGAAATTAGGCTCGGGGCGAGGCAGCTGTGGCCAGGGGTGGGTGTGGGTAGATGGGGGTGGGCAGTACATTGACCAACCAAATGCAATTAGTTCATGTAGCGTTAACCTTGAACAGTGTCAGAGTCTTGCTGGGTTGAGGGATACCAAGGCCCAGTTCTAGTGCCACTGATTTGCTGTGTGACCTTAGACAAGTGACTTGGCCTCTCTGAGGCTTTGTCACCCCCACCTATAAAGCGAGGGGCTTGAGTTCATCAGCTCGACTCCGGCTGCACTGGGGATCTTTTAGAACATGCACTTCGTTAAGGTTCTGGGGTGGTCCCCATTTAAGCCCACCCCAGGTGATTCAACCGAACAGCCAGGGTTGAGGGCCCTCTCCAGGTCGTGTGTGAGGGGCCCTCTGGCTCTGACATTCCACCAGAGCATAGGGTTTGGTGTCCAGCCCTGCCATGCACCGCTGTGTGCGCCTGGGTCTCTTCTCTGCTCTATGCCTCAGTTTCTCCATTGAGGGCTCGTCCTAGCCTTCCCTGCATGAAGTTATTGGAAGATTAAATAACCTGGTTGTGTAAGTTCTGCCATGTGCAGAGGAAGGACTGGGTAAGCTGGTGTGGAACGAGTAGGACAACAGTTCTGAGCAGAGGGCCTCAGCTGGCACATGTCCCTGGGTTGCAGGGCAGGATGCAGTGGGCTTTCCCGGAACGGATGCTTCCCTACCAGTCTGCCTAAGCCCCTGCGGCCGTGTTCTTGTGTGATCCCCTGAGCCAGTGCCTCCCCAAGGTGCAGCGGGGGCCTCAGGAGGTGGCGAGCTCCCTATCGGTAGGGGTGTAAGCAGGGGCTGGAGGACCCATGGTTGACGGGGAGCAAGCTGGTTCGGGCCTATTCAGAGAGGGTTGGACAGAGCTGGGCGTCTGACCATCTCAAGAATGTCTGCTTCTCCTGTTCCAGGATCTGGGGAGTCTAGAACCCGTTTGGCCCATCTGGGCCTCTCCCTCTTGCAGCTGCAGCCTCTGGCTCCGCACGCCCTCCCCACTGCCCGCAGTGTCCCTGTGGGCCGGGTGTTCTAGCCGTGGCAGGAGGTGCCTGGTGTGAGGAGAGGATGGGGGCTGGAGGCGGGACCTGTCCGGGGGGCGCGGAGGAGGCTGCCGCTCCGGGGTCGGGGCTGGCGCTGGGGTCCCCTCAGAGCCAGCAGCCCCGGGCTCCTGCTTGAGCTCGCTGAACGCCAGAAATAGGGCTCTGGACAAATCACTGCCTTCGATAAGCCTCAGTTTCCTCACCTGCAAACTGTAGCTGATAAGTCCTAACCTGTGAAGCTGTGGCGAGGAGAAAATGAGGCCACGCTCGCAGCGGACATCTCGGAGATCACAAGGCGGGCGTCGGGCCCTGCATGGGGG
This sequence comes from Aethalodelphis obliquidens, assembly GCF_003676395.1. Lineage (NCBI taxonomy): Eukaryota > Metazoa > Chordata > Mammalia > Artiodactyla > Delphinidae > Aethalodelphis > Aethalodelphis obliquidens. The sequence goes on from NW_020837953.1 coordinate 33,412,425, forward strand.
AGCATCAGCTCAGCTCATCCTGAGCTCCATCAGTGTGCGCACCGTCCCCGTTCACAGAAGAGAAACGAGACCTGTTTCGTTCACTGAAGGCCTGCTCTATACTTGCCCCGTTCCTGCACGCCTCCGCCCCGAGGCAAGGCTCAGAATGGTAAAGCCACTTGCTCCAAGTCCAGCAACAAGAAGCGCCAAGCCTGGATCTGAGCTCAGGACCAGCAGGCTCCCCAGCTCTGAACCAGTCGACTGAAATGTGCAGAGAGGCCCTAGCAGGCGGTGGGTGTCACACGCTGACAGCTGTCGTATTGTTGCGTGGTACCCCTGGGCTCAGGCCTGGCTGTCAGGAAAGTGAAGGAGGTGGGGCTTCACTGCCTGTGCTGGACCAAGGCTTGTGGCAGGAGAGCTGGAAGTGTGCATCCTTGTGGCCAGAGAACATCTCAGGTCTGGTGTGGGTGACAGTGATGATATCGACATGGCCTGAGCACGTACTGTGTGCCAAGCCCTGCTCCAAGCACTTTCCACCCACTAACTCACAGCCAACCAAAAAGTAGAACCACCATGGGCCCCATTTCACAAAGAAGAAGCTGAGGAGCAGAGAGGTTGAGTAAGGCGCCCAAGGTCACCGAGTTAGAAAGGAGCAGAGTTGAGGCTCAGGTCCAGACTCCATACGTGAACAGCTATGCCTTAAGACCTCAGTGTAGACACCTGTATAAATTCAAGGGGTCTCTGGATCAAGCACCCAGACTCTCCAGCCTGCCGCCTGGAATCAAATCCCAGCTCTGCCACTTACTGGCTGTGTGACCTTGGGCAACTTACTCAACCTCTCTGTGTGTTTCAGTTTCCCATCAATGAAATGTGGATGGAAACCAAGTACCCGCCTTATGGCGCTACTGTGACACTTAATTTATAAATCGGCCTGGTGCAGAGTCAGCCCCACGTAAGCTGTGATCATTACGATTATTTTACCCGTGTAGATGGTATGCACTTAGCTGTTAGCAGGGGTTACTTCTAGGAGTGGGATGGCAGCACTTCCACTTCGTACTCACCACACTTCAGTAGCATTTTACTTTTTTTTCAATGAGCATTTAGCCTCTATTTTGATATACACACCTTTTTTAAATAAAGAAAAACCTCGGGCTCAGCTGAGGTGTGAGTAGGCGTCAAGAGGTCTCTTGTGGCTAGTATGTTGCTCTCTTTAGATAAAAAAAGAGGGAGCATCTGATTGTACTTCATAGAACCTGAGTCACGGCTCGTGGGTGTGCAGGAGGCCAAGGCATTCCCATCGAGTTTAACAAGAAACAGTTTCACCCCCACTGCACACTCGGGGCTGCAGAAGGACCACTGGACCGTGAGCCCAGTGACTTAGGGTTAGCCTGGCATTCCGCCACCGCGTATGATGAAACCTTTACTTATTTGCTCAGCAAATTCTCCCTAGTGCCTCCTCAGTGCCAGGTGCAGGGCCCCATGGGCTCTGAGGGTCCACTGCTCACCAGTCCTGGCATCAGTCCTGGGGGACAAAATATAGGACAAGGCGGAGGTGGTCCCCCTCCTTCTGTAACCGGCAGTCAAGCAGCGGAGGCCGGCACTATCAGATCATCCCACAAGCGAATGTCCAATGGCCACCTGTTGCATGCTGGGGGAGAGGCGGGGCACAGGTGCTCTGAGAGCCTCTGTGGGGGCAGGGAAGGGTCAAGGCAAGGAGAAGATAAAGGATGTATTGCAGGGAGAGAGGACAGCATAAGCAAAGATCAGGTAGTGCAAAGGATCATAGTGAGCCTAAAGGAGTGAAAGTGTGCCTGGAATGAAGGGGGCAAAGCGGAGCTTGGTATGAATCTTGGTACGAATAAGAGGGAAGTGGGGGCAGGGCCGGGCCATGCGGGGGGTCATGGTGGGGATTTGGCCTTCACCCCTGAAAGCCACAAGGCCATGAAAGAAAACCAGGGGACAGGGGGGAAGGTCTTACCTAGTAAGATCCCTCCAAAGCCTGGGGAGAAGAGATTAGGTAGAGGGTCAGAGTGGACCCCTGCCAATCTCCAGTTCCTCTAGCTGCATAGGTGTGGGCACAGAGCAGCATCAGTAAATGGCTCTTCCCCCATATCCTTCTCCATCAACTCACAGTAGCAAAATTTAGATCTCAGTCTTTTTTTTATTTAATAACTTCTTTTCCTGATTACAAAATATGCACTCTATAGTGCAGAACAATGGGAAATTAGCAAATATAAAGGGCTTCCATGGGAATTAGGGGCTGAGCTTACTTCCTGAGCCCCTATGAGGTTCTCATCAAATGGAAAACCAGGTCTATAGGATGTAGCTCTAAGGATAAGGAAGAGTTCCTAAGCCTGTTCTAGGAAATATTCTAAGATTCCTGGGTTCCTTGATGGGTAGTGAGTTCCCCATTCCTGGTGGTATGTAAGCTGTCAGAGTTTAATCTTAAAAAAGAAGTATGACTCATTCAAATATAGATTGAACATACGTCAAAAATTTGTTTAAATCATGAATGAGAGAACCAGTAAGACGGTAATGCTGATTCCAAGGAGAACAAGAGGAACAGAGTTACAAGATATTAGAGAAAGAACATTGGAATAAAATGGCTCAGTTAAATACAAAACTGATTAATGTCCTAAAGGGCCAAAAATCCATAACCTTTTGGGGTTTTCTACTAGAGAGAAATCTATCAGCTAACATAAAACTTCTAAAGTCGGGTCTTTTGATAGCACATACCAAGTCAAATGTAAAATCCTCCAGATAATTAAATACCCTTGGTGGGCCAGTTAAACAGTGCTCCAATATGAAGTTGAAAAAACATGTTGCCCTCTCTTTGTCTATTTTCAAGTTTTGGGTAATTTTTCTTACAAAGCTGTGCAAATGGCTCCAGTGAAAGGCTGCAGGAGAGCTCTGGTGGCAAGGGGTTGGCTGGTATATTATTTTTTGTGGTATAAAATATTACCCAAAACTTAGTGGCTTAAAACAATTGGCTTTTATTATGTTGCAATTTCTATGGGCCAGGAATGGGAGAGCAGCTTAGCTGGCATTTCTGGCTCAGGGTCTCTCATGAGGTTGCGATCATATGTCACCTTGGGCTGCACTGACCTGAAGGATTGACTGGGCCTGCAGGATCCCCTCCCAAGGTGACTCACGACTGGACAATTGGTGCAGGCTGTTGGCAGGGCTTGTCATGTTAGGCCTCTCCATGGTCGCTTGAGTACCCCCACAATATGGTGGCCAACTTCCCTCAGTGATCCCAGAGGGTAAGGCAGAAGTAGCAATGTCTTTTATGACCTAGGTTCAGAAATCATACTCCAACATTTCTCCAACAGGCTACTGGCTACACAAGTCAGCCCTGCCTGATGGGTGGGGACTTCACAAGGGGGTAAATACCAGAAGGTGAGGATCATTGTGGCCATCTTGGAAACTGGATCCACAGCTGGACACCCTTAGGGTCCTTTCAGCCAGAGGATGCGGCTGGTGCAGGTAGCAAGCAGAAGTTGCCTTCAGCTGTCCGACTGCCCAGGACCCTTCCTATTCAGCTCCTTAAAGCTGCTACACAGCAAAGGTCATGGGGCAGGTGACTCTGCATCAAAATCTGTCATTGTAGCACCTAGTTGTGTCTTGAGAGCAAAAGCTGCTCTTCCCATCCCAGAATCTCAGCCCAGGACCTCTCTGGGAGCCTCTCTGGGAGAGCTAGGCTGGTCAGTCAGACACACCTTGGTATGAATGAGTAGAAGGAGAAAAAGAAGGAGATTTGGGATGGGAGCTGGTGGGAAGCAGAGTCAAGGTTGTAGGGAAGGTAAGCCAGGGGCACTTGGAGGGATTCTCTGGCAGGGAGCAGACTTTCTGAGGAGGGCCAGAAGGGACCATCTTGGGGGAAGCCTTAGAAGGCGGACACCTCATGCAGCACATGGGTGGGGCCCCTGAGGGGGTCAGGGAGGGAAGAACTTGGGATGGGAGCTGGTGCCCACTGCTCAGGGTCATCTGGGGATCAACAAATGCCCAGGTGAGGGCATCAGGAGAGGGCAGAAGGCATGCAGGGGGAAATGGCACAGCAAAGAGAAGCTTCTGGCCCAGATGGGTGGACCCTGGCTGGCCGTTAGGATGTGATTGGCTGGCTGCCTGCCAGTGTGTCTGACTGAGGGGTGGGCCACAGCCCACTAGTGACCAGCAGAGGCAGACACTGCAGCTGGGCCACCCCAGGCCCTTGGAAGGCTCCCTTGAGGTCGTGGAGCAGGAAGGAGAATCCGTACCTTGCCCAATGGGCTGGCAAGGACCCAGGGTGGAAGGAGACCTCCTGGTTAGAGGCTGCATTCTCAGGAGTCCTGCCAGGCATCAAGCCCATCAGTAGAGGCCCACCCAAAGCTTCCAGGCGAGGCCGTTGGGACGAAGAGTCCAGGGTCCAGGGTCCAGTCTGGTCTCTGTCCTCCGCAGCACCGTGCCGAGACCTCCGGCACACTCCTTCCCCTGTCTGGTGCTCAGTTCCCTTCTGTGGGAATAGCCAGGGCACCATGATGGTGGAGCCAGCTCAGGGAGCTGCCACCCAGGCTTTGCCTCTTCCTTGGCCAGGCCTGGGGCACAACAAGACTCCCTTCTCCTTCCTCTCCTCCCAGGCCAGTCCTCACTGAAACAGGAGGTAGGCAACCAGGAGGGAGGGCAATGACCCCTGTGGACCCCATGCCCAGCTGATGCCCAGCATCTGATCTGAGGTGGGCAACTTCTGGGGGAGGTGAGGGGCAGATCCAGCTGGGATCTGAGGCCTGTGAAACTGTCCTAGAGGCCTTTATGCAAGGAGGGAGGGGGAGGGAGTCTGCCAGTTTAGGGGGTAATTATTTTGCAAAACTTTACTTCGGAAAATCTTGTTTCCCCCTTCACTGAAACCATTGTTTTTCAAGGGAAATTGAATTAGAAGGTGGTGGCTGCTGGAGGGGCTGGAGAGGGAAGAGTAAGCCACATGTTTTTCTAACTAACTGGGCAACTGTCCTGTGCCAGCAATTCCAGAAGCTCCTCATACTTTGCCTCTAGGACCACCAGGGCTGTGGCCGGGGCTGGCAGAGAGCTCCCAGCAGCTCTAGGGACAGTGGCAAGACTGGAGGTGCCCCTAAATCAGCCCCCTTCATCTGGGCTGGGAGACAGTAGGATGTAGCTGAGAAGGGGGGGTCAAGCCCTTGGTGCTGGGACGGAAGCCTGGGAGAGGCTTTTGCAGAAAGCTGGGTGGCCTTGTGCAAAGCCTCCCTGTCTCTCTGCAGCCAGTAAGAGCAATCAGAAAGCAAGATGGGACTAAAGCTCTTCTGCAAGGTGAAAAGGGCTGCGGTCTTCATTGCAATTAGCATCACCGTCATCACCTTGTTGAGAGAGAGTCAACCAGTGCATCCTTTAGGCCAATTCCATGTGATCCCAGAGACTGGCTGGGGCGCTACAGAGCTGAAACTGAGCTCAAAGGGAGAAAGTGCAGGGATTGACTATTGATGCCTGCTACAGATGCAGACAGGGAAGTGATGTTGTGTGTGCCAGGTATTTACCATCTCTAAACTAGTCCAGTTCCCTCAATCTACTGATAAAGAAGCTGAGCTCTAAAGAAGAAAAGGGGCATTTCTTCCTGCTTCACAGGCTTATTGCCGTGTCCTCGCTCAAAACCCTTCACTGGCTCCTGCTGCTTAAAGAATAAAGTCCAAAATCTTTAGCTGGTCATTCGAGACCCACCCCAAGGACACTTTCCAAATGTCGTTTCCCTCCCTAGCAGCGTGTTGCAGCTGAGCAAGGCCACGCACGACCTCATAGCCCCACCGCCAGGCCTTTGTCCCTGTGGCGCCTGTACCTGGGATGCTCGCATGTCTCGCCTGCTCAGCTTCCTCTCCCACCCCAAGCCCTACAGCACCCCCCGCTCTATTTTCCCTCCTGGTCCTGGTCAGACTTTATCTTTTACTGATATTCCCATATGTTCTCTTCCCTACTGAGCTGTGAGCTCCTGTCACTGAGAAGGCTGGCCACAGGCTGGCCACAGAAGGCTGGCCCTTTCCTAGCATGGGGCCAGGCACACAGATCCTCAGCAGACACTCAGCAAGTAAGTGAAATGAATGTCCAAGTTCACAGTGGAAACAGTGGCCTCCTCGCACTGGACCCTGGGCCCCTGACTCCCTGTTCAGTGCTCCTCTGGAGCCTCAGACGTCTTTCTGGGAGTCTGGCTCTCCAACATCAGCTCTCTAGTGGCTTCCGCAGGCCAGATAAGCCTCCATTTTCTCTCTCCCTCCCTCCCTCCCGCCCACCCAACCTCCTCAGAGGTATCAGGAAGACCGCATTCAAGGCTGGCCTGATCGGGACCAATGCCTCGTGGTGTGAACCCCCAAATGAGGAAAGCCGGGTGGCGCAGCCTGAAACCCTACCGTTATCTCCCCGGCTCCTGGGCTCAGCACATGTCTCTCTCCTCCGATGACCCTTTATCCCTAGGCATGAAGGAAGCCCCAGTGCAGAGAAAGAGCCCTGGGTTGGAGGGTCTAAGTCACATCCTCTGACAGTGCGACCTTGGACAAGTCCCTCCCCCTCCTTGGGCCTCACCTGCACAGGAAATCAGAGGACCCCCTCCAGCTCTAACAGGTGAGGCTTATTGGTGCCTCCCAGCAGAGTGGGGGGTGGGGTGGGGGGACTGGGACTGCGGGGGTGGAGAAGGGACCCCACTATGCCCTGTCCTGAGCGCCTGGCCTCCTGGCCCCAGTGCTTGAGCCCTCTCCTCTGGGGCCGCGTGTCTCAGGCTGCCAGGGAGGCTGTCATTCATAAGGCCGACTGTCGCAAAGGCCTTCCTGGGCCAAAGTGTTGATGAACTGGAAACCAAAGACGGCTCCCGCTTCTCTAACCTTTGGCAAACTGAAATACCTCCTTTGCTGGGGGGTGGGAGCGGGTGGGGGGCAACTTTGACTAAGGACACTAACATTGGTTTAAAAAAGAAGTTTTACATGTAAAATATATATATATATATATATAATATACTTATTTACATTGAGAAAATACATTTCTACAAAGAAAGGGAGCCTCCAGGAGAGATAGAGAGAAAGAGAGAAACGGGAGGGAGGGGAGGGGTACGGGGAGAGGAGAAGCAGACTCTGATGATTCGGGCATCTCCGCACACATGACAGCCACACGCAGGCGTCCTAACTGGGCATTCAAGCCCTGTTCCACCTCCCACTTCTCCTCTTCGCCTTCCCCAGGCTCCAGGAAGCAACGTCCAGCCTCCGAGCCTTGCTCCTGCAGTTTCCCCATCTGGAGTGTCCTCTGTGCTGCCTCAGCCTTGCTGTCCCTTGGGCAGGCAGGACAGGGTGGTGGATTTGGTCTCTGGGCTCCGAAAAGCCTAGGTTCCAGCGCTTCTTCTGCCACCTTCCTGCAAGTTACCTCACCTCTCTGAGCCTCAATTCCCATTCTGAAAAGAGAGGTAATAGTAATAGCATCTGGTGGCTTTGAGGCGATTTCAACACTCTCCAATACTTAGAATGGTGTCTGGTATATATTAAGTGCTTAAGTCGTTAGCTATTAAATAATGATAAGGTCCATTAATGCCCTGCTGACAGCCTGCAGCAGGTTCTCAGCAAACGTCTATCCCTGGTGAGGCTGTGGGTGAAGAGGGCGGTAGAGAAGCTATGCTGCCTCTCATCAAAGCCCCCGCCTCTGCGCAGGCCTCGTCCACAGCTGATCCCAGACAGTCTTGTACTTTTTGAGTTTGGAGCCGCAAGAATGTGTCACTAATTGTTCCAGTTGCTACTGCTGCATAACAAATTGCCTAAAATGCAAGAGCTTAAAGCAGCAATTTTATTTTGCTCGTGATGCTGTGGTCAGGAAGGGCTGGGCCGGGCCGGGCATCTCTCACTTGGGGTCTCTGATGCCGCTGCAGTCTGGTGCCAGCTGGGACGGCATTCATCTGAGGGCTTGACTGGGCTGGACGTCCAAGCGGGCTGCCTCTCACAGCTGTCGACCCGGAGCTCAGCTGTGCCGCGGCCACTGGACCATCTACGTGGGGCCTCTCCAACACGGTAGCCGCAGGGTAGTCAGATGCCTTCCACGGAAGTTGGCTTCTCGAGCAACAGGGTCCCAAGAGAACCAGGCAGAAGCTGGAAGGCCTTTTACCACCTAACACTGCAGTCACATCACATCACTTTCATCATATTCTATTGATGGAAGCAGACACAGCCCTACCCAGATTCACGGGGAAGGGACATAAAGCCCACTGCTTGATGATACGAGTGTCAAAGAATTTCGGCTACTTTTTGATCTGTCACGCTGATTTTTTAAATTGAATTAATTTAATTTTAAATTATATCTTATATCTCCACACTAAATAAAAACCAACATCAAGTAACTGCAAAAATAAATATAAGGAAAGCAAAATATTGTATTACTTTCCTGTTGCTGTTTAATAAATATATCGGCTTAACTCAGCTGCAATTTACGATCTCACGGTTCCCGTAGGTCAGGAGTCCAGGCACAGGTTAGCTGGATCCTCTGCTCAGGGTGTTGGCAGAACTAAAATCACACTGGGGCCCAGGCTCCTCTTCCAAACACACTGGTTGTGGCGGAATTCAGTTCATCGTAGCTGTGGGGCTGTCTGCTTTCTTGCTAGCAGACAGCCCTCGGCTCCTAGAGGCTGCCTGCAGTTCCTCACTGTGGGCCTCCCATGTGCTGTCTCCCAGGCCAGCAGAAGTCACTTCTTGGTACTTCACCTTCTTTGAAAGTTTCCTCTGATTAGGTCAGGCCCACCCAACATAAACTTCCTTTGATTAAGTCACATTCACAGGTTCTGCTCTCACTCAAGAAGACTGGATTACACGGGGCATGTACAGGACTCTTGGGGGCCATCTGAGAAAGCTGCCTACCACAACCGTTCTGAAACTCCAGCGGGATACTACAGTCTGCTGAAGCCTCTGACTCTGAGACTCTCTGCCTAGATGGGAGTCTGGCAAGAACAAGACTGTTAAAGACCCTCCGGCACCTAACTGATGGGAATCAGAGGTATCGACATGAATAGAAAAGGGCAGTCCAGGCTCACTCTGGAGTCCGTGCCCATCAACAGCCACCGAAGACACCTCAGAGACCAGACAGCCCTTGGGCCTTTCCAGCAATAACGTTCTATGACTTTGACCATCCATCTCAGCCCCGTCCTTTTTGGTCACGTGGCCTTAGGCTGCCCACAGTGAGCCTAGGACTTGAGAATGGGCTCTGCCAACTGTAAAGTGCTGTGCTAATACAGCGGGTTATTATTATTCGTCCTGCTTCCTGAACAAAGCCAAGCTGGGCTTTGTAACTGTTCCGGGTACTCACAGCGGCTGCGCAGAATGGAGTTTGGCTCCCAATCAATTCTCATGACGTTAAGTAGCGTTCAGTGTTCCTGGTGCTGGGGGTGGCCCAGAAGGGGCCGGGCTGCGCCATCTCAAGGGTCTGATAAGAGCTGGGCTCGGGGATCCTCCATAGGGATAACCGTCCTCATTGCTCTCCGAGGACCGTGTTATAGATGGTGCACCAACCAGCATTGGCTATTTTCATGGTTATTTCATATATTTTAGGGTGGAAAGTCTCTAGTCAATCAAACCTGTGATTCCACAGATAAGATTTCTCAGGATGAGGCTAAACGTAATTAAGTAAAAACAGTGAATACATTTTTTAAAACATACGAAGTAAGGAATATTATGTGCAATATGAATTTAGAGCAAGAAATGTCTTGAAGTTGTTACCGGAATGACTGAAGTTTGGGAAAAAAAGCATGTTTGGGAGGACAGTTCACCACAGAGCGGGGTGTGGCTCTGTTTCTTCCTGAGTCATCAAGCCAAAAGTCAGGGAGTTTAAGTTGGGTCCCTGCCACCAAGCCAAGTTAAGATGCTCTTCTCTAACAATGGCAGAAGCAGAGAAGCAGAGAGCATATCTTTGTGGATTGAGTTGCCTGGCTGGACCTGGCAGGACAGTGGCTCTGCTATGTTCCGTAAAGCTGACTGATGTGCAGTCTGTGGCCGTCCTAACCGGGACCAAAGGGTGACCTGGGCTGAGCCAGCTGCCCGTGGGTGCCAACTTCCTGCTAAGGAAGAACCTGAGGGGCTCTGGAGGCTCCTGAGTCTGGTTTCCAGTGGCCAGGGAGAGGACCTGGAAGGAGAGCTCACGGCAAGGGTGGAGGGGGTCCGGGGTGGGGCGGCTAGCAGACATGCCAGACAGGGAAAACCCAGGCAGGAAACATGGTCAACCAGCAGGACTTCACCTCGGGGACAGAGAAACCAGCATCGGCAAAGAGTAAATAAACCCACCCTGCCCCGTCCAAGCCTGTGCAGAGAGGCTGGCCTTGTCTCCTGGTGGGCCCAACAGTCAGCGGCCATCGTGGGGTGTAGGGAGGGAGAACCAGGGCAGATGTCCTGGATGTCCTCGGTGGCCTCTTCGAGGTGCCGGAGGACAAGCCTATAGCCCCATCCTGATCCAGGGACCACGAGGGCTTAGAGCCGGGCCTCTGCTGGGATGCGGAAGTCTCCCTCTGTTGTTACGGAGAGCTTGGGGTGATGGGCAGATGGAAAAGGAAAGTTTGGCACCCTATCCTCAGAATTGTAAGAACAGAGTGGTGACACCCATTGGGCACTGACTGCGTGCGGGCCCTTTGCAGCGTTAGCTCATTGGAGCCTCCCGACTCCCCAGGGAGGGAGACACTCTCATAGCCCATTTTACAGATGTGGAAACTGAGGCCCAGAGAACTTTAAAAACTTCCCCAAGTTTACACAGCAGAGAAGTGGCCAGGCCCTGCCAATGTCACCTCTGCCCTCAAGAGCCAAAGTACATTTTTTTTTTTTTTTTTTTTTTTTTTTTAGTACGCAGGCCTCTCACTGTTGCGGCCTCTTCCGTTGCGGAGCACAGGCTCCGGACGCGCAGGCTCAGCGGCCATGGCTCACGGGCCCAGCCGCTCCGCGGCACGTGGGATCTTCCCGGACCGGGGCACGAACCCGTGTCCCCTGCATCGGCAGGCGGACTCTCAACCACTGCGCCACCAGGGAAGCCCCAAAGTGCATTTTTACATCAAGAAAACATGTCCTTCATATGAATGTAATTTACCAAGATGAGTTCACACCCACATACTGCTCTGTGATCAGCCTTTTCACTCGGTGTACTGAGAACCTCTTACCACATGATGACCTCAATCCTGACATTTCTCAAGGCTGAGAGAACCCAGGTCTGGGCTGGGCCTCAGCTGTGTCCCAGTCCTGTGCTCGGCGTGACGGGGAAAGGGGTGACAGGGAGAGAAGAGTCTCCAGGACTTGCAGACGGTGGAGCCTGGTACCTGGTGGAATATCTCCAGTGGACATTTGTCCCCTCTGTGCCAGGTCCTGAGCTGGACGTGGGGTGCAGACACATGCCCGACACAGCCCTGCACGGGCGGGAGCTCTCTCTAGTTGGGATGTGAGCAGGGAATCCATTAATTCCAGGGCAATGAGTTGAGCTACCTGGAAATAAGAAAACTCTTGACCCTCAGAACACCTGACAGCTAACCTGATGCACAGTGCTCTGCTGCAAGGGACAGACAGTGAGTTGGCGGGAAGCCTGAGGAGGGAGCGTTCTCTATGGAGGGACCCGTCCGAGAGGCTTCCTGGAGGAGCTGAGCCTGGGCACCTTGGGAGGACGGGCCGGGTACAGAGTGCGTTAATGCCGGAGCAAAGTCCCGCAGGAGGAAGGAGCCTGGTAAGCAAACTGGGACAGTTGGTCACCATAGAATGGAGCTGCTCGACGTCAGCACTAATGACATTTGGGACCAGCTGCTTCTCTTGGTGAGGGGCTGTCCTGTGCTCCAGAGAATGTCTGTAAGTGTCCCTGGCCTCTGCCTGCTAGTGGTGACCCTCCAGTTGTGATGACCAAAAATGTCTCTAGACATTTCCAAATGTTCCCCTGAGGGGCAAAATCCCCCAGTGCTAAGAACCATCACCCTAGAGGAAAGAGAGGCTGAGAGACAAAGACACTTATCCAAGGCCACACAGTGGTAAACAGCAAGCCTAGGGCTGTTGGAATCGCAAACGTGTGGACTTTGCACTGAGCCATGTGGCTGCTCCTGGCGTGGGGAATCAGGACATCTGGACGGGGGCCTTTGTTCTGCCTCTGATGTGCTGTGTGTCCCAGGCAAGGCTCTCCCTGACTCTGGGCCCCAATTTCCTCATCTCTAGGTTTGACAGCCTCTGCGGCCCCTTGGGTTTAGATGCTCTACCTTCGGCTCAGCTGACATGGGTGGGGAGGTGAGGTGCGGTGCAAGAGCACGGGCAGGGAAGCTGGGGGGCAGGAGTGGTTACCGGGCAGTGAGTGCCAAGCCCTGCTGTCTGGGCTTGGCCACCATCGTGTGTCTGTCTGCCCACAGGCGCATCTCATCGGGGCACAGGAGGGCTCTGTGGTGCTCGCGGTGGGTGTCTGCAAAGGAGAACAGAGGGGGCTGAGCAGAGGGGGTAAGAGAACAGGGGTCAGCGGGGTGACCCCGTCATTCAGGAAGCCTAAGCCTGTCTTCATAGCCATCACCCACACTCCTTCCTTTGACTCCTGCCTGCCAGGTCTTTGTACCTAGTGCTCAGGAAATAGTTTTTTGAATGAATGAATGAATGAATTCCAGCCCAACTCCCACTACGGCTGTGCAGGACCCAGTCCCAGGCACCCCTGAGATCTCCCAGGCCTGTAGTTTAACCATCACGCCATCTTGGCTCCTACCTCCCTGCAGTCCTTCTTGGTCTCACCCTCCCCTGCCAGGCCTGACACACACTGTGCAGGCCCCCTGTAGGGAGGGGATGCTGCCCACCATGGGGCCAATCTCCATCTCCCTGGCAGAGAGCAGCTGGCACGTGAGCTGGGGGATGCCTGGCAAGGAGGGGCTCGGAGCCCCCATGCTCCCCACCTCTCCCGCCCCCCACACTGCGGTTTGCTCACAGAGGAAGCAGCAGCTGGGCCTGAACACGAAGCCTAGAGGTGTGCTCGTTGGGCCGTGTGGAAAGTTACAGCCGACACCACTGAGGTCTTTGAAGACCAAACTGTTTGTGTTCCCCACAGCTATTTGTGGCCAAGGCGCCCACCCGCCCCCATCCCGCGCTGGCTCAGAACGGGAGACGAAGCAGAACTCACAGCACTGTGGCTATACCCCAGCCAGCTGGAACCCAGGCAAGACCAGGCCAGCCTACAACCCAGCCCACCACACCAACCTATCCCAAGCCAGACAAGCCAACCAACCCAATCTGTCTAAGGCAGCCCAGTTCTAGAAATCCAAGTAACCTATCCCATCCCACTAGCTCTACCCAGCTAACCTTGCCTGCACCAACCCAAAGCAATCACCCAACCAACTAACCCAACCCAAGTAATGAGCTCAACCCATGTCAACAAGCCTAATTCAGTCAACCAGACCAACTCAAGTAGCCCTGCTCCACCCACATAATCCATCTTACTCAACAGGTTAGCCCAACTCAGCTGACCCATCCCAAGTCAACCAACCCAACTTGCTATGGACTGAATGTTTGTGTCCCCCCTGAATTCATATTTTCATGCCTAAATCCCCAATGTGGTGGTATTTGGAGGTGAGGCCTTCCAGGGATAATTAGGTCATGAAGGTGGAGCCCTCATGATGGGATTAGTGCCCTTATAAAGGGATGAGGGGAGCAGAGCTCGCTCTCTACATTGTGAGGCTATAAAGAGAAAATGGCCATCTGTAAACCAGGAAGAGGGCCTTCACCAAGAATCTAACCATGCTGGCACCGTGGTCTTGGGCTTCCAGCCTCAGACCTGTGAGAAATAAATATTTGTTGTTTAAGCCACCCGGTCTGTGGCATTCTGTTATAGCAGCCCCAACTGACTAAGATTCAACTCAGCAGCCCAACACAGCTAACCTAGTTGAATCCAACTAACCAGCCAAATCCAACTAAATCAACACAACTCACCCAACCCAAATGAACTAACCCAAACAAAGCCAACACAATAGCCCAGCTCAACTAACTTAAACCAATTCAATTTACCCACATCAAGCCACCCCAGCTCTCCCAATCCAAGTAATCCGACACAATTCAACTAAACAGTCATGTTCCCAAACCTGTCCAGTCTAACAAAACCAGCCCCACTCTACTAACTGGCCCAATCCAATGAACTCAGTTTAATCCAACTGAGCCAAAATAACTCAGCTTCACCCAGCCTGGGTAGCCCATCTAACTCATTTGAAATCCACCTGGTTTAGGATAAATCCTCCCAATCGAGCTCATTCTGTTTAAGCAGTCCAGGTCCAGACAGACTACCCATGGTCTCCCTCCAAAGGCCACCCCAGCCCAGTTCCGTGCAACACGTTGGTATTAAGAAGGTATTTTTCTTCGGAGTTAAACAAGCCCCTGAGGACGGGGATGAGAAGATGTAGGTCCTGTCTGCAGGGTCCTCACAGTCTCCCAGCATTTGGGAGGTAGCCTCCATGGCATGGAGGGATCCCCTGTTGTGGGAGCCACCTCAAAGCTGAGCCAGGCCTGCAGGGTGGTAGAGGTTGTAGCCAGGGCATGGGAGCTCTAAACACCAGGAACCACTGCTGACATGACCTATGTACGGGTCCTGAAGAACGGGTGGGCTTTGACAGAAGGAAAAGGCAGGGAAGGGCGCGAGCAAAGCATCAGAGGTGGGGAAGCTCTGGTCTTACTTGACAAGCAGGAGCAGTGTGTTATGGCTGGAGAGCTGGGGGCACGGTGGGGAGAGGGGGATGAGAACAGAAGGGAGGGCTGGGAGGAGAGCACAGAGCGCCCTGAGTGGACTTCTATGTCTTGGGCAACAAGGATCCAGGGAGGTTGCTGAGCAGGGTCTGATCAGACACGTGATTTTGAAGGTTCACCTTAAAGGATAGAGTGGAACAGGGGAGAGAGGAGGCCATGAGGATGCTACAGGTGGGGTGCAGGAGAAGAGGAGTGGCAGCAGGGAGGGGAGAAAGGGGGGAAGGGAGGAGAGTCAAGAAAATGTGGAGAGAACAGAGAGAGACAGCAGCGTGTGAGATCAGACTGGAGGGGCCTCAGAGCTGCCCCAGCTCAGTGCACCCCTTTTGCAGGTGTGGGCACCGAGGGCCAGAAAACAGGGGGTATCCAAGGCTTAGACCATCAGCCCAGTGTTCCTTGACCAGCAAATACTGAAGCACAGCTCTGGAAGCCATCATAAAGACCCTGTCTGCAGGCCCAGCTCCTGAGGTCCCCTTCCTGGGGGCCAGTCCTACCCCCATAGAGAAACAAAAACACAGGGCCCACTCCCTGACCGCAGGGGAAGCTACGGCCTCCTTGGGAGACAGTGACAGGGGTGGGGCAGGAGGTGGGGGTGAGTATCATGAGGGCTTTTGAAGGGAACTTGCCAGGATAGGGTAGGAGTGGGTGGAAAGGGAACGGTAATTGACATTCCGTCTAGTACGGCAGGGGCCAGGGTGTGAAGGGAGCCAGTTATGCATTTACAAGGACCATGCCCACTCCATGAGCCCTCCCTGGGTAATGCAACATTTCCAGACAGCAGGGAATATCGTCACCACCATCAGCGAGATCAGAGCTGGACTGTCCTTACTGATCATTGGTCTGACCTCCTCCTTTGATCCCTGGGAACCTGAGGCCCAGAGAGGGACAGAAACTTGCCCAAGGCTACACAGCAGGTCAATGTCAGAGCAGGGACTAGAACCAGATTGATGACTCCAGCCCAGAGCTGTCAAACACGCACCACCAGGTTATTCTTCAGGTTCAAAGTCTAGGGCTAGAGGGAAACAGCAGTGAATTGAAGCACCAGAAAGTATCGAGGTTAACCCAGAGCCTGGAAGGAGGTACCCCATGGGCTAGGCCTTTTCATCCCCACAGGCTGGGGCTTCCCAGCATGCTCTGCAGTCCTGCCCATGCCAGCTGATCCTCCAAGCAAAGTGTTTCCGAAACTCAAGGAGAACTATTTCCTGGCTCCAAACCCTCTGCCCCCATCGATTTCAGATTTGGAGGAAAACAGCTGCTTTCCCCGCGCTGACAACACGGATCAGCAGAAACAGCCCTGCACTTGCCAGGCCAGACAGGCTTGCGTGGCTGGTGGGCAGTGGATCTATACCAACCCGGGACCATTGAATCCCACCTGCCCCAGCTGTCTGTCTCCCCCTGTTAGGGGAGGGAGGCCAGGAGATATATATTTACAACACACTGTTTCTAAGAGTGAGTTCCCAGAGGACGAACAGGGTTTGGGGGTGGGAGGAATGAATGGACCGCATGGGGCAGAGGTGGGAGGCAGAGAGGTGCTAAGAGCCCAGCCATTCCCAGAAGGTGGAAAGAGTGTGGAGCATCTTCTTTGAGAACACAGCTCATTGACAGAGGAAAAGTGAGGCTCCGAGAGGAGCCAGGACCCCATTGTCACAGGTGAGTGAGGTCAGAGCTGGGAGTCCCAGATCAGGGACATAGCCCATTCTGCCTCCTTGAAACCAGAACCAAACAGGAAACTGGAGAGAGGGTCCAAGAGCCATTACCCTTGTTCCATGAAGAACTGACAACTCCCCCTGGCTCAGCACAAGTGGTACAGTTAGTAGTTTAAGGGCATGGACCGTGAATCAGACTCCTGGACTCAAATCGCAGCTCTCCCACGAATCGCCTATGTGAGCTGTTGATGCCTCAGTTTTCCTACCTCTAAAATGGGAATAATAGCATTTCTCTCATCTGTAAAGCATTTAGACTAGCACTGGGAGCATAACAAGGGTTCAGTAAATGTTAGCAGTTTTATTTCCCAGCACTTGACACTTAACCGTTGAGTAAGTAAATGAGAGGACCTCCCCCAAGATCACACAGCGCGTCAGTGGCAGAACTAGGACCAGACGTCAGGCTTTTTGACTCCTGTTTCCATCTGTAAAAGGAGTAGAGAAATGCTGAGAAGGGTCAACGAAAGCACGCACAAACTTGCTTGGGACAGTGCTGGGCACACGACAAAGGCCATCGGGATGGCTGGGATTCCTCTGCCCAGACTGAGGGTTGGGCCCTCATTGGCCCATCTTGGGTCACATGCCCAGCCACAAACCAATCAGGGAAACCCTGAGTGGCCAGGTGAGTCCCTTACCGGTCCTGGAGATGGGGGCGTGGCCACCAGCACACCAGGAACTGGACCACAGGGTGATGATGCCGCACAGAGAGGCAATGCCCTCACGTCCAGAGCACGAGGGATCCGAGCCATCAGGAAGAGAAAGAGTCATACTCACCGCCATCATTTCCCAACACTGCCCACCCGGCGTGCACACCCGGCCTATGAGGTGGGGACGGTTATCACCTCATGTAGCGTGTGAGGACGCTGGGGCAGCACAGACACTTTAAGAGCCTCTGAATGATGCTGCCTAGGAGGAAAATTACGGAGACTGTCCCAATCAGAAGCCTCCTTAAATTTAACTGAGAAATGTCACAGTGTTCTCCTGTCAAATGGCTGTTAGGAATGTGTAAATGAACAACAATAATAACAGCTGACTCTAATTAAGCACTTACTATACGCCAGGCATTGCTTTAGGCCCTTCCCATGTGTTAACTCATCTAACCCATGTAATACTCCTATGTGGCAGGTCTTATCTGTAAACTCCACTTTACAGATTAGGAAACTGAGGCATGAGTAGGTTAGGTAACCTGCCTAGGGTCCCACAGCCAATTATTGGAAGTTTCTAGAGAATTTCAATTAACCATGGTTTTACCATATGCAGGGTAGAGATTTCAGTTAGCATCTATATAGAACACCTCCCTTCCGCTTCCTCCCCACTGGACAGATAACTAGTGTTACCTCAGCACCACCTACTTGCCAGACATTCTTCTGGGTGTATTACCTACATTTAGTCTCTCACTGCCAAGACCCCAAAGCTGGCCTCATCATCCCCATTTTACAGATGAGGACACTGAGGCTCAGAGAGGCAGAGTGACGTGCCCGGGGTCACACCCACATCAGGAAGAGCTGAAGCAGGGTCTGGACTGGCCGGGGCCCCTTCTTGCCCTGTGGTGAGGGCCTGGATGAATGGGGCGCAAAGGCGGTGTGTAGTGGAATGTTCTGTGCCTGTCCCAGCGCATGTCCGGAAAATCTGTATCCAGAGAGGGTGGAAGTGGCCTGGCTACCCCCTGGGCTGCTCTGTCTGAGGCTTGATTCCAGGCAACCTTGGCATCAGCTCCTCCAGGACCACAGCCTGACCCTTGTTTTGCTCAGAAACCCCACACATCATTTCACACAGGAAATTCAACCTGGCCTTCTCACGTCCTGTTCTCAAGAACAGGGGAAAAAAACCTGTAAAGTGAGTCGCTGTGTTGTTTTTTAAGCCGACTTTGAAAAGTTTCCTGAGAGGGAGGGAGAGTCAAGAGAAGGAGAGAGAGAGAAACCTGCAGGTAGAAATGGGAGGGAAAATGTGTCAGAAGGACCTAGAATCAGAAAGGAAGAGAGATGGAGCAGAGAGGGCATCTGGGAGGGACCCCAGTGTGGAAAAGCACCAGGAGGCGCCTGCAGGTGATGGAGGGAGAGGAGAGGGAGGGAGAGTGGGCCAAGGGAGCCAGCGAGGCCCACAGAAGCACAGGGGAAATTTGAGCATGGGGAGGATCCCTACCCCCACCTCCAGGGCCACCCTCACCCTCATGTCAGCTCCAGCAGCCTGTCCGCCCATCCAGGGCAGTGGGAGGGGGCCTCGCCTGGGGGTCAGACAGACCTTCAGTGGTGTGCTGGAGCCAGCTGGTGCTGGCTGCCGTGAGCTTGCAGGAGGCAATGGTGAAACATTTGGGAATTTTGCAGGCCAGTTGTTGGTAACTTGAAATTGGCCTTGGTGGGAGTATTTACACCATAGAAATTGGCCAGCACTACAAATCAGGGCTTTTTGGTTTTTGGTTTTTGTTTTTTTTGAGAACCAGTTTACACCGGAACACCAGTGCCTGGAGTCCAATTCTAGCCATGTCTCTTAACAGCTGTGTAACTGTGGTCTTGTCACTCTCTAATCCTGTTTCTCTTCCTATGCAATTAGAAGACTAATACCCAGCTCCCAGGGCTGCTGGGGAAATAAACTCAGAGTCTGTGTGAAGCACCTGCATACAGCAGACACCCAGCATATACCCCCTTCTTCCCTTGAAGAACTTGGAACCCTGTTTTCCTTCACCTTCTTCACTTCCCCTTTATGTCTGAGGTTCCCCTGCTAGAGAAAGATGGATTTAAGCCTTACCCTCTTTCAGTAGAAAAATACTCATCTTCCTGGTAGGGGAGGACCCTGGTATGTTTCTCAGGCCTTTAGTCATTTTAATTCAGTAGTTATTAAGCCCTTTATATGCCCCACACGCCAGGGAGGGCGTGGGAAGGGGATGGGGAGGCAAGAGGAAAAGATAGAGATTAAGACGTATTTCCTGGACTCACAAGGAGAGATGAGGTGGCATATCCCGAAATGACTGATGCTAAGAGATAAATGATGGGTGGCTTTGAAACATGGAAATCAGGGGAGGCTCCCAAGGAAGGTCACATTTGAACAGCGTTGTCCTCCCTCCCTCCCTCCCCTCCTTCCTTCCTTCCTTCCTACCTTTCTTCCTTCTCTCCTTCCTTCCTCCCTCCATCCCTCACCCCTCCCTTTCATCATTCAATTATAATTTATTTGTTCATCATTCATTATTCAGCCAGCATTTCCTGCCTACCTGCCCAGCTGAGGTGACGAGCACGCTGGAAAGTGACACCTTCCTCCCGCCCTCCTGGGGCTTGCAGGCAAGTCAGGTAGGCAGGCCCACATGCAGCCCATTTCAGTGAGTTATGGTCCCCTTTGCAGGCTGGCAGGATTGCAACATGTGGAGATGGTAAGGAGGACATTCCAGGAAGAGGAAATGGCACGAGCAGAGGCCCAGAGGCTGGACTGGGTGGACATGCTCAGAAGCCATGAGAAGCCTGAGTGGCTGGAGAGGGGGGCAGGAGAGCTGGAAAGAGAAATCAGTCCCTTGAGTGCCTGAGACAGGACCTTTTTGCATCATCTGGCAGGACTGTTTCCAAGGACTGGCAGCATAAAGAGAGGAGGAGGGTGGGGAAGTGTCCCCAGAGACCATGGTCCCTTCCACCAGCGCTGCCTTCCAGACAGCCCCTGTCCCACATGCCAGCCCTCCTCTGCAGAGCTGGGCAGCTGCAATGGACACCTTGTTTTGGGGCCCCCCAGCATCTGTCCTCTCTTCCTTTGAAAACAATATCTGTGTTTCCCTGTGAGGAACCCCCCGTCCTCCATGCTCCTTCCTTGTGGGTCTGCATCACCTGATCACAGTCAGATCAGGCCTCTCCTCTGCTCAAGATCCTCCCGTGGCTCCCACCGCCATGGAAAGACAAGGCAAAATCCTCCCAATGGGCTTCAGGCCCTACAGCTCTGGCCTGTGTTACTTTCCGACTCCTCCTCTCACACCCTCCCCCTCACTCACCTGCTCCAGTCACACTGGTCTCTTCACTTTCAAGCCTGCGGCCACCTCAGGACCTTTGCACTTGCTGTTGCTCTGCCTGGAATACTCTTCCTCCACATAAGGGTGCAGCTCGCTCACTCATTTCATTCAGGCCTCTGCTCAAATATCCCCTCATCAGAGAGGCCTTTCCTGACACCCACGTAGCTTTCAGTCCTCTTAACCTGATACGGTTTCCTTCTTACTGCTCTTCGCCATCTGATATATTCCATTTTTGATTGTGCTTTGTGGTTTATTATCTCTCTCTGACTCCCCCGCTAGAGTGTTGTCTGTAAGGGCAGGGATCTTTGTCCCTTCTGTTTGGCTGTGTCCCCAGTGCCTAGAACAATGCCTGATGTAGATCATCAGATCAGGGTTAGCCAGAGGGGAGAGGGGTTACTGCTGGGAGAGTCAGCACTTGGTGGCTGCAAAGAGCCCGGAATCAATCATGGCTTCAAATCCCAGCTGAGCCACTCGCTAGCATGTGACCTTGGGCATATCACTCAACTTCCCTGAGCCTCAGTTTCCTCATCAGTTAAATGGGATGTAATAGCACCCACCCTGCAAAGCTGCTGTAAAGACTGAAATAAGATGACACATGTCAGACCCTTAGCGTGATGCTTGGCACCTGATAAATGCTCAGTATGAGTTTGCCATGATTGTTACTGGAAGCCATTTGGGATAGAGCTCCAGCCTTGTCCCTCTGTGTGGGTTCAAATCGTAGCTCTGCGTGCTCTGGCTGTGTGACCTTGGGTAAGTTGCATGACCCCTCTGAGCCCCTGTGCTCTGCATCTGACAAATAAGAACTTAGTACTGCCTCGTGGGGCTCTTGAGGAGATGGAAGATTGAGCAAAATGTTGGGTGTGGAGTATGTGGCCTGTTCTCAGCACACGGTAGTTGCTGATATTCAACTGTGACGTGTGATCCAACAGGGAGGGACCAGGCTTACAGATACCGAAGCGGCGGGATTGGGGGCTGACTAAGGTGTCTCAGCTGGCCGGAGCCACAGGCTGATCTCATTCATTCGTTTCAACAAACATTCATCGAGTGTCTACATGGGCCAGGCCCTGTCCCAGGTGCTGGGAACACAACAGAGAAGACAGGCAAAGGCCCCAGCCTCTGTGGAGCTTTCATTCAAGTGTCGCAAGACAGTCAGAGGGATACATGTAAAAGTGCTGGACTTGGATCCAAAATACGACAGGAAGAAGCTGGCCTGAGCCACAGTGTGGGGCTGGGGGCTTCGCACTTGGAGATGCATTGACCGGGTGACCTGGCTGCTGAAACTGATGCTGGGATTCTCGGCTGCATTAATGAAGGCAGGGCACCCAGAGGAAGGAGATGAGTCACCTTCTCCCCTGTAAGGTTCACACATCCCTCACAAGTCCCCAGCAATACGGAAGATTTGGTTCATGAGTGGACATCTGTGTCTGTGCCTGCTGCCCTCCCGTCTTACTTCTTCTTTAAGCAGCATCTTTATTCTCCTCCAAGGAACTCCCCTCACCACCTCCCCGCCCCCAAACACACACATAATTTCAGTCCATGTGGTTTGGGTGGAAATGATACTATTCCCCAGCGCCAGAGATTAGTATGTTGCCCAGGCCTAGCGAGTCAGATCACTGGATCCTGCAGCTAGCCCTCGGTGTGAGGGAGAGCACGTGATCCAAGCCAGGCCAATAAGGATCAGTCCTGGAGGGCTTCCCTGGTGGCGCGGTGGTTGGGAGTCAGCCTGCCGATGCAGGGGACGCCAGTTCGTGCCCCGGTCTGGGAGGATCCCACATGCCGCGGAGCGGCTGGGCCCGTGAGCCATGGCCGCTGAGCCTGCGCGTCCGGAGCCTGTGCTCCGCAGTGGGAGAGGCCACAATGGTGAGAGGCCCGCGTACCGCAAAAAAAAAAAAAAAAAAAAAGCAGCCCTCCCTTTCTTTGCTTTGCTAAGCTTAGACAATAAGTTAGAACTTTGAGCAGGTTTCTTTGTACCTTGTGAGGAGAGCCTGCTCAGGAATGAAGTCAACACAGAGGAAAGCAGAAGAGAGAGAGAGAGAGACAGATTTTAAGGAATGGGCTCACTCTGCTGAGGAGACTGGCAGGTGCACAGTCTGCAGAGAGGCCAGCAGCTGGAGACCTGTGGAAGAACTGGTGTGGCAGCTCCAGTCTGAAGGCCTATCTGCTGGCAGAAGTCCTTCTTCCTTGGGGAAGGTCAGTCTTTTTTCTCTGAAGGCCCTCAACCGATTGGACGAGGCCCACCCACATTAGGGAGGATAATGTGCTTTACTCAAAGATTATGGATTTAAGTGTTAATCTCATCTAAAAATACCTTCCCGAAAACGTTCATTAATGAAGAACTTGTCAAAGAAAAGGAAGTGGGCCTGGGTCTTACAGAGGCAGGTAAACAAGAGAGTCATCCACAAGTCTGATGGAAGCCATGAGGAAGGATGGAAAGGATGGAAGCTGTCTTATGTGGGAACATGCAAGGGCAGAGTGTTCTCTGCCATCAGCCTTAGTCCAGAACACAGGGTAGGAAGATTTTTAATTGTTTCTGCTTTCTGGGACGACAGAGCTTAGATAAAGTTCAGCAATGCCCATAGTGATGACAAAATAATGTTGAAAATGACTGAATCCTCATTCTGAAATGAGGTACTTACAACCTACTAGGCACAGGGCTTGCGCTGTGGATTGTAAATATATATGCACACTGTGCTTCAGTTCCTCCTCGTTAGTGAACATCCTGCCTTAATGACTGTGCCTGTGCAGTCTCATGGTGGCTTGTGTTCCACTATGTGCTGCTTCTGAAGTTTGCATCCCGGAATCCAAAGATACACAGAGCAGAGGCAACCAGCCCTCAGTTTACAGGTATAACAATAACTGTTTGCTGTTGTGAATCACTAAGATGTGTAGGTTATTTATTAAAGCAAATAAAAACTCTTCTCTTTTCCATCAAAAATAAACAAATAAATAAAAATACCTTCCTGGCAACATCTAGACTGGTGTTTGACCAAATATCTGGATACTAGCACTTAGCCAAGTTGACACATAATATTAACCCATCACAGTTGGGTTTCTGTCACTTGTTATGGTCAAAAGAGTCCTGACCGGAGGCAGGGGAAAATGGTCCAGGTGAACTTTTTGTCTTTTTCTGGCTCAGGGACTCCACCTGGAACAGAGGCAATAGAGTGTCTTAGAAAGAGCACTGGATTTAAGAGTCAGACCTGAACACAAATACCTTTTGTTATAAGGAAAAACGTAATAAAGAAGAAAGAGAAGGTTGAAATAAATGTCAAGGTGAAAACAGCAGATCACTCCTCTCTGCTTCCTCCAAAACCCCATCTGATGGAAAATGTTCCAGATGGAAAGATAAAGTATGGAGTAGAAACACCCAGATTGTGAACTCAGGAAGGCCCCAGTGCAACCCCAACTCTGACACTTCCTGGCTGTGTGACTATGGGGTGTTCCTTAGCCTCTCTGAGCCTCGGTTTCCTAACACGGAAATGGAGGCGGTAGTACCAACATCACCACACCATTAAGTAAATTTAAGGAGGCTGAGTTTGTGAAATTTAAGGCCTGCGTGTAGTAGGTGCTTAAAATATGTGAGCTAAACCTGAACAGGGTAGAAAATCCAGTGGATGCAATCACTGATGCCCATGCCACACACCACACGGTGCCAGGCACTAAGGGGGCAAGCAGAAGCAGAAGCTGACCTCTTGGCTACAAAAAACACAGAAGAATAGAAGCATGAGGTTGGCAGCTGGGAACTTCCTGGAGGAGGGGCACGAAAGCCGGGTCATGAAGGGGGAGCAGGATTTAGACAGTGGCAGAAGGAAGGGAGGGACTTCCAGGAGGAAGAATCCCTGTGGACAGTGACCTGGATTTTTTTTTTTTTTTAAGTGCAAAGTATACCCTATCCTGGCTAGTGCAAGATGCATGATTAGAAGCATAAAGAAGTTTACCTGGAAGGCCTCAAACTCCAGGCTGAGGAGTGTGGAGGTGCTGCTGCGGATCCCAGGGAACCATGGGAGGCTGTAGACAGGGACAGGACCAGGCATTTTGCATCCTCTGGGGCTGCCACGGGGCTGAGGAATCTACCCCAGCCCAGGCTCCAGGAGTGAGCGGCCTCTGCCCACGCCCTCCCTAAGCTTCCCGGAGGCCCATCTGAACAGTTAGAACCACCGAGGGAAGCAGACAGCAGCCGGGCCCGTCTGACACCTCGACCACATACAAGACAAGAGGCTTATCTGATGTGCCTTAATGCAGAGCTGACAGAGCAGGCAAGGGAAGTGTCTTGATTTCTCTCTTGCTTCTGGTTGCTCTGCCTTGGAAATACTATTGTAGCTTCAGTAGGAGCTGAGGGTTGTGTCCTGGGCTGTCCTTATTGGGCCACCAGGAGTGGCAGGGCCCAGGATTACATTGAGGCCAGGCCCCTAGTGCCAGTGTAGTCACTGGCCCGGTGATGCTGGGAAGAGCTTTCTCTCTCTTCTGCATCCCACTGCCTGAAATCCCACCGTCTCAGCTGCCTCCCTGCCGGCCTAATGCCTGCTCTATCCAGTTACCAGAATGCAGGGGAGGGGGAGCTAGGAAGGTGGCTCAGTGGTCCAGGCCTCAGAGGGAAGGCATTTTGGTTGTTCTCTGGGAGTGGATTCTGATGCGGGGAGGATGGGAAGCACAGGGATTCTAGAGGTTGGCGGGGGCGGGAAGGATCAGGCAGGATCAGGGACAGGTGGGGGCCCTGGGACTTCTGAAGCCCATCTCTGCCTTCTTTGGCCCAGAGCTCCTATGCTGGTCACTTGCGCTTTCTGTGCCTCTCCATCCTCTCCCCACCACACCAAACCTCGCCACGGAGCCCCGGGGTCCCCCAGGCCATGGTTCACTTTAGGGAGTTTCTTTTCACCTCCCACCTGCCCGGAACCTGGCTCTTTCCAAAGTATGCCGCCTCCCTGCAGCCCTCCCTGAGAGGCTGCCCCTCCACCTTCTCCCCGCTGTCAAGGGGGTGCACCTCCCCACTGCTTCCAGATGCCACCCCAGAGAGTCCCCCCATCATCTCCCACGGAACCCTCTGGTCCTCTGGACCCTTTTTGTCCCCCGCCTCCCCAGTCCCCTGGCCACAGCCCTTCAGCCCTTCCAGCCCTAGGCCCCTGGAAGACCATTTTCCTCTTTGCCCCAAGCCTGAAATAGTGAATGAATTGATGAATGGATGAGTGAATCAATGAATATGGCCTGACTTCTGCTGCCCCCGCAACCCCCGCCCGCGCTCACCTGAAGTTGCACCTGGTTAATCACCAGCAACATCCTGCTCACTGAATCCGCGGTCACGTCTCAGGTTCTCTCCGCAGCATTCGCTCCCATCAACAACACCTTCCTTCCAAACCCTCGCCTGAACCCGCTCTACCTCCCCAGTCACCTTTCCGAGCTCACCTCGCCCTCCTGATCCCTCAGACTGGTGTGTCCCAGCTTCCAGCTCTCTGTCTGGATCCCTTCACACCCACCCTTCCATGGCCATGTGTGAGCAGGTGATGCCCAAATTCCTTTTGGGCTCCAGAGCTGTACCTCTACCTGCCTGCTGGACACCTCCTCCAGGAGACCTCCTCAGATGTGGCAGGACCCACCCGGAGCCTTCCCAACTCTGGACCTCACAAGCTCCGCCCCGTGTTCCTAAAGGCTCCACCCCATGGCCCCCACCAAACAGGCTCCTGCCTGGTGTTCCTCACCACCAACCACCCAGCCTCCAGGCCACAAACCCAGAGTCATTCTCAGCTCATTCTAGCCGGCTTCCTAAATGCCTCTTGAATCCATCTCACACCCTTCTTCTGGACACGCCTCCCGAGCTCCCCAAAGCCAATGGCGCCTCAGAAACCAGAGGGCACTTTTCAAACATTCTGCAGCACAGGCAGGTGGAAGTGGAGGGCTCTTTGGAGGGTTGTCGCGCGGGACTGGGTGGAAGCGGCTGCAGGCCTGGGAATCTGTACTTTGACAAACCCCAGATGCACGTAGGCCATAGACCTCTCCCCACAAACACCCGTGTAATCGAGCTCCTTCCCGCAGAGACAGCTCTGGCACTGCAGAGCCCACGGAACGGGGACGGTCATCCCCCAGGGCACCCAAATGGCTAGCCTTTCCCAGTCACAGCTCCCGCCTGTGACCTGGGCCAGTGGGCAGAAGAGGGGGTCTTAACCTTTATTTGGGCCCTGGCTTCCTTTGGGAATTTTATGAAAGCTAGGGACCCTCTCACCAGAAACGACATATTGTATGTGACTTTGTGTGTGGTTTTTTCCACACAAAGAGGGGCCCCCAGACTCTCCGGAGCTTGTTGTACTCAGGGGAAGAATGCCCACTGTGGAACATTATCTATCCAGGTGGGGAAAGATTCATGAAAATTCAGGTATGGTGATGACATCTTGGGAGGAGAAAGAAAAAGACCGACACTGACTCAAGAGAAAGATACACACCAAAAAAAATTTTTTTAACATCTGTATTGGAGTATAATTGCTTTACAATGGTGTGTTAGTTTCTGCTGTATAACAAAGTGAATCAGCTATACATGTACATACATCCCCTCCCTCTTGTGTCTCCCTCCCACCCTCCCTACCCCACCCCTCTAGGTGGTCACAAAGCACCGAGCTGATCTCCCTGTGCTATGCGGCTGCTTCCCACTAGCTATTTTACGTTTGATAGTGTATATTAGTCCACACACCAAAATATTGACCGAGTTTAATTCTAAGTAAGAGGTGTGGGGTAATTATTACATTTTTTTCTTTGGTCTTTTCAAGTGTTCAGCATTGAACGTGTGTTGCTTTTGTAATTAGAGAGGGAGATGAATGTAACTACAGGCAGGGGAGAAAGGCAGGAGGAGGAGGGGTCCAGCCCCCATCCGGGGCAGGCAGGCAGGCCTGGAGGGGCCCCCCGGGGGGCAGAGGCTGGCTCCACTCAGAGCTGTCAGGGACTTGCCTGGCCTGAGCCTCAGTTTCCCACGCTTCAAATGAGGACAGAGGGCCACCTTGGTCAGCAGGTGAGGGTAAAGACGAGGGGTAGCGTGTAACAGGTGAAGTGCAGGGCACAGCAGAGATGAACCCCCAGTCAGCTCTCCCCTCCTGCCCGCCCCCCATCCTGAGGCAACTTCAGGCTCTTTGATCTGTTGCCTTGAAAGAGGGAACTCAAACATCTACGCATGAGGGGCAGGGGTGGGGTGGGAGCTGGGGACGGGGGCGGGCAACTTCCTCTCGGCCCCTCAAGAAACCTGGAGGGCCCGTTCCCCCCTCCCCAGGGACAGGACCATTTCTGAGGGTCTTTGGCCCTGTGAGGGGCCACAGGCCAAGGAGGGGCCTCCTGGGGTGGGCTGATGGGCAAATCTGAGCCTGTGGGGCTGACCCTGGGGCCAAGGGGACCCGCAGAAACTGCCTGCCAATTGGTTGCCCCAATCCAGTTCCCTGATGCCTTCTTGACCCTCAACTGGTAGTAAAAGTTCCGAGAGGTTGAGGCGCTGGCCCTGGGTGCACAGCAGCCTGTGGTAGAGCTGCAGGTTTAACCCGGGTCCTTTCCACTCTGCCTGGATGGGTGCTGCCATTGCCCCCATTTACAGACACGAGAGTTGTGTCTCATGCCATGAAGCAACTGGCAGAAGGGGGTTTGAACCCAGCTTGGCCTGGTTGGCAAGTCCATGCCTTTCCACGTGCAAAATTCACTTCGGTTCAGTTGAGGACTGTTTGGGGCACAATACAACGTGTGGCAAGCCCAAGCTGGGCCTTCTGGGCACACTGGCCCAGTCACGCCTCACGCGTGAGGCCTGCGCTATCGGACCCTTGGACAGTGCCCCGAGCCGCCAGTCCAGGATTCCAGGCAGCGAGGGTGTCTCAGCTGCATGTTCGTTTTCTAGGTCTGCGGAAACACACAACCACACACTGGGCAGCTTGAAACAACAGAAGCGTATTCTCCCACAGATCTGAGGCCCAGGAGGCCCAGATCAGGTTGTGGGCAGGGCCGAGCTCCCTCCGAAGGCTCTAGAGGACAGTCCCCTCTTGGCCTCTTCCCGCTTCCAGTGGGGCCAACGTTCCTTGACTTGTGGCTGCGTCACTTTGGTCCCTGCCTCCTCTTTTCCGCGTGGCCTCCCTTTGCCTCTAAGACACATGAGACGGCACTTGGGGCCAACCTGGATCACCCAGATAGTCTCTTAATTTTTAAATTAAAAGCCTTAATTTAAGCACACCTGTTACAATATAAGATAATGTTCACTCCTTTGCCGTGTAAAGTAACATTCACAGGTTCCAGGATGTGGACATAATCTTCTGGGGATTCACCGCTCAACTCACGAGAGCCAGGCAGGCCAAGGGTGGGATGTTGGGAGAGGCTGTCCCTTTCTCCAAAAATGTGGGGTTGCCGGGGAGACTCTCATGAAGGGTATTGGAGGGGGCAGGTTCAGAGCAGGCAGGCTTATCTCAGGGAGGTTGGGACAGGGACCCCAGGGCTAACCTTAACAGGAAGCCACCGCAGACTGCGTGGGGAGGGAAGGAGGGTGGGGGTCACCCTGCCCCTCTGCCCTTGGTGACAGGGATTGCAGCCTGTGTGTATGTATAGGACGCCCCTGACCACAGCCCTCAGTCCCCCTTCAACTAGTTCTCTAGAGAAAACTTAGAACATGCAAACCTGATCATGTTACACCCCCAAGACTCACCAACACTATCTTCACCTCTGGTCACCTTTACATCCTTCCAGAGCTGGCCCCTGGGTACCTGTTCAGCCTCCCCTCTCCCCGGGCCCATGGCCTTCTTCTGCAGCTCCCAAACCAGGCCGACCTCCTGTCCTCCTCTGGTCACTGCCCATGCTGTGGCCTCCACCAGGCCCACTCCTCACAGGTCTCACCCTCACCCATGGGTCACAACGGCTCCTGACTCTGTAAAATGTCACTTCATCCATGACTAAAATTCAGTAATTATTTGTGAACTTACTTGTCAAATGTCGACTTCCCCCATCAGACTCTAAGTCCCACAAGAGGAGAGGTCATGCCTGTCGTTTTAACCGCTGTGTCCTCAGTACGAAGCATAGGATGTGACATGTAGTAAGTGCACAGTGCACAGCTGTTGAGTAAATGAAATGAAGTTCGAGCCCAGCTGCCCAAGCCCCCTCTTTTTCAGTATTTCAGAAAAGGAGGGGCATTCATTCAATTCCTTATTTGGTCATTCGATCATGGATTCATTCAACAAACATTCATGAGTGCTTCTTCCAGTATCTGGAGACACACTTCCTATTTTTGAAAACTCACAGAAGGTGGAGGGGACCAGACATAGGAATGACAGCAGCTAGAAATATGGAGAAGCTGAGAAGCCTGTTTCACAGAGGAGTGAGTTGTCCGTGGACAGGAAGCAGGGGTAGGGAGCAGGCAGGCCTCTCGGGAGAGATTACAGCAGGGGCAAAGCCACAGACTTGTGAAGACACCACACCTGGCCTGGGAGGCTGGAGCTGGGAGGAATAGGGGGAGGGAAAGACCAGGGTTTTCTTGTAGAAAATGGGATGTTGTTGAAAGCGTAGGCAGGGTACTGACTGATTCTCCGCCTACCTGGCTGATAGGTGGAGGATGAGCTGTCATCCCACCAGGCAAGAAGCAGCATGGGTATTATTTTGCAGGTAAATTCAACAGTAAATGCAGAGAGGAGAGTGATCCAGGATCCAGCTTGGGGACAGGGCAGATGACCGTGCCATTCACGGAAGAAGGAGAAGGGGGTTCTGATGAAGTCCCTTTGGGAGCTGTGGCATTTGCCTTGTCTGTGGGACCTTTGCGTGGACTACCCGGGAGATGGTTGGCTATTTCCATTTGTATTGGTTTTTCTCCATTCCCCACGCTCAGATCTGCTTGTCACCTTTCTCTGCACTGTTCTGTGTACCCGGAGGCTACCATCTATGGCCTGCCTCACCTGGTCTCCATGCCCTCTGGCACTGTAGGAGGTGCTCCTTCCCTGCCTGGCCGGCCATGGTTTGGGCAGTGTCTGCATTCCTTCTGTGAGTCACCTCCTGTCCCAGAGCTGTTGACTTCCCGAACCATCTCCCCTCCCTCGTCCCTACAGGCTGGGGTGATGGTTTCCCATTGCTGCTAGAATCTGGGACCATCAGCATCCCTTGCTTGCTCCCTTGATCCTGCCCATACCTCCATAAAGAGCTGCTTCCTTAATGCTCCTTAGTCAAGGCTTTGAGGGTAACATCTGTTTCCTCCAGGATCCTGACAGATGCACCCTTATAGGGGCATCGGTTTCTGGGTTCTTTATTCTATTTCACTGGCTTAATCGTGTCATCTCGTGCCAGTATCTCTCTGACTTCATGACTGTAACGTATCCTAGATCCTGATATCGGGCAGGGTGACCCTTCTAGCTCCCCTCTTACAGAATTGTCTTGGCTTTTCTTGGCCATTCTTCTTCCACATGAGCTTTAGAAATAGTTTGTCAAGTTTTACTGAAAAATCCTGTTGGAGTTTTTACCGGAATTGCTAATATAATTTATAAGTGAATTTGGAGGAGAACTCACATCTTTTAAAGTTGAGTCTTCCCAAGCACAAACAAGATATATCTAGAATTCTTATTTCAATCAAAATCTTCCCCACACTCTAGAAAACAGAAAGGAGTGGATTGAAGACATGAGTTTACCTCTGCTTCCTATCTGTAGAGTGTTGTTGTCGGCCAGGTGGTTGGCGGTGTGTTTTTTGGTTTGGGGGGTTATTTTAAGTTATTTGACTACCAGGTCAGAGAGAACAGAGAAAAGATAACAGCAGCAAAGTGTAGGAACCTGTAAAGCATCTGTGGGAGAAGCCACTGACTTGGCAGACCTGAGCGACCTGAATCCCCACAGACATGCCGTGGGAAAGCAGAAAGCACTCAGCTTCTTACATGGCAAAACTGCCAAAGACTCAGGGATTGGGCACAAGAGATACATCCAGAAATGCAGGTGGGGAAGGGACTGAGAACAGGAGGAACGTTCGAAAGTCTGTAGGAAGCAGTTAGATCCCCAGATTCTCTCTCCCACCTCAGTAGGATATTTGAGGTTTATTTTTTGGAGAGAACAAAAATCAGAGGGTCTCTGGACAGGAGGGCACCAGCCACATAAAAGATAGAGGTTATGTATGGCATGAAGGATCATGAAGGATCAGGAGAATGTTACATATGTGCATTTATAACCCTCTTGGCCCAGAATATTGGCAGCCAGTCCAATACCCTCTAAAGACATCAAGAGAGTCTACCCCAAGGAATCTGAGCAGACCAAGGGGAAAGATCTAAAGATACTGACCAAGGAATTGACCTACTCAGACCCCTCTATGAAGTCCAGAGTCAGGCTGGACTCAATTACACGGAGCTTCTAATCAGAGTTTAGTGCCCCTCTATTAAACAGGGCAGACAGCCAAGGAACATCAGCCATATGAAGAAAGACTCTACCAGGAAAGACAAGACAAAATAAAATGGAAAAAATAAAGTAACTGAAAAGAAACACACTAGACAGGGAGATGAAATCTTTTTTTGAAAGTCTATCATTCATATCTTCAGAGGGATAAGGAGAAGGTACTGCATCTATGCAATAAGAAAAGAGATGAAATGTAATAATTAGAAAATCAAAAAGTATGAATTCAAATTATTATAACAAAAATTAGAAACTTAATAGAGACATGGAAAGAAAAATATGAAGATATCTCCCCCCAAAAGACTACAAAAACACAACACAAAGAAACAGAAGAGAGGATAAGAATTTTAGAAATTATGAGACTCTTAAATTATTTAGAACTTTAGAAGCCTCAACAGAAAGATAGAACAGTGAAAAGGGAAGGGGAAAAAATAATCAAAGAAATAATTCTTGAAAACTAGCCAGGATCAATCACCATAAAAGTCCAAGTCATAGGATTAATGGAATGTCCAGAACAACGGGTGAAAATAGAACCACACAAAGGCATATAATTGTGGAATTTTAGGACACTTGGGACAAAGCATATCTTCAAAGTTTTCAGAGAGAAAAAAAAATAAGCTATTTTCAGAGATTAAGAATCAGAATGTCTTCAGACTTATCAGTAGCAGCACAACAAGCAAGAAAACAATGGAGAAATACCTTTGAAGAGGGAAAATTATTTTAACTATGATTTTTATGCCCAGCCAAACTACCTGTGAAGTATGACTAAAGACGTCATCAAATGCTCATCAATAAATCTACCTCACATGCATCCTTTCTTGGGAAGCTTACTGGAAGATGTGCTCCATCAAAACAAGGAAATAAACCAAGAAAGAGAAAGGATCCAGAAAACAGAGCTTCTGGTGTAAGAGGGGGCAAAGAGAACCCCAGGATATCAGTGTAGAAAGATCACAGGTTAATAGCTGAGTAGCAGACCTGGAGAGCAACCAGTTTAGACTGGAGCAGGTTAGGATATTCCAGGAGAGAGGACTCCATAAAGGAATCGATGCCATTGAATTTCATAATAGGAGATTTGGACAACTAGTGGAGAGTTTGGGAATAAATTTGTGGTAAGCACACAGAAAATTATGCAAATGAAAAGCTAAACAAACTATAACTCCAGGGAAAACAAAAGGCTATGCAAGCAAGGAAATGTGATCAGAGCATACTATATGACCCAGCCGGGAAGGCATTTACCCAGTTGAAAAAAGGAAATGCTAACAGCTCATCTAACCAAAATAACTACTATCCTAGGAGGATAGAAAGGTACATGGTTAAGGAGAAGGCCAGGTAAAAGGAGCTAAATCCTCTTTCATATGGAAAGTCAGTAGATAATATCTAAAACTGAAAAATCACAATGAATTTGGTAAACATATTATTTAGAGAAGTGGAGGAAATACTAAAAGAAACAGTTAGAGGTGTTGAACATGGTTTTCTCTGAGGAGTGGGAAGGAGCGCCTTATAGAAGTATTTGTTTAAATCATGAGCATAACTTTGAGGGAATAATAATAAAAATTTTTAATTAAAAATTAAAAGACAAAGCAGACTTCTTTGGTCAAAGTGATGGAGGACAGAGTCCCTCTCCCCCCATTCAGCCTACTCCCTGGTACCTTCCTCCTTGAGGGTCCGCTGAGACACTGACCCCGAGGGGTTTCAACAAACACTATTTAAAAAGTGTTTAAATATGCTGAAGCATGGATAGGGGAAGCTCAGGCTCTGGGACAGGCAGTGAGGGTATGACTTTGTACCTCATCTACTGTGCTAACACATTACTTCCCTAATGTCATGACAGCTCAGAAGGGTTGATAGGAAGGATACTGAGGAAGATGCCTATGAAATAAGAAATCCTTATCTATCAGAGCCAAGGGATGCCTTAGAAATCATACACCCTCCCCAAATAGACAGTTGCCCTAAAGAACAGGTCGGCCTGAGGACATTTTCTGGTCTTGAGTGAGCTTTGCCCAAGGGGAGCAGCAAGAATTGTTGGAGAGTCATTACTCTTAGAATAACCCTCAACTAATGAGAGATGGGAGTTGGTGGGTACACTTCCCAGCTCCCTGGCCCTTGGGGAAGCAGTTCTGTGCGGGTTCCACCCACTTCCTCAGAGGGGTCCCGGGGGGGTAAAGCTCCAGGTGCCAGAGCGGCAAGCTGTGCCCTGTATGGGCTACCTTCCCTCCCCTGTGCCACTTCCCCCCCCTTCACCCCTGCTTCCTGGGATCATTTCCCAAATAAACTGCTTACACTTAGTCCTTAGGTTCAAGGTTTGTCTTTGGAGGAGCCCAAACTACGACAATGATCTCACCCTGTCCTTTTACATATAAGGAAAAACGACCCAGAGAGGGAAAAAGAACTTGTCTGATTTCACACAGCAAATTATTTGCAGAGCCTGGCAGCATGGAAAGAGCATCAGGCCACAAGTCGGGTGGTGCAGATTTGGGCATTAGCTGTGTGGCCTAGGGCAAGTTCCTGCCCCTCTCTGAGCCTCGGCCTGTAGCCTCACTGGCCAGGGCTTTCTCCTTACCCCAGGCAGCCCCTCTTCCTACAATGCTGCCACTTACGTGCAGATGCTCAGAGCATCCTATTTAAAGTCAAGAAAATGCACACACACAGTGAGGAGGAAGCCACAGCCCTGGATGGTAGCTAATTCTTTAATTTCCTTGAGGGCTGCAGAAATTCCTGGGATACTAGATCGGTGGCATATGAAATGCCTCACCATTTCCCAACCACATAATGACACACACCCCCTTCC
Organism: Aethalodelphis obliquidens; assembly: GCF_003676395.1. Lineage (NCBI taxonomy): Eukaryota > Metazoa > Chordata > Mammalia > Artiodactyla > Delphinidae > Aethalodelphis > Aethalodelphis obliquidens. The sequence goes on from NW_020837953.1 coordinate 33,446,943, forward strand.
TTTTGCCTGGGTCAGCAAATTTGCTGGCCAGCACACCCTTGCAAACGGGGTCATTATGATTGAAGGAGAGAGAAAGGGATGGAGATGGGTGGGGGGGACATTAAGACCAAATCATTTTTTAAAAATTACAACCCTATCCAGGCTCCTCCTGGGGCCCAGCCTCCTCAGAGAAAGCAGCAGGGATTGGGGGATGGGTGGGGGTGGGGATTGAGACTGGCAGCTTCTAGCAAAGCCTTCAGGAATTCCAACAGATGAGGTTCAAATCCCGACTCCACCACTTCCTAGCTCTGCAAACTCAGGTGGGTCCCTTTTCTTGTCGGAGCCTCAGTTTCCTCAGGAAAATGGGAGGGGGGGAGAATAATAGTACCCACCACACACACACGCACACACACACACACGCACACACACACACACACACACACAAACACCATTTGTTGGGAGAATGAACCGAGGCCATAGGTGCCATGCCCTGGAAGCCCTGTCGTGAATCCTGGCCTCATCGTTTGCTGTCCAGGTGATTTTGAGCACATATATTCCTTTCTCTAAGGCTCTGTTTCCTCAGCTGAAACATGAGACTAACTAATGATAAAATAGACTGTCTGGGTTCAAATCCTGGCTCCATCCGTCCTGAGCCAAACTTGGGTAGGTCAGTTAACCTCTCTGAGACTCAGTCTCCTTGTCTAAGTGATTGGATTCTTGTGAGAATTGAGGTAATTTACCTAAAGCTCTTGGAAGAGTCCTTGGCATGCGGGGAGTGCTAGTTTATGATCATTGTTATGGTTATTAGTATTGCGTTTGCGGGGAGAAAGCACTGAGAGAAAATGGGGGGCGGGGGGGCTCCCTGAGCAGGAAAGGAAGGAGCCCTGAGCCTGCGTCTGCCACGTGTGGCCCTGGGGGTCGGGGCAGGGTGGGCTGGGGACACCCTTCCTTGCTGCCCTCCTTCCCCACCCCGCCCCGCTGAGGAGTGCCCACCTCCAGCAGGGTTTGTGGTCAGACCAAGCCTGTCCCTCAGAAGGTCTAAGCCCCTGGCAGCACTCTTTGATGCTAAAAATAGATTATTCCACCAAAAAACCCAGAGAGAGCTCGTTTTAGGAGCCCAAAGGGGCTACAGCTTGGAGTTTTCTTGCTTTCTCTGAGGGGCCTGGGACTCTGAGGGAGGAAGCGTCAGGGGCCAGTCTTTCCAGGTCTCAGAGGAGCACAGGAGAGGCCTCTGAGCTGGACCGGCGGCTCGGGAGGGATGCACTCTGGCCGGGGAGACCAGTCCTGCAGCCTGGGACTCGGGTTCGGGTGGCCCTCGACTGGGATCGGCCTTCCGAACCCAGGAGAGTCAGCGTTGCTGGAAGCAGGGCCTCGGTGGGACTGGATGGGAGGGCAGGAAGCTGCTGGGAGCACCAAGGAGCCTGGGAGAGTTGTGAGTCAGCCACACGCCCCCTCCTACCACCAGCCCTGCCCTCCATACAGGACACCCTCACCCCTTACATGCTGCCGCCCGGGCTCTCAGACCATCCGCCACAAAACAGCAACAGAAGAAGAGCTTACCCCAGCCAGCTGCCTACCTGTGTTCTTCCCAGGGGTTCCCTCCTCACCCGCCCACCCTGGGAGAAGACAGGGGCTTTTGATCTTCCCCATCTTACAGGTGAGGGCAGCGAGGTGGGGACAGGACCGGCTGACATCGCGCGGCCAGGAAGAGCCTGAGGGCACTCTCCGGACTCCAAGGCCCCAGCATGTCAACCTCCCTAGAGGGGACTTGAGGGAGAAAAGGGAAGTCAAGGGGCGCCCTGGGGATGGCTGGGTGTGGCGGCAGCAGACCTGCAGTTGACTCCCTCTTACCACACCTGCGACTGCACATGAGGCCCTTTGCCTCTGCGAGTCTCAGTTTCCCCAGCTGTAAAGATGGAGAGAAGCATCTCTGCTCTGTCTGCCTGGGATGTTCGTGTGCAGGTGGCCGTGGGATGGGGGAGCACGTGGATCATTATTTTAAGCAGCAGGGAAACTCTGGCCAGAGAGAGAGGCAACAAGTCCATTTGGGGGGCAGCTGGGTAGAACCCAGCCTGTGTTCTTCCCCTGCAGGGGGCTCTGTTTACTCCTCCACCCGCTTCTACCTGCCTTTTTGACAGAGGGCTTATGGCCGAAATGTATCCAAATCCAAACGTGTACTGATGGTGGAATTTCAGGCAGGAAGAAAGGCCGTGAGTGGAGCTATCAGGGTCTCTGGTAAAGCAGATGCTGAGAGTGAAGACTGTTGCAAGATTGTCCTTAATGCCACCAAGCCTATGGCAGCTACACAGAGATGGCAGCGTGGGTTCCAGCAAAGGGAGGGCCTGGAGAAGGGGGCTGAGGCAGGAAGGGGGAGGAGAGGGAGGGGTTTGGTTCTGAAGGGGGCACCGTGAGCAGTTTTTTGAAACAAACAGCAGGAAAGAGAGAGGCGGGGGGCGGGGAGGGGAGAAGCCCAGAAAGCAGGCGGAGGGCAGGCTGATGATCCCTGGCTTGGCCTGTGTATCCTGGCCCCTGGGTGGGCTGTGTGCTTGCAGGCCTCATCCTCTGACCTGAGCTCCCGATAGAGCAGGGGGTGGATCTGGCTGGGGGGATAAGGGGAGATGGGGGAAGAGACATCTTATCTTGATGTCTCTGTGCTGAGCTCTGAAGGTAGAGCCCCCCACCCCCGCTTCTCTGCCCTATCCCCCACCCCCCCACACACCCCCACCCTCGGGCAGCTTGCAGTAGATATCAAATATCATTCCAGTACCTTCCTTGGACCCAGTGCTGTGATTGGCTGGTTGAAAGCCAGGATTTGAACTCTAAGACCTTACCTCAAATCTGCTGCCTGTTTTGTCCAAGCTGGTTGTGCTGACTCCTAGAAGCTAAAACTCAGGATTAATTCCTGTGATTAGTCTTTTCCTCATCAGAAAAGTGAAGAGAGCCACACCTATCCCGCAGGTTGTTGGGAGGGTCCAGTGGGTTCAGAAGTGTGCCACCTTTGTAAACTGTAAGGTTCATCGACAGGCCCGGCAGCCAATGCTCATAATTCCCCAATCACAGTCACCCAAGGTTGTAGTGAAAGTATCAGCTCTGCACACAGGTTAAGAAAAAGGATTTCATCACCATTCACAGTAGGTGTTTTCTTAACTGACCCCAATGTAAATGGCCCATGGGGTTCACTGGTTCTTCTGGTGTATTATGCCAGTGGATGCCCTTGGCCAGCAGATCCCTCGCTGGTATCCACACCTTCTGGTCCCACCAACCCACTGAGCTGTCAACTTGCCAAACATCTGTTGGGTTTGTTCCCAAACCCGTTCGTTCCAGCTGGGTTTCCATGGTTACAGAACTCCACTGAATACCATGCCAGTGTTGGGCCACTTTGCCCTCAGACCCATCTACTCCCTCCCCTCTTCGGCTCTATAATGCAGAGGTCTGATGCCACTACGTCAGCCGGCTCCAGCTCCATTCGACTGGTGGAAGGCACTAGAAGGAGGTTGAAGGACGGCAGGAAGAGAGGTTGCTTTATTCTTTGTCTCAGGGGCCCTCCATGGCAGCTGAGTCTCCTCTGCGGCTCCAGCAAATGCAAGACTGGCCATCATGCTCCTGCTTCCACTGGGGACCCTAGCGGCAACACTCCTCCTTGTGTCCCTCTTGCAGAATGGTGGCAGTGGCTTCCTGCTGTGGCTACTCTTGGGGCTCCTCCCCACCTCTGTTTGGCTTCTCAGCTCTTCCATCACCTGGGTTGCCAATAATCCCTGAACTAACTTCCTTCCCTCGGTGTCCATCACTCAAAGTGGCTTCTGTTTTCCTAATTGGACCCTCACTAGTGGTGATGTGATGTTGTTCATGGTATGAGGCAAAACGGGAGTGTCTATCTCTGTGAAAACTTTCCAAAGTTGAACACCTTGGAAAGACTCGGTGAAGGCAAGTTGCTAAAAAATAAACTGAATTGGGTATGGGTGAAACGTAAAAGATTGGGCGAAGGAGTCAGGTCTAGATGCTGCGGGGTGCTAATTGCTTTGTAAGCATCTTTACATTTGCATTCCACTTTAAAGAGGACAAATCTGGAAATTGTAGGAGACGCCTTCTGGGCTGGTTCGAGACAGAAGAACAAGAGGGAGGCCATTTATAAATTTAAAGGTAAAATAAAGGAACATTACTATTTTTTTTAATGATTTCCTTCTTCAACCAAAGTTTTGGATTAACCTGATCTAATGATTCAGAGGCTTCTAAGGTATTGGATTTTTTTTTTCCAGTGGAGAACAAGAGGACACCTGACTGCCCAGAGCATGCCGAGAGGGTGCAGGGTCAGAAGTGGCAGGAAAGGGAATCTCAGGAACTGGGCACCTACAATGTGCCAGGCACACCCACAATATTTGTTTTCATTTAATCCTCTTTGAAATTTTGAGAAGTGGGTCCTGCTGTTGGCCCCATCTCACAGGCGAGGAAGCAGGCTCAGAAGAAAAAAGCCTTTTGCCCACAATCTCACAGCTCATAGGAACAAAGTCAGGCTTCGGGAAGGTTCTTTCTGCTTCCCCAGGCAGCCTCCAGGCGTTCGAGCAAAGTCTGGTACATGCCTCTGAAGAGACACATGGAGATTATAAGCCTCTTGAGGGAAAAACCAAACTCGTCACCCAGTAAGCATTTGCCACGTGGTCCCAGGAAAGCAGTAAACCACCTGCTGCACAGAAGTGCCCCTGGGCCCCCTTCCTGGGCCTGAGCTCAGCTTCCCAGGGAGGGGGAGTCCCTCAGAGTGACCAAAGTATAGGTGTTATGGGGGGCCCACTCTTATGTGTGGAAAAAACAGACAAGTGCGTAGGGTGGTACGTTAGAAACCAGAGGTGGTGTCGGCAGAGTGGAAACAACTCCTGGGCTGGGAAGCAGGGGCCCGGGTTCCACTGACTCACGGGTGAGGTAGGGTGAGTCTCTGCCCCTCTGGGGGCCTCAGTTTCCACTTCTATTAAAGGGGGTCTTTCCAGTTGTGTTTATCTCTGATCTATTTCACAACGTGGCAGACTCCAAAACGCTCCAAATTTATTCAGGAGGCCAAGGCCCCTTGGCAGGCTCTACTTGTGCCGCTGACCGCCCCTCCTTCCCCCCCCACCCCCCGCCCTGGCCCTACTCGGGCCAGGCCAGCTGATGAGTTTCCAGCAGGGGCAGTCTATCCTCCTATGTGACTGTGATGGTTCTTTTCCTGCACTTACTCATAACAGAGCCCAAATTACATCACCGAGCCTCAGACAAGGAAACCAACCTTCATGGTGCCCTCACCCAGTTGCCTGTCTCTTTGAGAAATGTGTCGTCCCCATTCTACAGGAAAGGAAACTGAGGCCCAGAGATGGCAAGTGACTTGGCCCATAGTCTTGCAGCTGGGATCCAGCAGAGCTGGACTGGAACTTGAATCTGACTCCAGAGCCCTGTGGCTTTCATTGTAAACCTGCTTCCTCTCTGGACAAATGAGAACCTCCACCCCCATCCCCTGCCTCCACCAACTTGCCAGTCAGGAAGAGGAGACTGAGCCTTCATGAGGATCTAGATGAGGCACAGACAACAAATTTCCTAGGGCATCCTGCTCCCGGGTGACCCAGTGAGGCTGGGGGCAGAAGCAAGTCTCCCTGGGACCTTGGATGAGCCCCTCCTCCCCCGGATGCCCCTTCTGCTCCGCGTTAGCTTACAGAGAAGAGCGTGAGTCCGAGGCTGGTGCCGGGGTCTGGCCCCAAGCTTGGGCTTCCTGGGAGGGGCCAGGTGGTGGTGCCCCGTCTGCAGAGGACTCTTGGAAACCTTGGGATTTAGCTTAGAGGATGCTGCAGAGCACTGTGGTGTCAATGCTGAGGCCCAGGCTGCTGAGCCAGCGGCTGACATTCTAATTCCACTCCGAATACTGTGTGGCCTTGCACAAGCTGACTTCAGTATTCTGGGCCTCAGTGGTCTGGCCCATGAAATGGGAGAGTAGAACTTACGAGGGAAATGGTGAAACCGCCACCCTCCCCCACAACGCCTGACCTGGTTTCTGGGAACACGGAAGTGTGGCGTTGAATCATCCTCCATGTCTTTCCTACTTTGGAGTCTCCCTGGGAATGGAAGCATTCAAACAGGGGCTGACAAAGGGCACTGGGAGCCGAGCGTTGGGGGAGCGGGGAGTGGGAGAGCAAGAGGAAAGACCCAGAAGCAGGAAAGCCCAGGCACGTTAGGCTGGAACAGAGAACGCTACGGAGATGCACATGTAGGCAAGATGAGCAAAGAGCCTTGAACGACTGGCGCAGGCCTCAGAACCCGAGCTCTGCACAGGGCCCCTCGGCAAGGCCATGCCACCAGCTTTCCCTAGGAGGGCCTTTCTGAAGGCAGACAGGCCTCGGCGTGAGCGCCGCTGGCATCCCTTCATGTGTTTCCCTTTGTACTTAATCCCAACTCCCCTAAAATCGCCCTCAAGTGCTACCCAGCCACACATGTGGACGCCTCTCCCCAGCTGCAGTGGTGGACGATGACAGCGTGAGAGTCACACGCAGCCCAGGGTGGGGGGGCCTGGAGGGGATCCGGGCTCCCGGTACCCAATGCAGGGCCTGCAGGGCTCCCGGCTGCCCGGGCCAACACTGGCCTTAATTAAAAAGGGATCTCCCACAGGATCCAAACCGCCCCCCCCCAACGCCACTCCCTCTCCAGCCGCTTCCAGTTCTGCTTCTGGGCCGCGTGCTGAGGCTAGCTCCACAAATAAAAGCCATCCCTTTTTGTTCTCTCTTTCTCTTTCTTTCTTCTTCTTCTTCTTCTTTTTTTTTTTTCTAAAAAGAAAGAGAGGCAGCCACAAGATCTTCTAAGAGGCTGTGACATCACGGCCCAGGTGACCGCCGCCCAGCCAATGGGCCAAGGCCGCGAGCTGACTTCTTGCATCCTGTGAGCTGAGGTCGGGTTGACACCGTGAAGGCCTGGTCCCTCAACCACAGAACCACAAGGCCAGGCCCTCAGCCGCCTTCAAGGCCCTGCGCCGGAGCTGGTTGGCTCCCCGTTCTCCCACCCCCGGGCCGCCCTCACACCCACTGAGCTGAGCTGTGCCGGGGGCGAGCCTCATTCATTCATTCCCGTGGCGCTTGATGCTGGGCTGGCTCTGCTCTCACTGCCCTGCGACTCGTGCCCTGGCTGCCAAAGGCCCCTTCCCGTCATCTAATGATACACTCTGCATACGCTTCTGTTGAAAATTTGTGGCGAGACATTCCTGTGGGACCTGGAATCCAAATTCTTGGGTACAAACAGAAACTTACTTTCCTTGGGGATTTTTTTTCTCTCTCGCTCACACACACACTCTCGCGTTCTTTGCTTTTTTCTTTTTCATAGCAGTAGGGGGAATAAAGGGACAAAACAAAAAAAACAAACAAAAAGCAGGAGCACCCCCCCGCTTTATTTTCAAAAGTAGCTAGGAAAAAATAAAACGACAGCCAACCAAGTCAATCCCAACCCAACCCCCTGAAGGGCTGAAACCTCGCCTTCCTCAGAGCGGGGCATGGCATCCAACAGCATCTTCGATTCCTTCCCGACCTACTCGCCGACCTTCATCCGCGGTGAGTAATGATCCCCCTTTCGGGTGGGGAGCTGTGGCCAGTCCCCGGACCGCGACCCTCCACCGCCAGCCCAGGCTGCTTTCAAGTGCCCGGGCTGACTACCTAAATCCGCTGGCTTCTGAAAGCCTGAGGTGGGAAGAGGGCTTGGTGGCCTCCGTGGTCTCCTGCAGCGGAGCACCCTTGTGGACTTTCATCCTCAGCTGGTGGGGACTGTTCGTGGTGGGCGCCATGGATACCACAAGACCTCAAGACCTCAGAGGCCAGACCTCGGAGGGTCGTGGGGTGGAGCGGACACGGGGGTGTCCCTGTGACCCGAGGCTTCCCGCCTCACCATCAGGGCTCCTGAGCCCAGCTGCCCCAGCCCCTGGGCCATCCAGAGAGCTCAGACCCTCTACCTGTGCTCAGGCAGACACTCAGATACTCCGATCCCCCAGAGCCCAGCCAGCTTCTGAGCAGAGCCGTGGAGCAGGCAGGGGGCAAGTCTACGCCTTGGGATCTAGAGACCTTCCCGAGGACTTCTCCTGCATTGCATTTTCTGAGTGATCCCTGGGGTAAGGGAAGCAGAGGGAGAAGGGGCTACAGGCTTTTGTTGGAACTCGTGCAGCTCTGTGTGGCCTTGAAACTGGATCGGAGTTGAGGGAGCAGGCCTCGGGAAGTCTTGTGGACTTGGTCCCGGGTAGACATAAGTGTTTCTGGGTGGCTTCTGCCTCTATTCGTGGCCTAGAGGAACCCGGAGGTTGAAGTTACGTGCCTCAGAAAGGATAGGGTCCCGGGATCCCCCGCTTGAAACCTCTGATTGAGGCTAGAACTCGGGGGGAGACTGTTCCTGCCTCTGTCTGGCCCCCCTGCTGCCTTCCTCCCCGCTAGCAGGAGCCCAGAGGGGGGCTGTGGCCCCTGAGACTGGAGGTCAAGAGGCCCTGAGTCTGAGTCCCAGCTCAGTGGCCTTGCTGAGCGGCCTTAGACAAGTTACTTAACCTCTCTGTGCCCCAAATGGAGGCCCCTCTGGCTGTGACATTCTAATTGCCTGAGGCTGGGAACGGACTGTGTATGAGGGCAGTGTCTCTGGGTTATACACGGGGATGAGTCCTCCTCCAGGATAGAAGGACTGAGTGGCATCCGGAACTCCAGGGTCTGGGGGTCTGGCGTTGCCTTTTCTCAGCTGAGGTGATCAGCTGAGACACAGAAGTCGGTCTGACTGTCCATCTGCCCTTCTGCCCATCTGCCTGTCCTGCTGTGGGCTAACACGTGACTCTGAGCCAGTCCTTGGGCAGCCAGCTCTGGGCAGGGACTGAGGCACATGTGGGTGCCTATTGTCCAGAGGTTTCTGCGAGGGCTTGTCTGAGAGCAGGACATATTCCTCCTCCCTGGAGAGAAGCTGAGGCAGGCTGTGTGGCCGCATGTGGGGGCTGAGTGGGGAGAGGCGGGGGCGCTCCCGTCAGACCTGCCTGTGGCTGGTGACCAGCAGCAGCCCGAGGTCTGGGAGCCGAGCGCCATGGGCTCCTTCCTTCAAGCGGCTCCTATTATAACGCTGTTCCCTTTGTAGTCCTCGGAGCTAATTAAAGGCAGTTCTGTGGCAAGAAAATAAGAGTTTATAAAAACCATTTGCTGGGTCTTTGTAATCTGTATTTCTCCCTCCGTGAGCAAGATGGAGAAATGTCGAGTTTAAAACAAAGGAAACTTGGGAGACAGGACTAAAGGGCCACCCACCTAGGATGGGCTCCTGATGCCATGGGGCCCGAGAGATGGTAAACGGTGGCACAGAGGGAGAGGAAAAGGAGAGCTGGTGGCTCTGGGCCGGCTGTGTGCACAGAGCGGCCTGATGCCTGGTGGGCAGGGATGCAGATGTGTCTTGTAAGACAGGGTCCGGGGGAGGCCTCAGGGTCTGGGGTCTGAGGCTTTCCCTGCAGCTCCGTGTTCTGTCCCATTGTCTGGTCCCCTCTCTCCTGCCCAGTTCTGTCCCCCACATTCTGCTCACTTCGGGGGATTCTGTCTCCGGAGGCTCAAAGGGCTGCAGATGCCAATTCTGTCCCCAAAGCGATCCAGCCTCTGGGTCCGCAGTGCTCGGCTACATGCTGTCCCATGCAGGGCCCTTAACCTGCCCTGAACCACAGACCTTTCTGGAGTCTCAGGAAGCCTACAGACTCCGCAGAATCGAATTTTTAAATGCATAAAACAAAATACAAAGAGCTATGAAAAAACCCCAAATCTATGGAAATACAGTTATCCAACTATAAAAAAGCAAGTCTGTGACTCCGTGACCATGGGCCTCTCAGTGGAGGTAGTAATGGTCATAATTCAGCAGGAACGGGCATACATGGTATTTCAAGAGAATCGTGACAGCCCTGATGAGACTGGAGGATATCTGTGATTTCCATGGGTGACAAGATCACTGTGGCAAAAGATGCTACATTTTAGTTAGAGGTCAGTGAAAGGAGAGCTGTCACGTGTTTCCCGCCTGAGTTCACGGACCCCCCTGAATGCAGGCCTGCGGTCCCAGCTCCTCAGCCGGAGGCAGTGGAGCCAGCAGGTCTCACAACATCACTGCCCCTCGAGAGCTTTTCAGGCTGGGTTCCCGATTCCGGAACTGCTCTCGGTTCCCTGTGACAGAGAGGTCTGCGGAGAGCGTGAAGAGGCATTTGATCTCCACACGAAGTAGAGGGTGAGGAGGAGACATGAAGAGGGCGGTGCCTACCCCACAGAGCTGCAGGCTGATGGCAGAATGCCAGGCACTGAGAGGCCAAAGGGGGCTCCGGGGGTGCCCTGTGCCCTGAGCAATTCACCACCTTCTCCCATCTCTTCTCCGGGACTCTCCCAGGTAGGAGAAGGGGTATGAATATTCTCTTTGACAAATGCGGAAGCTGAGGCCTAATGGTACACTGTGTGACTATGGGCGAGTCCCTTCCGGTCTCTGGACCTCAGTTTCCCCACCTGACAAATGTGGGCAATGGCCTTGATGCTGCCCAAGGGCCCGTCCACAACCCATGGAGGGCCAGCTCCACGAGGCCCTTCTCTGAACCCCTTGGGGGCGTCCCCCTTGCAGCAGGTCCCTCTCACAGCACCCTCAAACTGCACCCCCATGGACAAAAGTACTCTCCCCAGGACACTGAGGGTGGGCACCCCTCCAGGGAGGGAACTGGAGGAAATGGATCTAAACTGCCACATGCAGGAATTGGGAGACTCAGGGAGACAAAGGTTTTCCTTTATTCAGTAATTCCACAAAAGCTTATCAAGGAGTAGATACTGAGATTCAAGCTGGACTCTGGAATCAGACTCTCCAGGCTCAAGTCCTGGCTCTGCCCTTCGCTAACTTTATAGCCCGGGGCGAGCCACTTCACCACTCTGTGCGTCTGTTTCCCCATCTGTAAAATGGGAATGATGATTACACCAAGTTCATGGGCTCTGGAGAGAATTAAATGAGCAGGGTGCCTGGCATAGAGTAAGTGCTCAATAAATGCCTTCCTTTTTTTAAATTATCAGGAGCCTGGCCTTGTGCTGGGAGCTCAGGTACAAGGGTGACTAGGTCAGGCTCTCCACCCTTGAAGTCACAATCTGGTGTGGAAAGAGACGGGTAAACTGAAAATTGCACTGGGGTGTGATAAATTTATAAGGCACAAAGAACAGGGGGCTGGGGGATCAGAGAGGGGGCACTGGTCAGCCTGGGGGAGGACAGTCCTCCTGGAGCGGGGCCTTGCAGGGTGAGGGGGTGACAGGCGGGGAAAGGATGTCCCAGGCAGAGGCAATGGCCTGGGTGGGCAAAGATGCAGAGGCAGGAAAGGATGAGATGACTGTGGGCACCTCCTGGGATGGCTGCGGGTACCATGTGTGGTGAGGTGCTGGAAGGGGACCAGGACGGGCCTGTCTGGCCAGAGTTCTCTGAGCAGCAGTGGGCAGCTGCACAGCTGAAGACACCTGGAAGGAGTGGGAAATGGCCCCTCAGGTCTGAGGCAGGCCTCACAGAACGGCCCTGGGCAGGTCTAGCCAGGAAGGTCTGACTCAGAGGTCACTGGATGGCAGGAGAGCTGCCGCGACCAGAGAGGTCACTCACCGTGTCCTGTGCTCAGCTCTGGGCAGTGGCTAAACAACAGGGGACTCTCCCGAGTCCCGGGCACCCCAGGATGGTTGGTCACCCTGGGTAGAGCGCCCTTGGCCGCCTCCCCCCCACCCCGTGACCCTGGGAGATGAAGGTGCTGACCGCCAGCCACCCACGGCCACTCTGGCGCTTGCCTGGCACCACCTCTGCCGGTGCCCTTTGACGGCGGCTCCTGAGGCCGCCCTGCACACGCCCATCTCCCCAGACCACCCTGCCAGTCCACAGTGCCCCCCCAGGCAGGAAGGGCATTCCTGGGAGTCCCCCACTGGCCACAGGGTCTGGGCGGGCATGAGCCGGCCCCACACAGTGGGACTGTGTGTCCAGGCCTCACCCGCGCCCACGACGGCGGCCGGCGGCCCCCAGCGGCCCCACTGGTCACATAGAGAGCCCATTGACGCCTCAGTCTTGAGGGGGTTGCATCAAAGCTGAGGCCCGCTCGGCTACCGGAGGGCGGCCAGGAGTTAGATGCCCCTGAGCAACAGGGCCTGCAAACCTGACCTTCGAGAAGCCTCCTAGGGAAGGGAGGCAGAAGCACCCCCTGACCCCAGCCTCGCCTCTGAGCCAGTCCAGACTCCTCCAAAGGCAGGGAACCTGTGCTCTGGGCTCAGGCTTCGGTGGGGCGGCCGCAACACCAGCTCCTACTTCCGTCTCCTGGGGATGCCTCATCTGCAGACCCTTCCTCAAATCCACCAAGCCGGGGGGTACCCAGCTGGCAGCTGAGGAGTCTCACCCAATCTTCAAGACTGAGCTCAAACACCCCTCTGCCAGGGGTCTTCCCCGGGACTACCTGTGGCCACCAGGGAGCCCTGGCCTCCTGGGAGCTTCCGGGCCCAGGCCAGCCTGGGGGATCAGCCAGTTACTCCCGCCTTGGTGCCCAGTAGCCTCCCTTACGTGCTGGAAGGGGACGGAGGGAGGTAGGAAGGGAGGGCTTTATCCCTCAGTGGATTTGGAACATGAGCCCTCCATCACCTGCCTTGAAACAGCGCTTCCTGGAGGGACACAGCTGGGCTGGGAGCGAGACTTGTCACGCCTGGAGACTCCACAAGAAGCAGGAGCAGTGCGTGAATCCAGGAGAACGCTGGAGCTGGCAGGCAGAGGGCCTCCGCCTCGGTTTATAGATGGGGAAGCTGAGGTCCAAAGAGATGTGTGGTCTTGTGTGAAGTCGAATTCCGTAGCAGGAGCACCAACTTTTCTCAGCTGCTCGGGGACCAGGCTCGCATACAGTTTAAGAATCAAGCCAGGTTTAAGCTGTGAGATAGCTGGGTGAGCCAACACGTTAATTCACCTCTTTGAGTCTATTTCCTCCTCTATAAGATGGGACTAGGGTGGTTGCAGGGGAGAATGTGACCCTGCCCTGAAGCCCTGTGCACGGCACTGGTCTATAGCAAGTGCTCACTCAGCACGGCCACCTCTTTGAGCCCCTCGGCCCCGCCGCCTCCCCATGTTCATTCACTTGCCACCTGGCAGATGTTCCCACGTATCACCCCATGGCTCCATCTCCAGCATGAACCGCCTGGTGTTCTCAGTGCTGGAGAGAGGTAAGCATGGGGGAGACTGTAGCGGGACTGTCAGGCCCCTTGTCAATGGCTCCCAGAGATGGGGATGGATAAGAGGGTGTCCTCTGGGGAAGAGACCACATGAAATGCAGTTAGTTACAAGCCCAGGCTGCAGCCAGGCCCGTCATTTCCTCACTCTGTGGCCTCGGACAAAGTGCCTCGCCTCTCTGAACTCAGTTTTCTCATCTGTACAATCGGGAGAACAAACGGTAGCCATCTCAGGATGTGTTGGGTGGGTTAATGAGATCATGTATATTACGTGCTTAATATAGGGCTTGGTGCAGAGGCAAGACCTCCATAATTACGGAAATTATGACTATTTCATGGTCCCGCTCCTCCTGGGCAAAAGAGTCTGACTCTGAACAGGATGGGGAAGGTGAGAAACCTGCCTCTCTCCTCTCAAGACCCAGCCTAACATATATACAATGGAATATTACTCAGCCATAAAAAGAAACGAAATTGAGTTATTTGTAGTGAGGTGGATGGACCTAGAGTCTGTCATACAGAGTGAAGTAAGTCAGAAAGAGAAAAACAAATACCGTATGCTAACACATATATATGGAATCTAAAAAACAAACCAAAAAATGGTCATGAAGAACCTAGGGGCAAGACAGGAATAAAGACGCAGACCTACTAGAGAATGGGCTTGAGGATACGGGGAGGGGGAATGGTTAAGCTGGGACAAAGTGAGAGAGTGGCATGGACATACATACACTACCAAATGCAAAATAGCTAGTGGGAAGCAGGCGCATAGCACAGGGAGATCAGCTCGGTGCTTTGTGACCACCTAGAGGGGTGGGATAGGGAGGGTGGGAGGGAGGGAGACGCAAGAGGGAAGAGATATGGGAACATATGTATATGTACAACTGATTCACTTTGTTATAAAGCAGAAACTAACACACCATTGTAAAGCAATTATACTCCAATAAAGATGTTTTTAAAAAAAAAAAGACCCAGCCTAAAGGCCACCCCCTCTGGGGAGCCTTCCCGGGTTCCCCCGTTCTCCCCTCCAGGCCTCGGGAGAGCCCTGCCCCCGCCCTCACTCCCCCCACCCCCTCCTGTTGGGTGGGGTGCTCCCGGGAGCAGGTCAGGCTCAGCGCTTCTTGCTAAGAGGAGGGAGGAGACAGAGGGTGAAAGGACCAATGAATAGATGGACCAACACTGACCTCCAGGGAGGGTTCCAGCTTCTCCCCTCACTTCCCCTTTGCCGTCTGGCTCGTTCTTTGAAACGCTTGCTGGTGGGTGCCTGAGCTCTCACATCCAATTGGTGCAGCCGTGTGAAGGGTTAGGTTCCTCTTTGGGGTTTTCTTTCGCGTCTGGGAAAAGTGTTTTTGGCAAAAGGTTCAGACTTACGTGTGGGCGGAAAGGGCGGATGCCATAACTTATGATTCGCAGGGGTGACCGAAGTCAGCCCCCCAGAACATCCTTCATTGTGTGACACTGAAAGCGGACACTGGTGGACTTAAATTCCACCGCGGCACTCGGCCCCTCTGGGGTGAAGCATTGCTGGCTGGGCTTTTTTTAGAACGCAGGGTCCAGTGCCCGTGAGTTCACTGATCTGCTCACCTTTGTTAAGAGAACAGCGGCTGGGTATACAGCAAGTAGAAGGTGTTAAGGGAAGGAAAACTTGGGGTACTCAAATGAAAGGGGCTGAAAAGAAAGGGCATGGGGAGGAGAAGGGAGGTCCATTTTGGTCATGCCCCTGCCCCAGGCTCAACTCGCCCGGGGGGCCCAGTGGCTAAAGGCCAACACGGCATGGCCCCGAAAGTGCCCCCACCTTGAGGACTTCCATTCCGTCCTCCCTCACCGAACCCTAGTTCTGCCCCCCCGTTACCCCCATGGAGGAAGCCCTGCTGAGGTCTCACCCACAGCTCTGGGCTCCCTCATATCTTAGGAAGAGGCATCAGGGCCAGCATGGTTGGAGCCCCATGTTAGGGGTGGGAGGGGCTCACGGCATTGAGCCTGGCTCTCCCCTGTACCGCAGGCATATCCCTTTCGGGGCAGGCAGAGGAAGCCGCCTCTGGGAACAAGGCCACCTTAGGAAAAAGACTGGAAGGACAACACGAAAATGTTGTAGTTAGTGCTACGTGATGCAGTGATGGCGGGGAACCTTTATTTCTAATTCTCTTGGTGATTTTTGTAGGTTTTCCAAACTACTAAACGCTGAACATGTATTACTTGTAAATTTAGGGGAAACTTTTTTTTCAAAACAAGGAAGAGGAAGAGGCAGCCCCACACTCCCAGGAGCAGGTGAGCTGGGCCTCCCATCAGCCGGGGCTGCAGCAAGGGGTCGGCCTGCTCCTGCCCAGCCAGGGCCCCACCGGCCGCCCCTCGTCTCTCTTCCTCTTCCCAAATCGCTGTGTCAGTCATCTTCCTCCCCGGCGCTCCCTAGCTCTCCCTATCTGTCTGTGGAGCAAGGGTCTGCCCTGGGCTGGGCAGAGCCATGCCTACAGCAGGTGCTTGGGAAATGCTTGTGGCCTGTGTTGTGGTCCCAATCTGAAGACAGTTTTCCCTGGAAAGGGCTGGTTTTCCTGGATTCTCCCATTCCCAGTGCCCAGGACTTGGGGTGTGATGTGGGCCCACTGGTGCTGCTGATCACTCAGTGGACATTTATTGAGCATCCCCTGCATGCCATGTCCTGGGCACTGAGGATTCAGGAGCAGACAAAACAGACACAGGTGCCTGACCTCCTGGAGCTGACAGCCTCGTGAGGTGCGGAAAGTTTGCCTCAGGAAAATGCCCCAGTGAGAAAGGCCAGCACCCCTTCGGCTTCTACCCTTCCTATCGATGTAGAATCTCAGGCTCCTGGGACTTCTGTAACTTCCCATCACCCCATAGAACCCTCATCACAGCTCCGTGTGCTGGGCACCACTACCTCCATTGCAGAGATGAATAAACAGACAGACCCAGAGCAATGGGCGATGGACACTAACATTTTACAGAAGGAAGACACTGAGGAAGGGAGAGGGGAATCATGTTTGTTGATGACTTGCTGTGTGCCAGGCACTGTGGTGGTTCTAATTTCAGTTAATCAGTTAATCTCTAATCCATGTAGTAGGTGTTATCAATATTATCCCCATTTTACAGATGAGGAAACTGAGGCTCAGCAAAGGGAAGTAACTCACCCAATGTCATGTGGCTAGGAACCGGTGAAGCCCAAATTCATGTCAGAATCTGTCTGATATCAAAGCCAGCCTGACAAAACTCTCCTTTTTCTACCTGGCAGACATCTCTTCTTAAAGGCCCAGGCTCACCACCTCCTTGGAGCCCTCCCTGATTCCTCCAGGCAAGGTGATTCATATTTTCTTCTATGCAATTAGAGTACCTTCAGGCCCTTCTCAAATAATTCCAGAAGGCTTCCCAGAAAAGGTAGAATCTGAGACAGGTAGATCTGGGAAGGAAGGAACACTGGGGAGTCCAAGCAGAATTAATAGCATGGACAAAGGTATGGAAGAAGGACCACGTAGAGAGGATTGCTTAGAAATGGGAGGGCCTGTGGGTCCTGTGGCGACGTTGAGGGAGAAGAGACTGGAAGGCAGTTGAGCCAGGCCTAGAGGTTCAGCATGGCCTTCAAGGCAGTGGGGGTCCAGGCAGGATCCAAGCTGGGCAGTGATGTGGGGCAGAGCATCCTGTGACGAACCAGGCCGCTCTCTGAAACAGGCCAGTGTAGATGTGCGCCTTGAGTGCACGTAAGTGTGTGAACACAGACCACAGGGGCCTGCCCGCACCTGCCTGCGAGCCCTATTTTTATCACTCTCTAGACACACACCTCAGCAACGAAAGCAAACTTTTTCTCAGACACACAGAGTGCGCCATGGATGGGATCGTCTGTGGTCTGACGAGGACAAGTCAGAGCAGCCAAAACGAGACCCATCCCCGGGAGAACCCGGGACTAGTGCCGGCGACACAATTTGCAGGGCACAGTGCAGAAGGAAAATGCAGAGCCGCTTGGTCAAAAATCATTAGGAATTTCAAGATGGCAACTGCAGAGAGTGAAACCAAGCGTGGGACTCTTCTAAGCAAGGGAGCCTGTGTGACTGCTTGGCCTGCAGGCCCGTGAAGCCAGCCCTGCCTAAAGCAGCCCTAGGCTGGAGGGGCCCCTGGCCTGAAAATGAACCTCTGTCTGCCTCTCCTTTTTGGGTGTTTCATTCCTTTGCCTTGTGCAGGCCTCCATTCTTCACAAGTCCACAATTTTAAAAACAATGATAATAAATGAAGCCTTGGGCAAGAGCATACCTTGAAGCTTTTAGAACCAGCAAGAACATTAGAGAAAACATAACTCCACCCGACATCCCCACCCCACCGGCATTTTAGGTTGTAGATCACCTGAAGGACCTAGGAAATTTAAAAATAAACTCTGTAATCTCAATACCCAGAGAAAACCACTAACACTCAGTGTATTTCTGCCTAGACTGTTTTTCCCTGTGTCTGGTTTTTGCCTCTAGAGGGTCTCTTCCCTTTATGGGTGAGGCCATACGGAGACTTATGACATATCCAGGAACTTCACCAAAAATACTAACAATTGTTATGCATATATGTCGGGATATGTCTTGGGAGAGTCTGGAGCAATGCTGTCCAATAGAACTTTCTGTGATGATGAAAATGTTCTGTCTCTACTGCCCGATACTGTAGCCATTCACTGCGTGTGAATACTGAGTACTTGAAATGTGCCCACCCAGGTCCACAAAGAGTGTGACTGAGAGACTGAATTTTTAATATTATTTTATTTTAATTATTTTAATTTAAATAGCACATGTTGGACCATGCAGATCTAGAAGAGTGTATGCCCAACTGTTTAACCCAGGTTATCTCTTGAGGTGAGGTTACGGAGCTTTTCATTTTCCAACTCAAAATGTTCGAAAAGTTTTATACCCAACCATCACGGATTGCTTTCGTAAGCAGAAAAAAGCTGCTGAAGATTTAAGTTTGTAATATATTCCGTGCTATAGGGGAAAAAAAGGCTTTAGATTTTTAAAAGCATATCACCAGGGAAGATTGATCCTGGCAGAATGAGATCTGTTTTTATTTTTCTTATCAACGTACAGAAGAAAGAATGTGGGGTTTAGAATCAGAAGTTGTGGGTTTGCCTCCCATATCTGCCACTTACTGGCTGTGTGGCCACTTAACCTCGTGACCTCAGTTTCCTCACCTGTGAGATGGGGATATTGACGCTACTGACCTCGCCAGGATGCTGTGGGGACTGAATCAGACAGTGATGATGAGAACGCAGGGAACCAGCTGAGCAATGGAAGCAAGTTACTGGAGATGATTTCTGTAGAGGTGGAACCACTCGTCTCTGTGAGGGGCGCCGCTCACAGCTCTGCCATTTCCTAGAAACCAGGAAATGAGTGGGGCATCTCCCAACGTGTGTTCAGCAGATGTTATCAGGTGTTGAGCAGAAATAAAGGGGGCTCATAAAAAGGAATGAAATAATGCCATTTGCAGCGACACGGATAGACCTAGAGATTGTCATACAGAATGAAGTAGTCAGAAAGGGAGAGACAAATATCATATAATATTGCTTATATGTGGAATCTAGAAAAATGGAACAGATGAACTTATTTACAAAGCAGAAATAGAGTCACAGATGTAGAAAACAAGCTTAAGGTTACCAAGGGGGGAAGGGAGGGTGGAATGAATTGGGAGATTGGGATTGACATATACACACTACTATATATAAAATGGATAACTAGGGCTTCCCTGGTGGCGCAGTGGTTGAGAGTCCACCTGCCGATGCAGGGGACATGGGTTCGTACCCCGGTCCGGGAAGATCCCACATGCCGCAGAGCGGCTGGGCCCGTGAGCCATGGCCGCTGAGCCTGCGCATCTGGAGCCTGTGCTCCTCAATGGGAGAGGCCACAACAGTGAGAGGCCCGTGTACTCCCCCCCAAAACAAACAAACAAACTAAAAAATGGATAACTAATGAGAACCTACTGTATAGCACAGAGAACTCTACTCAGTGCTCTGTGGTGTGACCTAAATGGGAAGGGAATCTAAAAAAGAGTGGATATATGTATATGTATAACTGATTCACTTTGCTGCACAGCAGAAACTAACACAACATTGTAAAGTAGCTATACTCCAATAAAAATTAATTTAAAAAAGAGAAATAAAGGGGGCTCCGTGGCCAGATAAGATCAGGAATGACGATATCAAGCAGTGTTCCACAGAGGGTTTTACTGCAGGACTTTTCAGAGCCTTTGATATGCTAACGAACACTGGCTTCTTGAAGGAGCTGGTGTGTTGAGAGCCCACTTTGGGAAAAGCTGCTCTAGGGAAAGCTATTAAATCCACCATAGCTGCAGGCCTGTGGGAGCAGAAATTGTATGAAACTTGAAAGGGAAATTTGCTGGATCCTAAATGCAAAAGGAAAAGTACAAAATTGGAATTAATAAGTGCATAATTATGTAGAAAATATAAATTATGACAATTCAACTCTTAAATAGTCACATTGGCAGTCAACACTTACATGGCTCTTACTGTATGCCAGAAACTAAGTTCCTTACACATCTTTGCTCACTCGATCCTCACAACCCTACAAAATGAGTGCTATTATTAAGCCTGTTTTATCCATGAGAAAACTGAAGCCCAGAGAGGTTAAACCACCTGCCCAGGATCACCCACCTGAGGTTCAAACCTGCATCCGGAGCCTGTGCACCTCACCGCAGCACATTAGCTCTGAGTTAACTGAGGTTTTCCCGGATAAAGGAACATCCCTTGGCTTCCACTGGCCTCCTTCCTGGGAAGGGCTGGCGGCACTTCCACGAGCCTGGCCGGTCAGGATCAGCTCTGCTGCTTTCTTGCTGGGTGAGTCATTGCCATTTCTGGGCTTCAGTTTCCTCCTCTGAGAAATGGGCCAGTAACCATTTGAAGACCAAGAGAGGGAGGTTTGTAAAACACAGTGCACAGTCTACTTAGAAAGCACTTGATGTAGGGTGGTCCTCTCCTTCCTCGGTGCACAGTTGGGGAAACTGAGGCATGGAGCAGTGGGAGCGGGGAGGGGTGGGGTGGGGGGCGTAATTTGAGCCAAAGTTGAGCTCATAAAGCACTCCAAGGAGCCAAGCCCAAATCCCACAGCTGGCCCAGGCCACGCATGGCCCAAGCAAAGGGATCCTTTCTCATTTGGCAGGGAGGGTCCCCTGCTATCCCTCTCATAACAGCACTTTGAGCACTTTGGTGGGGGCCTCTCCCTCTGGGCTCCTCTCCCTGGGATGCCCAGTTTTCCCAGGGGTCCCTCCCACCTAGTGTAGGTTCTGTGTGATCCAGCCCCACGCCCCAAGCCTACTGCCTGGGCATCCTGCAGCAGTCCTCTGGAATTCCCCTCTTGGATCCTCCATGTGGAGCGAGGGGCACACAAGACATGCCTCTGGCCCTATTCATGGACCCCCCTGCTTACCGGGGGGTATATTCCTCTGCCCTGGGTCACCTCTGAAATTGACTCGTGCCAGTACTGGGCTCAGCACTTGATATAATCACTACTAACTCGGACAAACCCAACCAGTTGGTACTTGTGTCCCCATTTTGCAGAGGAGGAAAGTGAGGCCCGGAGAAGTGAAGTCACTTGCCTAAGTTCCCAAAGTTTGTAGGTGGTGGAGCTGGGGTTCAATCCCAGGCTCTGCTCACCACTGCCACAGTGTCCCCCATGGGCACAGCCTGGTGCACAAAAGGCAGCTCCTAAGTATACGTGCTGGGCACACACCCCCACACTCCCCCTGCACCCCTGCATGTCAGGGGCTTTGTTGCTGGGGTGGAAGTTGGGTGACTGACCCTCCCATCTGAGCTGGGTCCCTCCCTCAGGCAGGCCAGCTTCGTGAGCTGTAACCCATGGGGTGCTGCAGGGCTCCAAGCTCAGAAGGTCCCCACACTCGCGTTTAATGCTCTGCGGTTGCCTCTCGACATTCTTAATACCTTTATCTTTGGCTAAAAAGGGGCTGCAGGGGGGTGCACACCAGCTCAGACTCCGGGGTGGCCCCATGCTCTGAGTGGAGGCTTGCCCTTCGGCCAAGGCAAGAGGGGAGCTGGGCTTCTCTGCCCCCTGCCCGGGCAGGCCCCAGGCCAGCACGCAGCCCCCTGCCCCAAGGAGGCTTGGCCCAGAGTGGTGGGCCTGGGGCGGTAAGTGGGCTCCTGGGGGCCTCCCTGCCCGAGCAGACAGTGGACTGGTGAGTCTTGGCTTTTGAACACATTGTGGCCCATGAAAAGCTCGTAAAGGCCCCTGCTGACTGGGGGAGGCGGGACTACAGCTCGTAGGGGGTCAAGCTGTGGTCAGGGTTGGGGCTCAGTCTGTGACCATTTGGGGGCCCCGACTAGGGCCTGTCTGTCTTGTTCAAGGCCAAGTCCCCAGTGCTGAGCTAGATCTGACTCCTCAGAGTGCTCAGAAAATACCGCTGGAGGAATGAATGAGTGAACACAGTTTTCCCAGGGGAGCCGAGTCCTGGACCCCGGGAGGATCTGCACTTGCAAATTAGCCAGACCTGGGTTCGAATCTTAGCTCCACCACTTACTCCCCGAGGGTCATATTTAAGCTCCCTTTCCCTCAGTTTCCTCATCTGTACAAGGGAGAGAACAACAGTTCAGACAATTAACTAAGACAGTATTTCAAGTGCTTAGCTCCGCCCCCGGCCCCAGTGAAATGCTCAGGGTATGAGAATTAAGATGATTTATATCAAGAGGCTCTAGAGACACCTTCCTCCTCAAAGACACATGGTATTCACTCTGGCTCTAAGATTTCAGGCGTCAACATTTTTTAGGTGTTTTTCTGTATTTGTACAAGTTTTTTCATTGTGCTCATTCTACTTGTATCACGGGGCCAGGGGTGTGTTATGTGAGACCCTCAATTAATGTTATTTATTAACAGTGTTGTTTTAAACAGACAGTAAAAAGGAGGCAAGTCAGAGTCAGCTCCCCTCAGACCTTCACTGGGGTCCCAGCTCCTGGAGGCCCCGACAGCACCAGGGCGCTGGGCCCAGCGTGCCCCGCTCCCCCACATGATCCCCTCCCCCACATGCAAACCTCCCCCACATATACCCCCTCGTCACATGTGCCCCTCCCCCCCATACGCCGGCCCTGCATGCTCCCCTCCCCCACGTGCATTCCACCTTCAGGTTAGACCAGCCCCAGCCAAGGGGTTCTGGGGGGGACCTGTGGTTGTGGTAGGGCCTGACACAAGCTGCCCCTGTTCAGCAACCAAAGTCTGGTCCCCCCAGGCCCGTGTGCCCACTGGCCCCCATGTTCCTCCCACCCCCACCACGTACGTGTGAACACTCACAGAGGCAAACACACATCAGCGGCTGCACCCACTGTGACAGACACCCGACTTTTCAGGAACCCCTGTCTGTGGGGACCAGGCACACCTGGTGGTGTGGTCTGAGGGAGGCCGCAAGGGAAGCGGCTTTGCCCCTACCCAGGCTGGTCCCCGCTTCTCCGGCCAGGAATTTCCTCCTCTCCTGGGGGGCCCCCAGACACCTGCCCCTGGCCCCTGTCCACAGGGCTGACACTTCTCGAGCCTCCCGGGAAACCCAGGACTGATGGGACAGAGTGGAGGCCCCAGCGCAGAAGGAGGTTCTCCAGCTGGGAGACGCTTCAGAGTTGCCCAGAGGGGACTCATGATCTGACAAGTGGGAAAACTGAGGCCAAGACAGGAGGGTCTTGCTTGCCCTGGGTCACCCCAGGAAGGTGGAGGCAGGGGAGGTGGAAGCACACAGCAGAGGGGGCGGTGAGGAAAGCAGGCCTAGTCCAACATCTCTGGGCTTCGGTTTCCCTGCCTATCACACGGGGACCTTCCAGCTCCAACAGTCTGATCTGCTGGGAGCTCTGGAAGGCTCCAGGGAGCTCCAGGTGAAGTCCACTCAGCTCCCTGGCTGGTGGGGGAAAGAGGATGCAAATAGGAGGGGTCCCCAGGGACCTGGGTTAACCCCCTGAACTCATTTCTGGCCTCTTCTTCCTGTGGGGTTGGTTAAAAAATAGCCTCCCATCTGCCGGGGCTGGGGGTGTGTGTGGTGAGTAGGCTCCATCTGGGGCTGTCAGGTCTAGGACTGAGACTTGCCCACTCCAACCCCGCAAGAACCAGGCTTGGCTGCCTCTGATGACGTGGCCCGTCTGACAAGAGTTCTCTCTTCCTTTGACTCAGCGGTGAGTATCACCACGGCTGTGCTCAGAGAAGCCGCATGCCCAGGAGGCTGTCATCTGAGTCCCTACTCTCCCATCTTACAGATGGAGAGGGTGAGGGCACACACAGCATCAGGACAGCGGACAGAATCTGGCCCACCCAGCTTGTAGGCCAAAGCTCTCTCCTTACTTCCCAGTGATGCTGGGACTCTGCCCCGTCAGGTAGCAGGCAGCAGGGGCAGGCGGGCTAGGTCTTTGCACCCCCAGATTACAAGGCTCACAGCTCTTCAGCGTAGAATCAGGGGTCTACACAGGTGCAGCCCCTGGAGGACAGAAGAGTCAGCTTTACACTGAGTCAGGCCAACCTAGGGTGAATCCCAGATGCCCTGTTTCCCTGCTCTGTGAGCTCGGCCAAGCCACTTCGTTCTCAGACCCTCAGTGTTCTCATCTGTAAGATGGGAGATAGTCATCCCTACTTCCAAGGGTGATTGTGGGGACGCACAGAGATGCACAGGGCCTGGTATGAGGTAAGTTCAGTCATTGAATTATTAACACATGATGTCTATGCAGGCCTGAGGTCGTGAGCACCCTCAGAGATGTCTGAGGCTGTTTCAGTTAGAACCGAGTGTCTGAGATGGAAATCATGAGCCTTAGACTATAAAGCGGACAAATGGCTAAATAAATGGGTATCTTCAGCCTGGATGGAACCAGTGAGGCCTTGGATGTAGAGGGGGTTTTTCTTCCGAGGAGGTCAAATAACTCCCACAGTTTCCTGCCAAGCCCAGAAAGCCAAGGCGAATGGTAGGAGCGGGACTGGGGAGAAGCAGGCAGGTGGGGTCGAGAGCCCAAGAGTGTCCACACGGGGGTCCCCACCCTGGAACACGTTCCAAGGGAGGAACCAGGGACGAGGCTAAGACGTCCACACTGGGGTGTTCTAGCAGTGTCTGCATAACTGAGATCTAGAAACACCTCAAAGGACTCACCACGAGGGAATACCACGGTGGTCCAGCTGGAACTGGGGGGTCTCTCCACACACTTACCCCCACCATGCCCGATCAGTGTAGTTTTGTTGCCTGCCGTCAGGGAGAGGATTAAGATCAAGGGGAAATGCACACTGTATGTTGGTGAGTTTCAAAAGCAGGTTCAAAACATGGACTACAGGTTCCCACTCTTAGAAAAGAAAAGAAGGAAAGACAGAGGGAGGGGGGAGGGAGAGAAGAAAAAAAATCTATACATATAGTAAGAATACCAGAAGGCCGAAAAACAAAATATTAACAATTGTTCTGGGTGGCAGGATTATGGGTGGTTTTAATTTTCTTCTGCATAATTTTATTATTTTCCAATTTTTCTTTAATGAATGTGTATTATTCTTATTATCAGCAAAAACTGTGTTTTGTTTCAAGAGATGAGGGGGTAGGGATTAGAGACTGTTCTTCCCCTTTCATAGACTCTAAAACTGAGGCCCAGAGTGGGAAAGATGTTCGTTCATTCCCTCGTTCATTCATTCACCACTCATTCATTCATTCATTCACTGGTCCTTAAATGCTTCTGGAAAGCCCCTTAGAGCCATGCTCAGTTCTAAGTTCCTCGGCCAGAGAGCTGAAAATGACTCAGTTCTGTCCTCAGGGAGGTCCTAGTCTGGGGGAGTAAAGGACAAAACAGCAAGTCCTTACATACAGTGCATTCAGACAAGGGACCAAGTCCTCCTGGGAGCATCAGAGACAGTCTCACAATGAAGGGGAATTAGGACATGGCTTTGGTGTATGAGCAGGAGTTCTGCAGTCAGAGCAAAGGGGGAACACCCCTCAGAGAGGCACCATGGTCTATTAGAGAGAAAGAATCCACTATGTGCAGGGAAGTGAATTAGGAGATAAAGCTAGAATGTTCTGTGAGCCAGGGTCTTCGAGGGCCCTGCACTGCCTGGCTCTGCCACTCGTGGGCCTCAGTTTCCTCATCTGTAAAGTGGGCTAATGACCCCATTCGGTTACTGCAAGAACTGAGTAAGTTAGTAATTGTAATGCACTCAGAACGGTACCTGGTATATAGGAAGGGCCATGAAACTGTTTGCTTTCATTATTTGCTGTTATTTATCCTGTAGGAATTCTGGAAGCCAAAAGGATTTTTAAGCTAGAATTTAATGTTTATTCATTCATTTATTTATTTCACTCATTCAACAGATATTTATTGAGATCCTAGTATGATCTCAAGCACTTTTTTAGGCACTGGGAGTAGAGTTGCCAGACAAAATACAGGACACCCAAATTAGTTGAATTTCAGATAAACAATGAATGACTGCAATCGTTGGGACAACTTTACACTAAAACAGTATTTGTTGTTTATCTGAAATTCAATTTAACTTGGTGTTCTGTATTTTTATTTGCTAAATATGGCAACTCTAACTGGGACTGCGAAACCAAATGAAAAAAAAAAAATACCCTGCCCTCCTGGAGTTGGCATTCTGGTGCTGGGGGAGGGAAAAGACAATTCGTAAGTGAAAGTGTAATTTATCAGGCAATGATAACTGTGCTAAATAAGTATAAATCGGGGAAGAAGGATGTATTAGTTTCCTATTGCTGCTGTAACGAATCATCACAAATGCAGTAGCTTAAAGCAACATACATTTATCATCTTACAGATCCGGGGGGTCAGAAGGCCTACGTGAGTCTCACTAAGAGCAAGGTGCTGGCAGGGCTGTGTTTCTTTCTGGAGGCTACTGGAGCATCCATTTCCTCGTCTTGTCCGGCTTCTAAAGGCCATCTGCTTTCCTTGGTTAGGGGCCCCTTCCTCTGTCTTCACAACCAGCAACACTGGGCCAAGTCCTTCTCATGCTGCCATCTCTCTGGTTCCCCAGTCAGTTTTCTGTCTCAACTCTCCCTCTGACTGTCCTCTTCTGCCTCCCTCTTCCACTTGTAAGGACCCTTGCGATGTATTAGGCCCACCCAGGTAATCCAGAGTAATCTCCCCATCTCAAAGTCCTTAACCTTCATCATATCTGCAAAGTCCCTCTTGCCATGTGAGGTGACATATTCAGTTTCAGTGGTTGGGATGTGGGCATTTTTGGAGCCATTACTCTGCCTATTGCTGGGGCTCCAAGAAGGCCTCTCACTGGAGTGTCAGGGACCTGACTGAGGTGGGGAGTTGAGCCATGCAGACTGAATGTAAAGGCTTTCCAGGCAGAGGGAACAGCATGTGCAAGGGCACTGTGGTGGGGGTATAATTGTGTGTTTGAGGACCAGCGAGGAGGCCAGTGTGGCTGGAGTGGGATGAGGGAAGGAAAGAGTGGAAAGAGATGAGGACAGACAGATGGAAGAGTGGGGGGCAGTCGTGCAGAACCCCATAGGGCTGATTGGAAGGGGGAAATCAGTGATGGCCCTTCCCACTCCTGGCCCTCAACTGCCCTCAACCCCTGCCCCCAGTACCACCCTGTTCTGCTAAGCTGACACCCACTCACATCAAAGGCCAAACTCCCCTCAGAAGTATCGCAAGATGAGAAGGAAAAGGGATTCAAGGGAGTTGGACTCAAGGATCTTCAAGGTCTTCCCAATATCAACCAGCTGTGATTTCCGCACTCCAAGACCCTCTGATTCTAGGGATCTTATATTCTAGGACAAAAGCCTCAGAACTGTGTGACCTTAGGTAGGTTACTTAACTCTGATGAGACTCAGTCTCCCCACCTGTAAGTGGGGGGGATCATAGAACCCAGGATGCACGGAGTTAAACCGTATAAAGTGCTCAGCACTGTGCCTGGCACACAGTGAACACTCAATAAATGTGAGTTCTGATGACAAAGATTCCGCCATTCTTGCAGTGTCTCAGAGTCTGGAGTCCGTGACCCTGTCCCTGGGAGCCTGACATTGGCCGGCTGTGGGGTTCCAAGTCTCCGGAAGGCCCCTACACTGTCAGCGTGCCCCC
This sequence comes from Aethalodelphis obliquidens, assembly GCF_003676395.1. Classification (NCBI taxonomy): domain Eukaryota; kingdom Metazoa; phylum Chordata; class Mammalia; order Artiodactyla; family Delphinidae; genus Aethalodelphis; species Aethalodelphis obliquidens. Next base: position 33,474,135 of record NW_020837953.1, read on the forward strand.
AATGCCCTGGCCTCCCCCACGTGCTGGGTGGCATGCCTACCCCACAGCCACATGAAAGGCCATTCCCCCAGGGTGTTCCCACACCTGGGAAAATCGGCAGCCTGCCCGGTGCCGGTCCCGCCCAGTGGCTAGAACACCAGGCAAGATCAGTGAAGCCCGGCTGGGCTCCCAGGGCCGCCACCTTGTTCCAATCAGGGCCGGGCGCATAGCCCCCAGCGCCGTCCCTCCCAGGCCCTGCCCAGCAGCCCACGTTTCTAGCCCCGTGACCCCTGAGGAGCGGTGCCCATGGCCTGACTCCACTCTGGCTGTCGCCTGCCTGGACTTGGAGGTTGAAGAACACGCTGGACAGTGGGGCCGGCCTGAGGAGCACCAGGCCGGGTATGGGGCCTGGTGGGGTCCTGGCACTGGGGCACAAAGGAATGCAGTACAAGCCCCTCTCATCTCCAGCCTCAGTTTCCTCAGCTCTAGGTCAGGCTACTTCAATTCGCCCCATCTGGTTCTCAGGGCTATTGTGGGAGAAGCAAAAAGGGAGAAAAGGGGAAACAAGTTTTAGAATCATGGACGTGCCTGGTGCAGAGGAGGTGGGAGAAGGCAGGTGGGAGAAGCTGCTTCCTGCCGTGCTGTGGGCCCTCCCACCAGCTCCCCTCTCCTTTCCTCCACCTGAGTCTCCTCAACCTTCAGGTCTTGGCGCAGATGCCACCTCCTCCGAGAGACCTTCACTGACCCGCCTGTCTAAGGAATTAGTGACCACCCACTGTCTATCTTCGTGTTTATGTATTTGCCTCCTTGTTTATCTTGTGCCTTCCCTGCTGGAGTCTAAGCTATCGTGTCCATTGCTGTGTCCTCAGCACCTAAAATAACCCCTGGCACATAGTACGTGCTCAAAAAATGTTTGTTGACTGAATGAATCTAGCTAGAGCCTCCTCCTTCCTTTGCTTATTTCCCCTTTTCCTTTCCATCCCAGCTCTTCCCCCATCAAGTGCAGTGCTCCCCGAGGATAGGACTGGGAACATTTCCCCCTGCGCTCCTAGGATGGGACCAGGCCTCTGTGAGCTAAGGACTTTCAGAGCATCAAGCCCACCCCTGATCTGACTGAGGTTCAGAGATGGGGCAGTAAGAGGGTGCAGCCCCCACCCAGGGTCTGAGCACACTTTATGATCCCATTCCAGAAGTCACTCAGGGGCACCCAGAGATGCACAGGTGATGAACATCACCTTCTTGCCAGGGACAAACTCATGCCAACAGCAAATGACAAAGAGTGCCCAGTGTCTGAGCCTGTGGCCCAGCTTGCTCTAGCCTCTGTTTGGTTCTGCCCACATCCTCAGCGCCTCCCCAAGGGCCACAGGCCCGCTAGGCGAAGAGGGACAGACACAGCTCATTGCATAGGGCTGGTGCCACTCTGAGAGCAGATCTCCCTGCTGCATGCCCCAACCCCAGCCATCCATTCCTGCTGGCCTTTGGTTCCTGGGGGTCATCTGTGGACCCCAGGCCACAGCTCTGTCTTGTGTCCATGGCGTCTGTGCTCCCCATGGGCCTGGCAGGGCAGCACAGACTGCCTAGGTTCAAAGCTCACCTCTGACATTCATCTGAGGTGTGAACCGGGGCAACTTATTAACCTTTCTGTGCCTCAGTTTTCCTAGTGCTATAATGGAAGTAATAATAAGGGTACTTAACACCTAAGGTGGCTATGAGGATAAATGAAATAATACATGTGAAGTGTGGATCTCATTAGTTATTATATTGAAGGGCCTGGCCCCTGGGGTGGGGCTGCTGCATACAGCAGGGCACAATTTCAGCATCAAAAGATCTTGATTCAAATTCCAGCTCTGCCCCTTCCTAGCTGGGTCCAGGAGACTTACTCAATGAACTTCAGTCCCTCGTCTGTAAAGCAGGCCCGATGACATGTACCTAGAAAGCTGTTGGTAAGATTTAAGGAGCTCAGTAGGGAGCATGCTCAGCAGGGGCTGGGTACCCCAAAATGCTCCACATGGGGGGCTGCCATGGTGAGGATGGCTTCAAGGCCACCAGATGGTTCAGCTGAGTGAGCTGGTGGACAGGACAATCTGGTTGAAACAGTGATTTGGCCAAGAATACACACCCTCCAACTTTGATGCCCCATGGGCAGTTTTGCAACTCTATGCAAATTTCAGCATTTTTGTCAATCATTTTTTCAGAGGTTTCGGGGAGGGAGGTCTTTTTCGGGGAGGGAGGGCTTTTTTACCTTTTGCTTTTCTCCTAAAATATTTTATTGTAAAATATAGTAACAGGGAGTGTATATAAATATTGTTTAAATGATAATAATAAAACAGACATCCATAAACCCACCACCTAGCTTTTAAAAAACCCCACTAAGTAAGGTGGATGGACCTAGAGTCTGTCATACAGAGTGAAGTAAGTCAGATAGAGAAAAACAAATACCGTATGCTAACACATATATACGGAATCTAAAAATAAATGGTTCTGATGAACCTAGGGGCAGGACAGGCACAAAGACACAGATGTAGAGAATGGACTTGAGGGCACAGGGCGGGGGAAGGGTAAGCTGGGACGAAGTGAGAGGACAGTATTGACATACACACACTACCAAATGTAAAACAGACAGCTGGTGGGAAGCAGCTGCGTGCCACAGGGAGATCAGCTCGGTACTTTGCGACCACCTAGAGGGGTGGGAGAGGGAGGGTGGGAGGGACGGAGACGCAAGAGGGAGGGGATATGGGGACATATGTTTGCATACGGCTGATTCGCTTAGTTGTACTGCAGAACCTAACACAACACTGTGAAGCAATTATACTCCAGTAAAGATGTTAAAAAAAAAAACCCACTAAGTGGACCTTAGGGCTCTCACCAGTGTCCGCTTCCCAGTCACATCCCTCCTTCTCCCTGTCCCTGCCACGGCGGGGCAGGGGAACCACTCTCCTGTGTTAACCATCATCTTGCTTGTCTGTATGCTTTCTGCTTTCAGTGTCATTTTCTATTTATAAGAGCAGTCATTTTGGAATGAACTGAAAGGCAGCAATAAAGGATGTGAGCTATTGAACTACTAAAATGTATTTGGAGGGAAGATCATGGAAGGTGGTCAATTCTCCCCATTTTACAGATGAGGAGACTGAGGCTGGAGGAGGCCCAAGGTCACACACTAGCAGGTAAAGATGCCAGGGTGAGAACTCAGAGCTGGTAGACCCTGCATCACAGACTGTCAGGTCACGAATGGAACTTCGGTTTCACTCTATCATTTGTTCAATAAATGTTTACTATGAGCCAAACCTAAGCTAGACACTGATACCTGGTCCAGCCTCCAGCCCCATCCAACTTTTAAATTCCCTCTACAATATCCTGGCCTCAACTTGAATACCTCCCATGACGGGGAGCTCTCTACCTCTAGAGGAATGTCTCATTCTGTCTCTGCTTCTTTTCCTCATATGGAGCCCAACAGCCACTGGCCATAGTTCCATCCCCAGCACTCGTATGGTCCCCTGCCACGCATGGGCTCTTCAGAGATCTGAAAGCAGAGCTCTCAGCCCCAGGCTTGCTCTTCCCCAGGACAAAGTTCCCAGTTGCTTTAACAGTTCATCAAATGACATGGCGTCAATACTCTTCCCCGTGCTGAGGTTCCTGGGGGTGTCACCTAGGCCCTAAAAGAGGGGGCTCAGGGTGACGCACCCTGCAGGGGTGATCAGGCTGTGGCAGCTGCTGTCTCTGAGCTCCCATGTGAGCCGGAAGCCCCTTCACGACACCCCTTGAGAAGCAGTAATTGGCCTGTTTTACAGGTGAGGGGGCTGAAGCTCAGGAAGGTGATGTGTCATGTCCGGGGCCTCTCAGCCTGAACCTGACCCCAGGGCTTTGGGGCCCCAGGCTCATGCTCTGCCCTCCAGCCCAGGCTGCCTCAGGGACCCTCCCTGCAACCCTCATATAACAGCCACCTTTTTCTGGACCAAGAGGGCAGGCTCCCCTCACCTCCATGGAGCATTTGGGAGGGAAGGAGGTTAACAGTCAGATACTGGGCAAGCGTCTGAAAGCCCTGGGCTCACAAACCACCTAGAGAGTCAATGCCCCTGAACTAAGAAGAAGCAGAAACTCCCACAGCCAGGGTTCAACTCCTCCCAGAGCTGAGCTAGAGAACAAACTCAAGCTCTAAGCCCTCACTCCACACCTGCCTCAAAGTCTGCATGTAGCTCTGTCCACAGGATGGTCTGTGTCTACACGCACTTGACGTGTGCCTATGGAGGCCTATCTGTGTCTACATTAATGGGTCTGTGAGTGTTGACACAGACAGATGTGTCTCCTTGTGAGCGTCTTTGCACACACATACACTTAACTGTTTACATGTGTGGCTGTGACGTAGCAGTGTTGGCCTCCATGAGGACTTGTCCACATAGATGTGTGAGTGTGAGCTGCGAGTGAGTGTGTGTGAGAGTGTGTGCATGAGCATGTGTGTTGCGTGTGAGTGTGCCCATGAGAAGAGGTGTGTGTGTGTGTGTGTGTGTGTGTGTGCGCACACGTACCCTGTGTGCCTTGGGTCCAGTAAGATCTTTCTTCTCCTGGCTTTCCAGAGCTCTATCCCTCACCTGCCCCTTGGGTCCTAGAGTTTGACCCTTCCTCCCCATTTTCTAGCCAAATTATAACACCTGGAATAAAGGCCTTTATTATGGAAACAATGACACAACCTAAACGTGAGTGGGGAAAAAAGGACATTACCATCACCAGGCACATTTTTTCCTAAAGAGGACCCTTAGCTGAGGCTTCCAGACCTGGGCACTTAAGGTGCCTGACAGGCCATGGTGACCTGTGGAGGGCAAGACCAGAGTTGGTCCCTCCAAAGGTTTGTGCAGAGGAAAGCTAGGTCATCAGGCAGGAGCCTCAGAGTTGGGTCCGGCTGCCAGTGAGCATCCTGTGTGACCTTGAGCAAGTCTATGACCTTGCCTGGGCCTCAGTTTCCCCAGTCATAGATTAACATGGAATGCTAGAACATTGAAGATGGACAGTCCTCCTGGGGATCAAGTGTGGGCTAATACATTTCTCTCCCTGATGGGGTGTCTGAGGCCCAGAGAGGGAAGGGGCTTGCCTGAGGTTACCCTGCAAGGAATAAGGGGACGGCTCCCCTGGGGCCAGCAGCCAGGTCATAAGTCATGACCACCTTTAGGCTCCATTCAGCCCCAACTTTCTATGATTCATAGAGGATTGGAAGCCCTTTGAGTTTATCAAGGTATAAGGCACAACTGCTTCCCCAGCCAATGAGGGTAGCAGAGGAAAACTGGAGCATGAGAGAGTGAAGTCACAAACAGGACTTCTAGATGTTTAGGACGGAGAGTGGGGGAGGGGGGCCAGGACTCCCACCACATCCAAGGCCAGACTCAAGGCAATGACCCACACAGAAGAGCTAAAAATGTACAAGTGCAACAAACAACTATAAACTGGGACACCCCTCCCCCTCAGCCCTATGGGTCCGGGCCCAGGTCCACTGTTGCCCAGTCCAGGACCGAGGGACCCATTCCCCACTGACTGGGTATGACCATGAGTACCTTCACTTGTCAGGCCTCAATTATCCCTTCTGTTATTTGGAAATAAAAAAGCCTGACCGTGTGCATCACCATCCCCACTGGACATGATGAACATGAAAGACTGCAGAATGCGGAGGGACCTGACTCCAAATCTAGGCTTCCCTGCCGCATGGACGCCTCTTTGAGCCTCAGTTTCCACATCTGCCCAATTCACGAGGTTGCTTTAAAGTTCACCTCAGACAATATAGGTGCTCAAAAAACACTCTCCCCAGGCCTGGGCCCATGGAAGGGGCCAGGAGACATGAGGCAATGGGCTGATGGGGTGACCTGTGGGCAGGACCAGTCATATCATTTGAGGGGCCTGGTGTAAAATGAAAATGCATGCCCCTTCTTCAAAAAGTATTAAGCATGTCAAGGCAGTGACGGCAGAGCATGAATCCAATTGCAAGGCCCTTTTGTGCGACTGCATGGGTCACGGGCCCAGGAAGCTGGCCCTGCCTGTGGGACATCTGGGGCAGCTCAAACTCAGTTCAGGTTGAGGAACTGAGGCCCTGCCACTGTGGCTTCTACCACCGCGCGGAGGGCTACCCCTGTCCCCCGGGGTTGCAGCTGGGATCACGACCGCTGGGCCCTGCCACTCTCGGTGGCCATCGGAGGCCACATAAAAGACCAACTGTTCTCCACCTCATTCTGCCCCGTTTTTATCTCATGCCATGCATACAGCACATAGTTGATTTCTTTCCGCAAAGGGCTGCGCTTTTTTTCTTTTCCAAGGGCGACGCTGGAAAGCCATGTGGCTTTTATTGCTGTCAGGAATGTCTGAGGCGTTCCTCTACTACCACATGAAATGGAGCCGTAATCTTCATCTGCGTAAGGCCAAAGCCCCCAGTCTCCTCAGAGCCATCGGCCTCTGAGATTAATTAAGGCTTCACAAGGACTGATAGTCATTAGGACCTATTTGGGGCGATGGAAAATCCCTAATGGGACTGGCTGGGCCCTGGAGGCACTGGGTGGGCAGGCATGGGGGGAGGTGGCATGGAGAGAAAGGCACCCTGGAGCACAGTCAGTGGGAGGCGGTGAGAGGGGGTTCCAGACTCTGCCCCTGGCCAAAGCTGCGACCTTGAGTGAGACCCTTCCCCTCCCTCGGCCTTGGTTCCACCATTCGATAAATAGGAGATTTGGATATGATACCTCAGAGCCCTGTGGAGTCTGACATTATAAAATTCTGAATCCTGCCCACAGTTCTCATGCCAGGATTCTAGTTCTATTCCATGACTGTAACTTCAGGCAACTGATTCTGGTCCATGAGAACAAGAGTGTGGTGGTCAGGAACGTGGGCTCTGGGGCCACGCTGCCTGGTTGGAATCCTAGCTCCACAGTTTCCCAGCTGTGTGTCCTTGGGCAAATTACTTAACCTCTCTGTCTTCGGTTTTCTCACCTGTAAAATGGGGGTGATAACTGTACCTCCCCCATAAAAATATTGTGAGGTTAGATGCACTTTAACTGTTGTCAGTAATGATTAATAAAGCTTAGCGTTCTAACCCTGTGGTTCCAATCCTATTCGAACATTGGTTTTTGGACTACCAATCTCTTGGACTCCTATTCTTGCCACCTGATTAAGGTTTGCAGGCATTTTGAACCTGAAAGCCCTCCTGTCTTTCCTCTACTATAGGGGATGCAAGAGGCAACAGCCACTCAGAAGAGCCCTTTCCTTAACTGCCAGAGCGGAGAGCTCCGTCCAGGGCCTGGGGAAAGGCCACGCCCTTCCCTGAAGCCCCCTTGGGCTCCAGGATACCCAGGCCCCTCTCCCCATTCTCCTGCTCTTCCCTGCCCCCCAGCAGAGGAGTCCTCTGATTTGACGGCTCTGCCAGCAAGGAGCTTGGCACCCACCCAGTGTTGTGGATGGATGCACTGTGACCAGCCAGCAGAGCAGAGACAGAGCCCTGCTCTGTGTCAAGGAGTCATGTTAAAAGAAGGGCCCTCAAGGGACTTCCCTGGTGGTCCAGTGGCTAGGACTCAGCTGTGGCCCCAGGTTCAATCCCTGGTGGGGGAACTACGATCCCGCAAAAAAAAAAAAAAAAAAAGAAGAGCCCTCGAGACTTTCTTGTTTGAACCTCTCAGGTTCTGAGGCCCAAAGGGAAGAAGCTCTTTACTCTCTGAGCCTCAATTTTCCCACCTGTAAAGTGGAGAAAACAAAATCTCTACCCTGCGGAAGCCTCATAAGGGTTAGTGATAATTGGGGTAGCACTCCCAGCACACAGCAGGAGTCCAACCAATTAGGGCAATTGTTAGTCATAGACCACAGCGCTCCGCCAGAATTATTTCCGTTTTATAGATGACCAAAGTGAGGAACGGTGAGGGTGGTAGGAAGACCAGACCCAGTGGTGGGAGCCAAAGCCAGAATCCACTTCCCTGGCTACTGCTGGGGCCGCCTCCCCTCCCCTGGCCACACTTGTGCTGAGACCACCCCTCTATCCTTCGTCCTCCCTCTCGCATTCCCAAAACTGGGCACCCTCTCCCAGGGGAGCTACAGCAGGGTGGGAGTGGGAGTGGGGGGCTCCGCGGCTGCAGGGACAAGAGGGGAGCCGGCACCTCCTGAGGCTCCAACCCGGGGTCACAGTGAAAATCATCTGGGGTACTGCGGGGAGCCGGCCCAAAGCCTAGAAGGTTGGTGAAAGTGAGGCCTGCAGCCAGACGGGGCACTTCCCCTGGAGCGATGGGTCGCACCTGGCCGGGAGGGGGCGCTGGAGGGATGCCCTGCAGCCCTGGCTCGCGGCTCCGTCTGCGGGCTCCAGCAGGGTGGGCGGAAGTCAGGCCGTCCGGCTGTGGTGCTGCCCCCTGGCCTTGCAGGAGCTCCGTCCAAGTCTCCCTTCTTCCTTGGTGACTCAGGTCAAGTCTCTCCCCGTTCTGGACCTCAGTGTTCCTATCTGTATACTGGGGACTACAGCTGAGTCAGCCTCTTCCCAGGAGAGTCGGTTCCGAGATGAAAAGAGAGCAGGCTGTGGGAGCGGACAACCCCTGCACCCGCTTCCCGGAGTCTGCAGGGTCTGCTGATTTCCAAGTCCACCGTTGTTCAACAAATTGTATTGCCTCTAGCTCCCCTACCATCATCACAGCTAACCGTACTGAGCTCTTTCAATATCTGTACACTGGGCTCTTCCCATTTCTTCATTTAACCACTGGTGGGGGGAGGGAGGAGGAACGTATATAACCATTTGAGGTGCCTCCTCCCCGAATTTTGAGTCAGATTGAGCTTTTAATCTGGTGCTTGTCCTCCTTAGCCCAGAAAACCTTGAGCCATGTTTCTTTTCATTTAAATGGGCGTAACACCCACCACGTACACATGAGGATCGAAAGACGCACTTAAAGCCCAAACACAGTGCCTGGACGTGATAACACCTCAGCCAACATGGCTGTTACTTCTCTTCCTACTTTATCGTCCAGGGGACCAAGGCTCAGAGAGGTGCAGACCCTGGGCAAAAGTTACAGCCAGTTAACGGCAGAGGCTGTAGCTGTGTCCTACTCACCATGCTCTCCCCAGCTCCCTCTCCCGCCCCTCAGAGTCTGGCCCTTTCCAAAAGAGAAAAAAAAAAAAAAAAACCCTGCAATTTGAGAAGCCACTTGTCCTCCTCCTCCAGCGCCATCAGCAGGAGCCTTCCTGAGAGGCTGCCCAGGAGGGACAGCCTCAGAGATGGATTCTCGGGGGTGAAGGCTCCCAACTCCGGAGGCAGCAACCCCTCAACCGTATTACTGTTTTTCATGACCCTTTCTCACTAATTATATATGTATGTTTTAATATATGATATATAGGTAGCATATATAATAAAACTTACATATGTATAAATATATATCTGAAATAAGGATGCAGACAAGTCCTAGTTTAAACAGCAGCATTCTCTTCCTTTTTCTTTCACGTGGAACAATTGATGGTATTTTTCATATGGTGAAACACAATGCCCCTCCCCGCCAGATTGTGAAATGGAGCGATTAGAATGACCTCCATTCACAGAAGAGGAAACTGAGGCTCAGTGAGGGACAGGAATGTTCCACCTTGGGTTCCAGGGCACTAGGAAAGAAACAGCTTTCACCATGGGTCTCTCTGGAGTGGGTGTGCAGGTCGGGCTGGGAGAAACCATCAGCTTCTGCATGACTGTCCTCTGTCTATTCTCTGGACTGGGGCTCCCATGAGACTCAGGATAAAGGGAACAGCCGCCTCCTGGGGAGGGCGTGAGGGCTGACAGTGCTGGCTGAGGTCAGTTTCTACTTGGGAAAGTGTCTGTGGGGAGGTAGGGGGTGAGGCGAGTGGGTTTCCAGAGTGAGGGTCTGAGAGCCCAGGGGAAGGTGAGTCCTCAAGGTCCAGGCACCGGCAGCCCTGTGATGGTTGCTGGAAAACCCTCCTGCAAGCTGTCTCTGGCTGGACATTCCTTAGCTCCCCCAGGCCGCCCCCAGGAGAACCAAGGGGGACAGGATTGCCAAGGACTAGGTTCCGAGTCTGGGGAAGCTTTGAATTTGGGAACTGGGTATTTCACAAATGGGAAACGTGAGGCCCAGAGAGGGGAAGGGACTTGCCAAAGGTCCCGGACAAGGGGTGATCAGGACTTATTTTTTTAGTATAAACAACAGTGCCAGCTAGAATGGATGGAGCACCACCTATGTGCCAGGCCTGTGCTAAGCACTTTACACACAATTCTATGAGGAGGCCACTGTTATTACCCCCACTATACAGATGAAACAGATGAAGCTCAGAGAGGTTTTAAGCAATTTTCCCTAGATCACAGTAGGTGGTGGAAGAACTCAGGCAGTGGAACCTCAGACCAAAGCTCCTTCCACAGCCAATGGACCTCTTAGGTTTTCCAGAGCATATACGTCCACTATCTGGCACGGCTGGGGGGTCCTCACCCCTCCCCAAGCACTGGGACTCCCTAGGAATCAGACCTGCCCTCAGAAGCGCTCTCTCTGGTGGGAGGGGAGAGACGTGCAGGCACCTCACTACCGGGAGTGCGCTAGGAGCGCACTCCTAGACCTTCTCCTGCAGCAGGAGGAGGGTGCCCGACACAGGGTCATTCTGACCCCATGGATCCCCTTCCAGGGGTGGAGGACACTTGGCGGGAGGAGTGGCTCCCAGAACCCAGACTCTGCAGGCTCCAGGTTGTGTCCGTGTTTACCCAGCTCTGGGCCAAGGTAGGTCCAGACCTCCTGGCTTCCTCCCCCTGCTGTGGACAACTTGGCGTTCCCTTAGGTGGGCTGTTTGTCCATCGGTCCCAGAGAAGAAGGAGAGGAGATGACTGTCCACATAAGATGGGGAAGGGACAGGGTAACTGGGTGTCCCAGCTTGGGGACTGGGAGCTTTCCAACTGTAACTGTCCTTCGAAAAACGGGGAGAGAGGGGGTGGGAAGAGAAGGAGAGAGAGAGGTGTGACCCTAGGTCTGTCAGTCTGGGGTGGGGACAAAGCAGGTTTGCCTTAGGTTGAAATTGGGAAAGAGCTGGTCTGTTCCTCTGTGAGTGCTCCTCAACCCCGGCGCTCCGGAACAGGACAGGAAAGTGCTGTGCATTTCTGCCAGAGGGAACGTTCTGCAGCGGGTCGGAGGGCGCAGGAGCCCTCCGGTGTCCGAGATGCGAAGGCAGAGAGCGTCCTTGTCCATTGGGGGCGGAGAGGGCAGCCTCTGGTCTACCACAAGGCCACTGGTTTGTCCGATACGTAGCGCACAGATAGTGAGGAATAGGGCGAGAGGTCTGTCCAGAAGGGGCAGCTTGCAGGAGGCGGCCGGCAGCGCCTGAACGCGGGACCGCAGCTGGCGCACATCTGTGCGCAGAGCCTGTCGGGGCATCTCCGCGGCTGGCAGAGTGCAGGCGTCAACTAGCGGTGGATCTCGGAACTGCTCCTCCCCCGGCGGCCCCGGGGACCTCCTACGTCTACAACCCAGGTTCCCTGGTTCTGGCGCCCACTGGCAGCGAGCGCCTTCCTTAGGGCTGGAGCCATGACGGGTCCTATGCCAGGTGCCAAGATCCACAGGAGTCCTATTCTCAGGAAACCCATTTGTAAACCAGCCGTAGGATGAGAGGGAGAAATCAGGCGGAGAGACAAGGAAGGGCATGGCTGCAAACCAAAACCATTCGACAAACCGGATTTACGAACCTCAGAGGCAGCGGGTCCTGGCCGCTCCAGGGCAGTGCGGCGTCGCCCGTCCTCCCTGGCCCCGGGCCCTACCTGGCAGGAAGCTCCCAGAGGTTGGATGCGCCAAGGTCCCGATTCCTCACTTTCTTCTAGTTCTGCGGCTAGTGTCTGTGCTCACGTGAGCGAGCGGGCCTGAGCCCCGGCGATCTGCAACTCCGACGTGTAGGCTCTATAAAAAGGTCCAGTGATGGACCTTCGTCGTCCCTGTTCTCTAAATGGCCCGAGGGACTGATGTGAGGCTCCGACAGGGGTGGGGATCAGCTCTCCAGGTGGTCGAGGTTGGGCCAGAGCCGGTCCACCCTGGAGCGGACGCAGGGCTTGATTTCGTTTGGTAACGACGAAATGGCACGCGATGGGCCGGGGTCAGATCCAGGGCGAGATCTTGCAGCCACCTTCAGATCCTATGCTTCTTTGCTCCCGAGGCTTGGAATCGGTCGTTTTGCACCTGTCGAGTGCCGGAAACAACGAATATCCAACCCGATCTGCAAAACGGCGGGGAGGCTCTGCACGCGTTCGTTCCCCAGACTCCAGGGAGCGCATCTGTGGCGATAATCCAGTGTGCATGGCGGCTTGATCTTTCCAGTTCCCCTCCTCGATGTAGCCTGTCCCTACGCCCGCTCGCCCGGCCTAGGAGGCGGGAAAGGGATTGTTTGCCTGCTTGCCGCCGGGGAATGGTTGGGCCACGCGGCCAGGAGTGGGAGCGAGGACCCAGGGCCGGCGAGCAGTGCCTCGGCAGAGCTGTCTTTGGTCCCTGCCCGCGTGGCCCAAGCGCACCGCCCGGGCAGAGGTGGGCGTGGACCCGCGGGAGCCAGTTTGCATCCACATGGTGGATGAAAATTCCCTCCTTTGGAAGAAGGGGCCCTTAGCTTTGCAGCCATTCCTGCGTTATCTGCACAGTTTTCCTCTCACCAGGGACTCGCGTCCTCTTCCACGATGCAGGACAGTGTTTACATGCGCGCGGGGTCGGCGGGGGGCAGGAGTAAACACTCGCGTTTTTCAGGCCCCACCGCGTTTTTCGAAGACCCTCAGGCCGCCACAACGAAGAACGACACAGGCCTGCGCGATGCTGAAAGTTATTTTGAGGGGAGAGCGGAGAGAAATGGGGTTACTCGCCCCCAAGCCGATGAGGGCGCATAAGGGACACCCTTCCCTCTGTCCCCAGGTTGGCACCGGGGCCACCGGGGCCGGGAGAAAAGTCGCGCAGAGCTGGGAGCTGCAGAGGCCTCTGGCTCGCGCGTAATCTCGTATGCGGTGGAGGCTCTTGGGTCAAAATAATTTGCGGGACAGGTAGGGGCAGTGAGAAGCCACTTTGGGGCAGCTCCCCGCTGGATGTCACCGGCCTTGAGGCCCCCACGGCCCCCAGCTGAGAGTGCAAGCTTCACAGGCCGAAAGCAGCTGGAGTGGGGAGGCCTGGCTGCGGGCGGCCGGGAAGGGCGACAGAAGAGCAGCTGCAGCCCCCGGGTCTGGAGGCGGCGGCAAATGAGCCTCTGTAGGGACTAGACGTTTTAAACAAATTCTTAGCCTCGGCTCCGGCTCCTCAGAACTCTCAAGGAGCCCCGGGTCGTCGCGCTGGGGGCCCCCCAACCCCGGGCGTCCTCGGCGGGGCGGAGCCTTCCGCCCCTCCCCGTTGGGCGGCCTTCTGCGGTCCCCGTTCCTCCCCCGCGAGCGCTGCCGAGGTGCCCGCGATGGGGGCTCCGATTGGCTGCACGACGCGTCGCTCGGGCCGGCCCCGCCCCCTCGGGCCCCGGGGTACTAACCCCTCGCGGGCGGTTTCGGCACCGCCACTTGATTCTCGAGGATTTGCTCTGGGGCTGCGGCTGCGGAGTCGGTGGGGAGGCCGCTAGCGGGCTGCGGGGGCGGGAGGCGGCGGCGGCGGTGGCTGCACAGCCCGCGCGGGCCCCGCCGCGCTCAAGGCAACCGGGATCGCCGCGAGGGCGGCCACACGCGGGCCGCTCGCCCAGAATGCGGGACTAGCGGACAGGCTGCGCGGCCGTCGGGGCAGCGAGGCCTCGCGGCTGGCTGGCCCAGGGGAGGCGTCCCCGGGCGCCGCCCCCTGCGCCCTGAGGCCTCGGCCCGGCTGCTTCTGCTTTCCCGATTCTCGCGGCAGCGGCTGCCGAGGAGGCGCCCGCGCCAGCCACCCCCGGGGGAGCCGCGCCGCCGCCGCCCGCCCGGTGCCCTGACGGCCGCTGTTATGCGTATTCCTGTAGACCCGAGCACCAGCCGCCGCTTCACACCTCCCTCCACGGCCTTCCCCTGCGGCGGCGGCGGCGGCGGCAAGATGGGCGAGAACAGCGGCGCGCTGGGCGCGCAGGCGGCCGTGGGGCCCGGCGGGCGCGCCCGACCCGAGGTGCGCTCGATGGTGGACGTGCTGGCGGACCACGCGGGCGAACTCGTGCGCACCGACAGCCCCAACTTCCTCTGCTCCGTGCTGCCCTCGCACTGGCGCTGTAACAAGACGCTGCCCGTCGCCTTCAAGGTGAGTGCGGGGCCCTGGGCGGGAGGACACCGGCCCTGCGCCTTCGGGCGTCTCAGCTGCTGGAGCCAGGGCCCCAGAAAGGGAGGGGCGGGGACGTGCCCGCGACCCCGCGGCTAGAGCCCAGCAGCCGAGCCACAGGCGCTTGCGGTCTCTTTGCGCGCTCCGGCCGGGGACTTCGGCGTTCCTTCTTGGATGCACCCGACACGGACGACTTTTAGAGGATTTGGCCCCTCCACCCTTGGGGAGCCCTGCGGAGAGATGTTGATGCGGAAACGGGCGGATGGGGCTTCGCTCTTCCCCAGCCCGGATCCCTCGGACACAGCCCTGCGGGCAGCGGGGCAGAGGAGCCCCGGGACCAGGGCGAGGACACCGGAGGCGGGGTGCGGAGGGTGGAGAGGGCCTACCCTCCTCTCAGAGGAGCAGCACCCCTCCTTCTGCACTGCTTCAGAAACACTTCCTGCTCACACCGTCAACTCCCGGCTTCTGAAATTTTACACCGGGAGGCTCTAGGCCGGGATCGGGGGCCTAAACGAACCCTAAACGGTTGCGGCCGGGATCCCGAATGTCAGGCAGAGACTGGGGGCGCTCCCACCCCTGGCAACCCCCAGTCATTCAGAGGAGCTTTTTCTCTTTGCTGGGGAGTAGGCGACTGTTTCATTTTCATTTTTTTAAGGGGGCAGCGAGATGAAACGAAAACGCCTTGGTTTTCCCCTAAACCTCTCACAGCTGCCGTGAGAAAGGGCAAGGCAGGAAGGGCCAGCGGCTGGGGGTGGCGGGTGCCTGAGGTGGCTGGAAACAGCGGCTCCTGGCAGCTGAGGCCGCCCTTGGTCCCATTAAGACGACTCCAAATTGGAAAAAGGGATGAGTGGCTCTTTGAGGTCTCCCGGGTGACATCTTAAAATACCAGTGGGGAAAATCTCCCGGGGAGAAGGGGGAGGGGGAAGCCCGTGTGACTTTAATCCTCAGATCGGAGGTTTTACTGTCACTTGGAGCTTAAAAGGAATCTTTGAAATTAAAAGAAGACAGGATGTTGACAGGAAATCTGGCCTTTTTAATCAGACCCCAAACATTTTCTCCTTGAAATTTTTACCATCTGGATCCCTAGTCCCTGCACGCGGTGGCCACGTTTAAATGGCTGTGACTGCCTTTGCAGTCTGATTCCTTTTCAAAAGGCATCTGCCTCCCCATGCTCCTTGGGATGGGGGCGTGGGGGAGACTTATTAGGGGGGCATCTCCACCCCCATCCTGCAATTCCCAGCAGGTGCATCCTCCTGCTATCAAAAGCCCCTCTCTCACTTTAAAGGGGGTTTCTGGACAAACCCCTCTGAAAACACCAGTTTGTTTTGCATTTTGCATTTTCCCTGCATAACGAATTCAGGCTCTGCAGAGGCAGATAAACTGGGCCTGGGCTGCATTTCAGGGCCACATTTTGTACCCCAAAGGGCTCTGGCATTAATTGAATGTGGGGAGCAGTCCCGTTATTATTGATGATATTATTTTCATTTAGAGACTTGGTTGCTAGGAGCGTGTTGATTCCTCTTTTGCTCAAGCCGAAGGGAAGAGAGGAACTGCACCCCACAACATACTGCCTGCGCTCATTCACTGCTTTCGCTTAGATTAAATTTCATTGAAAGGATAAATTGTTCAGGACGTGACTTAGCCAGTTGATCTAGGATTTGGGTGTGGAAGGTAGAGATTTTGTCCTTTGATTTTTGTTGTATTGGGGGGCAGGTCGCTCTTGTTTTTAACCTCTTCTCCAACCCGCATTTGAAAAATCTGCAGTGCGCCTGGGACCTAGGGGAGCTGCCCGCCCAGCTCCTCCCCTTCTTTCCTTGGCCTCCTCTACCTTCCTAAGCTGTCCCCCTGCCCCCATGCCCTCAGGTGGTGGCTCTGGGGGACGTGCCAGATGGAACGGTGGTGACCGTGATGGCCGGCAACGATGAGAACTACTCCGCTGAGCTGCGCAACGCCTCAGCCGTCATGAAGAACCAGGTGGCCAGGTTCAACGACCTTCGCTTCGTGGGCCGCAGTGGGCGAGGTGAGCGGGAGGGAGACCGCGCCAGCCCAACTTTGGCAACGGCAAAGGCGGGGAGAAGGAAGCTGAGAGCGAGGTCTTGGGGTCCCTGTGGCAGCCCCAGAAACAGGTCTTCAGGGCCAGCTCTGTCGAAAACAGCGGTTTGGAACCCCTTAGGGTGTTACAGACCCTTTTGAGGATGTGAAGAACGTTAGGGTCTTTTGCCGGAAAAGACACAACTTTCTTCCCATTTCTGGGGTTTACTAACTTGTGAAGTCTTCCACACCTCCCCTCTTTCCCGGTTAAGCACCCTTGTCTCACAAAGGTGCTGGGAGAAGATAGTAGACTATCACTGTCTTCAGAATGGGGCCTCGTCAGTCTTTTTTGGCAGGATGCTTCGAGGCTGATTTAGACAAATCCTTGGTCTTTAGGTCCCCAGCGCCCCAGCCAGTCTCCCCACTGGGGTGGAATCTCCCCCACACTTTGAGGCTGCCTCTCCCCAGCTGCGGTCTCCTGAAGCCACAGTTTCACCAGTTCTTCGAGCCTTAAGGTGGTTTAGAAAAGAAACGAATGCAGTGCAGGATGCTGAATGTTGGAAAGCATAGCTTGAAGCCTGCCGTCTCCCACCCTAGAATCATGGCTGGTGTGCCACCCTGCCTGTCTGATCTTCCTCAGGCAATATGAAGGAAGGCGGGACCAGACGCCGCTGTGGCTGCTGCCAGGGGCTGTTGAGTGGGAGGCTGCTGGGACCTGAAACCCGTCATCACTTCTGGGTGGAGAAGTTCTAGAACCCCTGCCGGGGTGAAATGGAGACTTGAGGGCTCTCTGGCCCTTTAAGACCAGCCTGCTGAAAAGGGGGGAGTGTCCTTCCCAAGCACCAGCCGGCCCCTCCCGCTTAAGAAAGTGAGCTAGGTTCCCTCTGCTTCCAGTTGCGACAGAGGCGGAGGCAGAATGGTACTTTTCATCACCAATAAACAAGACCTGCTTAAGGTTTTAGTTCCCTCTGAGCCGCCAGTCCTGCTCGGAAAAGGGCATCTGGGCACCATTTTTTCCTCTCCAGCCGCTCAGTGTATACATACAAATGTCAAACATATTTTGACTTTTCAGCATTAATTAAAACCAGGGCATTATTTGCATGTAATAACTGTTTACTTGTTACTTTTTATGAAACTGAAATAGTTTACATTCTTTCAAACATTTCCTGTTCCTGTTGGCTCCCTTCCCCACGCCCAGATTTCTTTCAGACGTTGCCCTTAACTGGTTGCAGGTTGATGGATGGAAAATGTTTGCTTTTATGAATTAAGCTTTCATTGCTGCTCCTAATTAGTCTTCAAGCCCCTTTTGTCATCCCCAATCTCTCAAGCCTTTTGCAACTTAATCCCAGCCCCAGCCCTGAGTGGAGAGTCGCTCGCCGCTGGCTGGTGGTAGCTTGCTTGGATGCAGTTGGACGGCGGGGTGGTGGCCAGGTCCGCAGGCCCAGATGGCGGTGGCGAGGGAGACCCCCTACAGCTGCAGCAGAAGGGGAGGTCGGTCTTGGGAGCCCAGTGAAGCACCTACACCCTCTTCTGGGAGGTGAACTCCGGAAAGCGAAGAGACGGTGATTCTGCGTTACTGAGACCCTGCCTGGCCCTTCTGCTGCTGAAAACAATTTCTTTGTGGTATTTATACCCACAGACCCGCACCCACCCTGCAAGGCCCACCGGGAGGGAGATAGGTTTCCAAAGCATTGTGTAGCAGCGTGTTCCTGGAGCAGGCAAGGCTGAGGCTGGGGTCATGGCTCTGGGAGATGCAGGAGGCTGGGTCTATGAGGCATCCTCACAGCCATTCTCTTGCCAGTCTCAGTGGTCCTGGGAGGCAGAAGAGGCCTGAGTGGGCGCTCCGATGCCCGTGGAACTTGACGGGACTTTCAGACCTTGGAGGCTCATGGTCTTCAACAGCCTGGGCTCTACAACCAGCCGACCTGGATTTCAGTTCCAGCTCTGCCAGTGACTTGCTGGATGATATTGGGCAAATGGCTTAACCTCTCTGTGTCTCTGTTTCATCGTCTGTAACATGGGGATGATAATGTTACCTACCTCGTGGGATTTTTGTGAGCATCAAGGAGACGGGTACTAGCATATCAGTTGGCACATGCTGAGAGCTGGATACAGGTCAGAGATTTTGTTACTTCAAATGCCTGGGACTGGAGGAGATCTTTGCAGTCCCTTTGAATGGTGACAGTCACTGATTTTCTGATTATGGTGTGGTTTGGGCGGGGGTGGGGGAAACCCAGAAAGTGTGAAGTGTCGAGTGGGAGAAGTGGAGGCGGCTGGCAGTGAGATAGGAGGACACAGGGGTCCTGTGGCATGCAGCTCCGCATCTGCCGTGCCCCTCCTGCCCACTGGGAAATTCCCTCTGAGGAACAGATCGGTGTTTGACACAGACAGTTTGGGCCACTTTAGGAGGCAGGACAGGCTGGGGTTTTGGACTCAGAGCCTTTCCCTGCCTCTCTGACTTCTGCCAGAGCTAAGAAACCAGATGGAAACTTCTGCTTGTTTCCTTGCATTTTACTCCTTGAATCTGTCTTAATTCCAAGAAGATAGCTTTCCGTACAAGGCATACGCACGATACCACCCCAGAGCTCTCACGATAAGCCTGAAGGTGTAAACCAAAAGAAGGAAGGGAAGGAAACCAAGTCATTCTCCTGCAGTGATTAGGGCCAAGGTCCCCGCCCTGCCGGCCGCAGTGCCCCTTCTTACAACAAATTTTTGCAGCACGCCCTCTACCATCCTACAATTGAAACGCGCAAGATAACTTAATCTATCCACCTGTGTGCATATTCAAAATCTATATAATTCCATAGCTATAATGGAGAGAAAAAGGAAAAGTAACTTATAATGATGTATCTATTTGAATATGTAAATGTTGGGGCGAGATGACAGACACTGTGAGGTGGATGGGTGTTTGCACCTCTAGCTGAAGCCCCGTGACCCCTGCGGCCGACCCGACAGGCCAGGTGTACATGACTCAAAGTCTGAACGTGGCACTGCCGTCAGTGACATGATTCGCTGAAGCTGTGAGCAATTCTTGGCAAAATTCTGAGCAAAATTTTTTAAAAAAAAGAATTGTCTTCCCTCCCAGAAAGTTCAGTACATATCAAAAGAGTGTAAAAACTTTTTCCTTGTTTTATCTAAAACTGAGTTAGGCTCATGGCTCAGAGAATCTACATAAGCAAGTTTTTCCCACACGGGAAGAGTGAATAGTTGATTGCCCTGTGCAGTGCTAGACATTTGCATCCCCCCCTGCCTTCCACATCCCACCTCTTGAGGACCATGCAGCACACATCCCCAAAATGCTGTCTAGGAGGGGGCCACTGGCCTAGGTAAAGATGAAAACAACGTGACTTCCTGAACTGTCATGACCTGGTGAAAAAGAAACCGTAGTGTGTGGAGACAGATTTGGGAGCCAACGTGTAGGTGCAGGCTTAGGGGGACCACTGGTGGGGGAGGAGTGGATGGCTTCCTGGTCGACATTGAACAAATCCAGAGGCCCCCAGAGATGTCCCCTCCCGCTGTCCATGAGGCCCCAGTGAGTGGGGCTTGTCCCACAGGAACCCAGGCAAAGAGAGACAGGGACTTGCCCAAGGGCGCACTGCCAGACCCCGCTGTGTCTGCTGCTCCATCCAGGGACCCAGGTCCTGTGGGGACGCCTACGGCCACTCTCAGCCCCAAGGAGCAACTATTTCCAGACAGGACTTCTCCGCCTCCTACCAGGGCCAGTGGGAGCACCTTGATTTGCAATTCCTGGGCTCCCAGCTGATTGAGAGTTTGCCCGGGGTTCCTGCACAGTTGTCCACCTCCTTTGTCCTCTCAGCTTCCTGCTCTAAGAGAGTGGAGAGGTGGGCGGATGGGTTTGCCGCCAGGTGGAGAGAGAGGTGATGGGCGCTCAGGGAGACAGCTTTCCCCACCTGTGGTTCGTGGGACCCCTGCCTCTTGTGGCACCTGACACTTGCCCCTCCCTCCCACTCCTGCTCCCAAGTGCCAGCCCCTCCCTTCCTCCCTCCCTGGTCTCTGTGGGTACCTGGGAGGGGTGGTGTCAGGCCTGGAAACTGGGAGGAAGCTGTTAAGGTGGGCTGGTGACCTCAGGGCAAGCCTGTGGTTTGCTGCCTGGTGGGGGCTCCTCACTCCCCAGGAGTAGGTGCTTAGGGTCGGTGCGAAGGGGCAGGCTCCAGTACATTCTAACCTTCCTGGGCACTCTGCCTGGATACTGTGTGACCTGGTCAACTCATTGCCCCTCTGTGAGTCTCAGTTTTCTAATCTGTAAAATGGGAGCAGTAACCTCTGCCCTTAATTCATTTAACAAACATTTATTGAGCACCTACTATATGCCAGATGCTGTCCTAGGGGACATAGCAGTGAACAAGACAAAAGTTCTGGCCCCCAGGGAGCTTATAATCTAGTAAAGGGAGACAAAATAAAATAAATAAGTAGGTAGATTATTAGAAGTAATAAGCATTAGGAGGAAACTCAAGCAGATTGAGTGGGAGTGGGAAGGTCTGTGACGCTTCAGAGTGAGCTTCTTAACCTTTCATTACCCCATGGACCCCTTTGACAGTCTCAGAATTGTGCTTTTAAAGAATGAAATAAAATACAAAGGATGGCAATGAAAACCAATTATATTAAAACATAGCAAAACGTTTTTAAAAATTGTGATAAATGCGCTGCCTTGTTAGCTTGTTAAATAACAAGATCTAGCAACGGGTTTGATGACGACCGTGACTTTGAAGTTGTGACGAGCATGAAAGATATTTAAAGAAATCTGCAACGTCTGTAATGTGATATGTAAATATGTGTGACGTCTGTTGGTGACAAGGTCACAGGGACCGCTGTAATGCCTCTGTGGTTTGTTGCCTACGTTCATACTTAAGAGAGATGCTAAATTTCAGCTAGAGGCTAGGGACAATACATTTGTCATTTTTTTCTTTTCCTGTCCCAGTTTCTGAGCCCGCTCAATTCTAAGAGGGATGCCAAGTTAAAAATGCCTCCTTAAAAAAAAAAAAAAAAAAAGCCTCCTTTAGATAAAGTGAGCAGGGAGGGCCTCACTGGAAAGGTGACTTTTCAGTGATGACCTGAAGGAAGGAAGGTGAGAAATAGAGCACTCCAGGGAGCTGGCAAGTGCGGGGCACAGGGGCCCATCCAGCCCTGGGCTGTCAACCTCAACTACCCAGCGGCTTGGCACCCTGCGGTACCAAGGAGGTGACGGAAGGGTCAGAGGCTCAGGGACCCCTGGAGAGGGCCTTACTGGTTGGGGGAAGGATCCAGGAGGGAAAAGACCTCAGAGTGAGGGGAAGCAGTAGGGGGGAAGGAGGGTCCCAGGAGGGGTGGGGCCTGGAGCGGGAGGCCTTTGCACTTCCTGTTTCCAGAAAGCATGGAAAGCGCCCCTGTGGTCTGAGTGAGGGCCAGGTGGGTGTCTGGCCCAGAGCTCCAGGTCGGGAGTGGGTTGCATTTCCACCCCTGCCTCCAGCTGGCAGCTCTGGCAAATCCCTCCAGAGAGGCCCCACTCTTCCCCAGTTTGAGTCACACCTCAATTTAAACCCCTTCTGTCCCCCTACCCCCTTACATCCCCCCAGTCTCAGAAGCCCTTGGGTTCCTGGGTGTGGCCCCGGGAGCCTGGCTGGTTTTCTTTTGTGCTGGGTTGTCCTCTTTCTGAGGCTGGAGTTTTCCCTCCATCACCGATCAACAAGTACCAGCCATGCTAAGCTACCGTTTCTCACACCCCGCCGCCCCCCCCCCCCCCAGCTTTCATCTCCTACTTGTGAAGTGGGAATATGGAATCAGGCCTGCCTGCCCTGGAGATGTGTTGGGAGGACGGGGACAGCCCTGGGGGGACACAGGTGCACAGGGCCATCAGCCCCTGCCCTCGGGGAGTCCCCGGGCCTGTAACTGGGGACCAGAGACAGGGGTGCTCGGGGGCAGGGCAGGAGGAGGCCAATCTGACTTGAGGATCAGCGAAGCTCTCCCCACACCCCTCCCCAGCCTCACACGCATGGAGACTTTGATGCTGGTAGAGAACAGGGCGGGAGAGGGGACTCTCACTTCAGTAAAGGTGCTGGGAAAATTGGGGTGCCCTTTGAAGAAAAACCCAACCAGTAAACCCCCCGAAGAATCAAAGAATTCAACGTGGAAGGTAGAGAGGATGGTGTTGATTGAAGGTAACCTTTCTAAACACAAAATGACAGGAGAAATCACAAGCAAGAGGTAGAACTGAAAATGCAAATCAGCTTGTGTCAGAAAGCGAAATGTAAAGGCCAGTGGAGTGGGAAACCGACTGCCGCAAACAGGACAGGAGAGTGTTAACAAGCTTGATAGAGTGATTTTTCCTTAAGGCATTGAAACCTTAATAGAAAAGTATGAAAGCCCATGAAGCAGTGATTTGTGTTGGATTAGGATAGATGATAAACATATAAAAAATTTCAGTCTCACTAGTAATAGAACAAAGGCGACAAAGTCAAGAGTGTTTAAGAGATCTTTCCACCTTGATAGATGAGGTCACGAAGATGCTGACAGCATCACGGTAGACTCGGGCCCACACCAATCACGACGATCCTCTCCAGAGAGCCATCTCACCGGAGAGATTAATGCCCCTGAATCCCTCCCAACCCTCTGACGCGGTGAAATCACTCACCGCTTCTTGGAATCTATTCTAAGGAAGTAAGCAGAGATGTAGGCAAAGATTTTTATAAACAGAAGGCCATTTTCGTTTTATTTTACATGGTAAAACAAAAATGATGATTTTAAAAGTTTTCTCCCGTCTCAGGAATTTTGAATGGAGACTTTGGAGCCAAATGTCTATCTAAAAATAGAACAGAGCTCTGGAAATAACAGTTGTGTCTACAAATGAAATGTCTGCAGTTCCCAGATCAGTCCTTTTTCAGCCCCAGCTGCACACGCCAATAAGCAATTAGCAGCCAGGTAACACCCAAGAGTAAGGAGGTGGATAAGTCAAAGGTGAGGCTTCCAGGAGTTGAAATGTTTTGCAGCCATTAAAAATGAAGTTTATGAAGAATTTTTAATGACATA
Organism: Aethalodelphis obliquidens; assembly: GCF_003676395.1. Lineage (NCBI taxonomy): Eukaryota > Metazoa > Chordata > Mammalia > Artiodactyla > Delphinidae > Aethalodelphis > Aethalodelphis obliquidens. Next base: position 33,497,357 of record NW_020837953.1, read on the forward strand.
AGTGCTTATGGTGTGATGTTAAGTGAACAAAAAAGAGGGTACGGAAATACTTATTTTAGTGTCATTGCAACTATGTAAAAACACACACTCGCCCAAAAAGGGTTGCAGGAAAGAACACCCAAATAAATGTTAATAGTGTTTATCTCTGGCTAGTGGAACTGTGGGTGATTCTTTTTTCTTCTTTTTTATATGTTCTGTGTTCTCAAAGTCTTCTATAAAGATCACTAATTATTTTCATGAAAAAAAAAATATGTACTCATCTGAGCTCCCCACCCCCAAATCGCAAGGGTCTCTAGGTAGAAGGAACAGCACAAACAAAGGCCAAGAAGCAGGGAGGAAGCAAGCCAGGGTGGCCAGAGCGTGGGGCAGGGGAATGTGGTAAAGTTGGTGCCAGACCTCCTGGGGCCTTGAATGCCAACCCCAGCAGCTTGAATTTTACCCAGAACCCTATCTTCTGCCCAGGTTCAAAGTAGAGAGACCTGCTCCTTCTGGAAGATTAGGGCTTCAGGGTGTTGTGAATAGCTCCAGGTGCCAACCTCTTCTTTATTCCCCACTCCCCCCAGGGAAGAGTTTCACACTGACCATCACCGTGTTCACCAACCCCACACAAGTGGCCACCTACCACCGAGCCATCAAGGTGACTGTGGATGGACCCCGGGAGCCCAGACGTAAGTGCCGGAGCCACTCAGCCCCCTGGGTCGGGGAGGAGGGCCCAGCGGGGGAAGGGCGGTCGCCGAGGTCAGACAGATGGCACTGGATCCTGGGAGCGGTGGCGGACGGCAGTCCTCCGCTCCACACCCCCGCCCCGACCATGTGCCTGTGCTTAGCCCGGGCTGTAGGAAGCCATTCTGGGAAGAGGAGATGACTGAACCAACCTGACCTGCCCTTGGCTCCCTGTACCCCAAGGGATGACTGCCCACTGGGGGCCGGCTGGGGGAGTATGGATTTGCAACCTTTAAGGAAAGGAAAAGGATGGGTGTGTGTTGTGTGTGTGTGTGTCTGTGTGGTGTGTGTGTGTCTGTGTGGTGTGTGTGATGTGTGTGTGTGGTGTGTGTGGTGTGGTGTGTGTGGTGTGGTGCATGTGTGTGTGTGTGTGTGTGGTGTGTGTGGTGTGTGTGGTGTGGTGTGTGTGTGGTGTGTGTGTGTGAGGGTGGAGGTTGGGCCAGCTTTGCTCTACTCCACCCCAGCTTCCTCTGCCAGTGGCGGAGGGAGGGAGCCATCAGAAGTAGGGGCTGCTCGGGCTGCAAGGCCAGATCCCCTCCTTGGAAACGTTCTTTGAGTCTTAGCATGTGACTTAAGTCACATAGAGCCCAGACACTCTGACCCCAGGACCCACATCTTGAGATCAGGAATGCAAATTTGATTCTGCAAATATTTATTGAGCACATATTCTGTGCAGGGAGCCCTGATCCGTGCACTTTAGCATCAAAGAAAGTTTGTGTTTCATTGCTTCTGCCTGCTGAATGACCTAGAGTTTGCAGATTCAGACTGGGGAAACTGGAGGGGCAGCTGCCACAGTGGGCCTGAGGCCTGTGTTCCCTGAATGAATGAGTGAAACAAAGAAGCAGCTGGTCATTGCTGGACTGGCTGCTTCCTGAGCTCTGAGCAGAGCTCTTGTGTGGACTGGCCCCCACTCACGGCATGCTCATGCCTGGTGTATTGAGAGCTGCCGTGTCCTTCTCTTTGTAACTGTGGCCCTTTACAGTTTAGAAAACCCTCTCACATTTATTGTCTCATGGGATCCAGAACCAAAGGGTCACTAGTTCCAGGGAGGAGAGAATCCAGCCCTGGGGATGTTGAGAACCTGACCAGGGCGTCACACTGTCTCAGGTGCAGGGAGGCGCCAGTCTTCCCAGAGGCAGCCTTCAATTCCAGTTCCAGGGCTAAGTGGGCCTGAGGCAGGAGGCTGAGAATGGGGTGTGGCTGTACCAGGGCAGCGCCAGTGAGGGCCACCCAGGCCTGGCTCCCCATCTGTCCAGTTCCTGGGCCCACTCCAGTACCTGGCCACTTGGGAAAGGCTCAGAGCTGGGCCCGGTGGCCCTGGAAGAGTTTCCCTGTAGGCCTCTCAGGGCCACACCTCCTCCACCCTGCCTCGGGTTCCTGAACCTGGTGATCAGGCCCAAGTTACTCACCTCCCAGCTGGCACCTGCCCTGGCCAGATTCCTGCTGAGTCCTTCCTGCTGGGATTGGATGTGGATGGGTCCATGCCCCTGGTCTTGGACTTTGTGGCTCCCTTTTGGGCTCAGTTTTGTCATCTGTGAACTGGGTCAGTGACCCCAAGAGTCTCAAGGTGGTGATGGCTGGGAAGCCCTTGTGAGCCATAAGCCCTTGGTGCAGAGAGCAGATTCTGAACCAGCTTGCCTGGCTTGGAGACCTTGGGCAAGGTCTGATCTCTGTGGGCCTCAGCTGCCTCCTCCAGGAAGTGGGATGATACCACCCAGCCTGCAGGCCTGGAGATCAGTGATGGCTTGTGGATAGCATCTGGCTGTAGCAGAGGGTCCTTGTGAGTCTCTGTATCTGTGGTATTCTCTTATCCCTGGTACCTGGCACCCCCTCTGTACTCCCACCACTAGCACCGTTAGCCGATGGTGAACCTTTCTTGGTCGGCAGCAGGGTGGCTGCTGAGAAACGCAGGCCATAGTAATAGAGGTATCAGGTCTCCGTTGAGGGAGGTGGTATCGTACTCGAAGTCTCCAGGGGCAGAATCAGGACGAATGGGAGCCGCGGTTGGGCTCAACGTGATGATGAGCTGTTAGGAGCCACTCCACGAAAGAGTGAGCACCCACTGTGTAGAGGCAGAGGGCGCTGGGAGCTTCGGGGGAAGGCACCCAGGGACCGGCCAATGCCTGGAATCCCTCAGAACCCTCCACGTTCAGCCCTGCCCAGCTCAGAGCAGCTGCCCACCCTCCCCAGCCGAGGCCACTGGCTAAGGGTGGAGGCTCAGCCCTACCCTTGGAAGCCCCCGGTCAAGTCCTTGCCTGCTCGTCTCTCCTGAGGTCCCCCAGTCATGAGACAGCCCCTTCTCGGGGTGAGCTGGTAGGGGAAGGGGTGGCATAGGTCGAGGCAGCAAGAGGAAGGGAAAGAAATCAGGAGCGGAGAGAAGCTGGAGTCAGAAGCAAGGCGGTACGGGCCAGATCAGTGACTGGAAACAAAATCTTAGCAGAGGCTCATTTACAGAAAAGAGTAGATGTGGGTGGCGGCACATCTCCCAGTCTCCCATCTGAGCACCTGCTTGCTCTTCCCCCTGCCCGGCCCCCAGGGCAGGTCTCACCTGCACCCTGGGTTCCAGCCCCAACCTGCCCTTCACTCTGCGACCTTGGACAAATCTTCCTCCTTTCCCAACTTCCGTTTCCCCACCTATAAGTGGTCAGAGGGCAGCTCAGCTGCTGCTGGTCAACGAGCACTCCCTGTGTGCCAGGCCCTGTGCAGGGCCTCTTTTTTTTTTTGCCGTGCTGCACGGCATGTGGGATCTTAGTTCCCCAGCCAGGGATAGAACCTGCGTCCCCTGCATTGGAAGCGTAGAGTCTTAACCACTGGACCACCAGGGAAGTCCCCCGGAGTCTCTTAATGGATCCTCGACAACCCCAGGAGGAGACAGGCCAGGAGACCGAGCCACTTGCCCAAGGGTGAGCTTCGGTGCACCGCAGGGGCTCCAGCCTGGGGCTCAGGGAGACAAGGGCCGCTCAGAAGGGCCTTCCTAGCTCAGTGTGCTCGTCTGTAAGATGGGGATGGTATTAGCTTCTGCTCCGGGGAGTTGTGAGCTTTACGTGAATTACAGCTGCCTGGCCTGCAGGAGGTACCCAACAACCCTGATGGATTGTCACAGGGTTTCCCTTCGGGGCTTTTCTTCTGCTTTGTGACCCCCGACTCCGTGTGAGGGCTGAGCCTTCCGTGGGGAGGGGTGGGAGCAGAGGCTGGTCCCGGGAGCCGGGGAGAGGCGCCTGCAGATCCCCGAGGCCCGGCTGTGGGTTCTGTGGCCAGGTCGTTCCCCTCCGCTGCCCTGCAGAGCGTGCCCAGTCTGCAGCCAGGTGGCCGGCTGGGTTTGAAGGCTGGCTTGGTGGCTTCCTGCCTGTGTGGCCTTGGTTTCTGAGGTTCTCGGTGCTGGTGTCCCTCAGAGTCACCGGGGGCTGGTAAAGAAGCAGTGGAGCAGGATCCAATATACGGGGCAGCAGGCGGTGTAGCGCCTGGCGAGCCTGGGGTAGACTGCAGCGTGGGAACTGCTCACCCTGTCTCCCAGGCTTAGCAGGTGCCGTAGCTGAGAGGGCAGGACACAGGTTCTCCATGCTGCCTGAGGCCATGGGCCGGGGGCTGTTCTGACATCTTGCCTGAGGGCCCTTTCTTCCCCAAAGTGTACATGGGATGGTTTCAACAAATATTTTTCTGGGTACCGACCAGAATCAGGTACCGACCTGGTCTGGGTACCGACCAGTATCAGGCACTATTCTAGAAGCTAGGCACACTGCAGTGAACCAACAGATGGGCTCTGGCCCTCTTGGGTCTCACACACTAGGGGTGGGGAGAAATGGTAAACCATGCTATGGTCACCATGGCCCACGAGGCCCAACCTGATCTGTGCCCTTTACCCCTTGCCTTCCTCTCTGACACCCTTCTCCTTACTTACCCAACTCTGGCCACCTTGGCCTCCTGACCAGTCTTCAAACTGGGCAGCTTCACACTTCTGCCTCAGGGCCTTTGCACTGCTGTTCCCTCTACCTGGGACACGCCTCCCCCAACAACCCCAGACGTGTGGCTCGCTGCTTCCCACCTTGCAGTCTTTACTCACACTTCTCAGTGAGCCCTCCCCTGACCACGCTGTTTTAATCAAACACACAGGCATCCCCCTCTCGCCCTTACACTTCCCGGCTTTCATTTTACTTATCACCTCCTAAGATGCTATATAGTTCACTCATTTATTTCACATATTTTTCATCTCCCCTGTCTACTATATATGCTCCATGGTGGGGGTTCTTTGCTTTGCCAGACATTGATGTAGACCCTGGAACACGGACATGAGCACTTAGTAGGTGCTCAGTAAATATTTGTTGAATAAATGAACGAGGTAAACAGATGATTAGCTAGTTTAATTTCAGGTAGTGAGAAGCCCTGCAAAGAAAATCTAAGCTGGGGGTTGGGGGGGGAGCAGTGGAGAGTGCAGGGCGGGGACCCACAGTGGGAGGGGGACAGGGGAGGCCTCCTGAAGAGGTGACATTTGAGCAGAGGCCTGAAGGAGGTGAGCAGACAGCCACTGGGGCTGCTGGGGGCAGGAGACGACATGGGCAGGAAAAGTGACCCTGAGCCTGCAACTTTAGGACTGTGGCCGTCCTGAAGTTGCCACAGTTCTGTCCTCAGCTCCAGGTGGGATTGGAGGGATGCCCAGCTTGAGGAGAGGCAACTGCTCCTGGCCCCTGGCTCCCAGGACCCCACGCCCCCAGAGGGAGTGCACCCAGCAGGTGGGAAGGGGTTAACCTTGGACCTCCCCGGTTCCCCTAATCAACCCCAGGCCACTGGAAGCCCCAGTTGTGCCCCTGGGAGAGCCGCTGGCCCCCCACCCGCCTGGTTCCTTGCCTAGCCACCGACTGGCTTTCATCTGCTCACAGGGGGCCAATTCACGGCAGACCACCTGGGGCTCAGCCCCCATCTACGACTCTGCTCGGCTGTTAGGAACCAGGGGTAAATCTCCTGACAGGCCGCAGAGCGGGCCTTGGGCCCGGGTGCCCCACCCCACGGCTGGACAGACAGTGGCTGCTGTGTATGGGATGTGGCCGCACCAGGGCCAGGCCGGGCAGCCGAGGAGGTGGCCAAGTGGCTTCCGATGGGAGAAGGGCCCCATGGCTGGAGCCCACATTGTTGCCTGCAGACCACGCTGCTCCTGGGGCCCCGCCCAGCTCTGTTTCTCCCCGCTCCCTGCTCCCTTTGGCCTCCTGCCCCCCTCACCCCACCGCGGCAGGACACTGAGCTGGCCTCCTGCCAGTCGGGCCTCACTGCCAAGGAACCCAGCTCTGCTCTCTTGGAGGTCTTGGGAAGTCAAGACCTTAGCAGCTGAGCTCCATGCAACACGCTGACCAGTCCAGGTTTGACCTTGACCATGTGCCTCCACTTTCCCATCTGTAAAATGGTTGTGATGATAGCGGCCTCTCGGAGGATCGTGGCCCTTGTAGACGACACGCGTGGCCTGCCTGGCACAGTGCTTGGCACGTCGTAGATGTCTGCTCAAGCGATTGCCACTCTCATCACGGGGGCTTGTGTCAGGCCAGCGTGAAGGCAAGGGCGTGGCCCTGATGGCCCCTGGATTTCCCCCTGAAGCACCAGGTACCTGGCAGGTGTGGGGACCCGGTGCTGGCCCGGTGCTGAGAGATGCCGGGTGAGTCACCCACCTGGCTGGGCCCCAGCATTCCTCCCCCAACTTTTATCCTTCTCACACACCTGTGAGGCTGGGCCCTCCCACTGTCCAGATCCATTGAGGAGGGGTTGTAAACCCAGAGTGCCGTCCTTGAGTGCCACGGCCAGGTGGGCTGTTTAATTCTCCCGGCCTGTCCCCAGACTCAGGAGTTAGAGTGTGAGCTCCACTTCACAGGTGACACAGCTGTGGCCCAGTGGGTAAGAGCTGCCTGGGACAGGCCTGGGCCGCTGGGTCCTAGAGGGTCATAAGTGAGGATCGGAGCAGGTGCCGTCCCACGGGCTGTCAGTGAGTTGAGCCCAGGCGCCGCAGGCAGACAGGCAGCCCAAGCGAGGTCCAGAGGGCCAAGGTGGGGCCGTCCCCAGGCAGTCCCCCTCCTCTGCACAAAGTGCTCTACCTTGAAACACTTGGGGCCTGTCCTCCAACTCATCCTCAACTCAGAGGTTAGACACTATGATAACCACTTGACAGCTGTGGAAACTGAGGCCCAGAGGAGCAGAGGGACTTGGTGGGTTAGAGCAGGGTGTGATTAGAGGGTTGGACGCTCAGCACTGAGCTTCCAAGCAGGGCAGGGCTCCTGGTGGAGTCCACTGAGACCCTCTCATCTTCTTCTTTCCAGGCCTGTAATCCTGCACCTGCTCTGGGCCCTGGGCCCGGGCTGGGTCCTAACACCCATTGTTTGGAGCCCCTGACTTTTCAAACCCAGGCTCCTTTCCTACAAGATGGGCTCCGGGAAGACAAGGTGGCCAGGTGCCTCTATGTGACCTCGAGCATGTCCCTGGCCTTCACTGAGCCTCAGTTTTCTCACCTGTGAACTAGGGACAGTGGTAGACCCCCTCATGGGGGTAATGCAGGTGAAACAAGGCAGAGCGTGTCAACCGCTTAGACAGTGGAGTGGAGGAAGCACTGAGTAAGTGTCGGCCACTGTTTTTCTTTCCGTTCCTGCTAGCTACTGCTCTTAGCCTGCAAGGTGCTGGGAGAAGGGGGCTTCCTGGAAGAGGCAGAGAATAAATACTAGAGAAACCCTGGGAGCAGCAGCAGCAGGAGGCGGTGATGGGGGTGCCCGTGGGGGGCTCATCCTGGCCAGTGGCTGAGTCTTGCAGTCTTAAGTCAGGGACTTTCAAAGCTAGAGGGGCCTCAGTGAGCAGTGTGTGCAGATGGGAAACTGAGTCCCAGCATGAAAGGGCTGGGCCCCTGCTGACCTAGTGAGCTGGGCCAGGGCTCCCCACCCAGATCTCACTGTGGGCAGCCGAATGAAAGAGGTCTATTCTGAAGGCACATCTTCTTTCCTCAGGCACAGGGAGTTCCGCTCTGCTCCCAGTGTGAAGGCCCAGGCCCCGTGGCTCTGAGACTCTGTGGCGCCCTGGCCACGTGGAGTCATCTCAGCTCCCCTTTGCCCCTCCTGGGCCGTGGCTCCAGCATTCCACAGCAACAAGGAAGCAGTTCCCCAAGTGCTGTTAAAACTCCTCCTCCAGGAAGTCTGCCCTGCGTGAAGGCAGAGCAGCATGTGGTGGGAGCGTGGGCTCTGGGACCACATTACCTGATTTATATCCCAGACCAACCGCTTAGTGTAGGGCTCATCTTGAAGCCTCAGTGGCCCCATCTGTACAATGGGACCAAAAGGGAAGTGTCAGGAGAAAGAGCACTGGACTTGGAGTCGGGGTCTGGGTGCCGACGCCAGCTCCGCTGTCCTGGCTTTGTGTCCCGGACAGGACTTAGCCTCCTGGCCTCCGTGTCCTGGTCTCTGTGTGGGGATGATGATCCTGCGTCCCTTGGCACAGGCTGGGGTAGAAGTGACCGTGCAGATGGTGGGGCCCCAGGTGGGTGGAGAGCGTCCGGTCACCTTATTTGGCCAGCACCACGACCTGCGAGGGCACCACGATGCAGACACCGTGGCTCGGGGTGGGTGGGGGAAAGGGGTGAGGCCACCAGGCGGCAGAGCCCATCCTCGGACCCAGGCTGGCTGCGAACCCCTCCCTCCTTCCACTGGCCCAGAGGAGTATCTCTAGACACATAGTGCACAGTGTGACTCAGAAACGGGACTTTATTAGCCAGTGGCGATAACGAGGCCTGAGGTTTTGTACCAGCTTTCGTGTAACCCCACTGGCTCACTTCAAGCTTGTGGTTGACTAAGACCTCCAGATCCTCTGCACCTGAGCTGCTGTCAGGTCAGTCTGCGGTCTCCAGATCTATCCAGCCGGCTTCCTGCCTGTTGAGATTGTTCCGACTTCATTCATGCCCCAGCTCATCCACATTGCCTTGCCATTTTCAGTGGCCTCGGCAGCCAGGGCAACAGCATTTCCTCCAAGGCCGATCAGGACTGAGGCCAGGCCGTCCGGCACTTCCCTAGAGACCACGTCCTGAGGGGTATACATGAGCCAGTCCTCGATGGCTAAGGTTAGACAACCAACCAGCAAATGAAATCCCAAGCTTGGAGGATGCAAACCGGCAGCCCCTGAACAGGACATGTTCTACACAGTGGTCGAGTTATTTTGTTGTTGTTTTCAGTATTTGAATTGCCAACACATAAAATACGGGAGGCTTCACATAAAAGCAGGTTTATGGCTTCCGGTAAACTGGAAGCTCTGGCAACACTGGGTCCACCCCCACCAGGGCACCAGTCAGCTGGACTGGATGGCAACGGCCCCTTCTACGAGGCCCACCCTCTCCAGTCTGCCCCAGGCCCTACGCATCCCATGTGCCTCATTTATGCGACTTGCCCAGCCCCCATAGTCATCTAACCTGGTGGCCCCAGCTCCAGCCAAACTACCCCCAGCCCACGTTTTTCCTGTTGCCAAGGGTCCTGGGAGGCGCAGTGGGGGGCCCGGCTGGGAGCCAGGTGGTCTCATTTTGGCAGCTGGATGTCCCATGGGCTCAGGCCTGGGGCCTCCTCGGAGGGGAAATTGGGTCCCTGGTTCTTGGTGACTTGCTGAGCCCATTGAGGCTCCTGGGACAACCTGTTCCATTTCTAAGGGCTCTCACATGCCTGTTTGAGCTTGTGACAGTGGTGTGTAGCAAGACTAGGGGCCTGTGGGTACCAGAATGCATTGCATCCCCCTTTTGAAAATCAGAAGTCAGGCCCATTCTGAAGTCCCCACCTCTGTCCCCTCACTCCCAGTGGCAGTGAAGAGTCATCTCACACCTTCCAGGCCCCTAGGACACCATTTTCCAAGCCTCAGCAAGCCTGGTGAGGAGTTTTGTTTTACTTCCCGCTACCTCTCTCTCCTTCTTCTTTCTCTGTCAATCTAGAAGATTCCTCGTGTCACTGAAGACCCCAGGACTCAGGCAAGCCTTCCCCTCTCCCTTAGCCCCTCCCCACACTTCTTTTCCAAGGATCCCAAGTCTAAGACATCCTCCCTCTTTCCTCGCTGTGTGACCTCGGGCAAGCCTCTTCACCTCTCTGAACTGCAGTTCCCTTGTCTGTAAAAAGAGGACCAGGCCCACCTGTCTGCCTGGCCTCCTCCCTCAGGGTCAGGTGGAGCCGAACGGGCCAACCTCGGCTGACAGGCTGATCAGGAGAGCCCAGGAATGTCCGGTCCTCTCAGTGAGGAGTCTGTTATAACACAGGGTCTGCCCTGGAGAAATCCCCCGACACAAGGAGGTGTGTGAACAGAGATATTCCTGGGAGTCCTGTATGCAGGGGGATCATTTGGAAGTGAGCTAAGTGTCCATCTGAGAGGAACGGCTGAGGGGACTGCGGCCTCTAGGGGATGTGACGAGCAGGAACGAGGGACACCCACAGGCTTAGTGAGGCCGTCCCGCCCCCACCTGTTGCCCCTCACTGTGCCCCGGGGTGGGCTCCCAAGGTTTTGCGGGAACTCTATTGTTTCTCTGGGGCTGGGTTACTCTCTCCATCTATCAGATAAGGAAACTGAGGTGGCCCCCCAGGTGTGCTACTGAAAGAGCAAGTTAGAGAATGATACAGCCAGGCTGAGACCATTCAAGAAAGTTCTGTGAGAAACTTGCTCTGTGTTTTGCATGCACGTGAAACCAAAAAACGGCTGGAAAGAAAGACCTCCAAATTGATCACGTGGGGATTTCTGGGCAGGGATTTAGGGTGGGTCAGAGGGGCCATTAGCCTTACCTGTAATGCTTTTATTTTTGTAGCTATTCATACTTTGCTTGTGAAATGTAAAATGAGTAATTGAAAAAGTGGTGTGTTTGTGTGTGTGTGTGTGTGTGTGTGTGTGTGAGAGAGAGAGAGAGAGAGAGAGAGAGAGAGAGAGAGGTGGTGGTCCCTGCAAGCCTGATGTCATTCGAGAAGGCTTGAGGGTGGCCTCGGCTGGCTGCTTAAAGGCAGGGGCATGGCCATCTTGACGAGGCTGGGGTCCTTCCTGTGTGGGCCGTGGCAGAGGGATACTGGGAAATGCTGGCGGTTTCTCCAAGTGTGATGCCCAAGCCAGGTGCCCTGGTCCCCTGTTCCCAGCTTCGGGACAGAGATGGGAGTCCAGCCCCTCACACAGCGCCCCACTCCACTTCCCAGCATCGTGGTGAATTTCCCCTCCTGTCTGAGACCCAGAGGGGAGAAGGCATGTGCTGGGGGTCCCAGGGTAGCTCTGGCCTGGAGGAGCCAGCATTCCCATTCCGGGGCCATCTCCCATTCCTCTTGCAGATGTGAATGGCAGGCAGGATGGATGCTGGGGGGCATTCTGGGTTCTCTCCCTGCCTCCCATGGGAGCCTGCTTAAGCCCCTTTCCCATGCCTGTTGCCTCAGATTCCCCTTCTGCCAAAAAGCGTAACGTAGAGGTGTAGGTCGCAGGCTTTGATTTGAACCCTGAGTTCAAATCTTGACTCCACAACTTACTGGCTCTGTGGCCTGGAACCTCTTTGAGCCTCACCTGTGGCGTAAGAAGGTAGGAGTGAGATGATGGCAGCCCCAGGGCAGCACGTACTGACCATTCTCTGTTCAGAAGAGACATCGGTAGTGGCCTTTGGGTTCTCCCTACAGAGGCCTAAGAGTAGACCTCAGAGAGAACTTCCCGGCAGAGCAAGGCATTTCTGCCCCCCGAGACTCACGGGGACCAGGTTCTCACAGGCTCTCATGCTCTGCAGGGCATCGACAGAAGCTGGAGGACCAGACCAAGGCGTTCCCCGACCGCTTCGGGGAGCTGGAGCGCCTGCGCATGCGGGTGACGCCGAGCGCGCCCAGCCCCCGAGGCTCACTCAGCACCGCCGGCCCCTTCAGCAGCCAGGCCCAGACCCCCATCCAAGGTACGGCGCAGGGAGGGGGGGCTGCGGTGGGAGAAGGGGACGGCGGCCTGGAAGCGGTCTCTCTGTTCCAGACCCAAAGCTCATCCCAGGGTCGCCGGCTGCACCACCCTGGTGTTTGTTATAAAGGAACGCGGCCTGCTCTGAGGGCCTGCTCTGCCCGGTCCTGGGCTCAGCCCTTCCTTCATTCATTCAGCAAACATTTACTGTCACTCACCCTGTGCCGTCGTGGTGCCTGGCCCCAGGGATGAATAGACAGGCACAGTCCCTGCCCTCCAGGGGCTCCCTGTGCCCGGCGGGAAATGGGTATTAGTCCCCCAGTGCACCCGTTACAGTTGGGCAGGCCTCGCCCCAGGAGCCTGAGACAGACACGTGTCTGCCAAGGACGTCACAGCCCCCCAGGCCTCAGCTTTCTCATCTGAAAGCGGGGTGGTGGTGGATGCCTCTGCCTGGGCCTCGGGCGACATTCAGATGACGTTACTGCACTCAAACTTTGTAAACTGTGAAGTGAATTTGTCCCTGGAGAGAGACAGAGCATCTCCTGAGAAAGGTCCCCGCCTGGCCCAGAGACTCTTCCCAAACAGGAAGGAGGAGGGAGGCCTGTGGGCGGAGGCCCAGGATGGAGTCTTTACCCCTTGGCCAGGTGGACACGGCAGGCACGTGTGAGCCTGTCTCGGGCAGGCCGTCCGGGTGTACAGGGCCTGGCACATAGCAGGTGCTCGGTAGGTGGCCAGATGGTGAACATCTACGCTGCTGTCCAGGTTCTCCTGGCCGGTGGGTTGGGGTGCAGGAGGCTGAGTGCGCAGCTGACCCTCAGGCCAGGCAGGGGTGGAGAGTGCTCGGCAGCAGTGCTGGACGCGGCCGGGAGGGCTGGCTGCGGCCGTCATGCACCGTGGGTGTCTGTTCTTTCTTGGTCCTCCAGGTCCTGGTTAGAACCCATTTGGCAGATGAGTGAATTGAGGCTTAAGAGGTTAAGGGCCACTCTTGGGTCACACAGCGCATCAATGCCCAGGTTCAAAGTGTCCACAGCACCCGCCCCCAGGAACTTCCTGTACTTCTGAGGGCACAAGCGAGGGGGTCCCTGCTGGGTCTCTCCATTAAGGGAGGCCCTGCCCCCAGCCCTGGCCATGTGTGCCAGGCACAATGCCATGGCAGGGGGACTTGATGCAGCCCCGTGGTGTGAAGAGACGGTACCTCCCTTCTGGCCTGGGAAGCTGGGCCTTGGCCCTGCTGAGCCCCCAAGGTGGGGAGAGGCCCCAGGTCCAGGCTCTTAGCCATGGGCTGTCGAGTTTGAAACACTCAGCAACTCTTGAGCCAGGGGGGCTGCAGGGTAGAGGGGTCTGAGCTCAAGAGGCAGTAAGATGTCCTCTGGGCTCATGCCCACCCCTGCCCAGAAGCTGTCCACGCTCCCCTTCCTGGCAGGCCAGCCTTTGCGCAGGTACAGTGGTCTAACACTCCAGGCCTTTCCCTGACATGGGCAGAGCTGGGGCCCAGCCGGGGGGCCCTGGAACCCAGCAGGTGGGGGCTAACAGTGGCGTCCTGTCCAGCAGCTCCCGTGGAAGGAGAACCCACCTCTCTTTCCATTTGTGTGGACATAGCTTGGGAATCAGCACCTGCTGGAGCCTGAGGCAGGCCTACCCACCCTCCGTCCAGCCCCAGAGGGCCAGGCCTAGCCCAGCAGCAGGCAGAGCCCCTGCCTCCCCCGAGGCTGGGAGGAGAGGAGGTCGGGCCTGTGTGGGATAGTGGCTGACCCAGTCCTTCCCCTTCTGCTGTATCCTGAGGCAGGGTGCTCGCTAGCCACCCACAGCATTGGGCTTCAGGCAGCCTCTGTGGCCCTTCACACCAGCCAGTCCTCCCCGTCTTCAGGCCTGTCCCCTTTGGAGTGAGAGGAAGGGCTTTTGACAACCAAGACCAAGGAAGGAACGTGAACTTTGCAGTCAGGTGGACCTGGCTAGGAATTCGGGCTCTGCCAGGCACTGGCTGTGTGATCTTAGGCAAGTCGCTTCACCTCTCTGAGCCTCAGTTTTCTCATCTGCAAAGTGGGAAGAAGGAGGTATCTGTCACAGGGGTGTTGGCAGGGCCAGGCTTGGGGAGTCCCTCTCACTGGCCCTCCCCTCCTGGTGGGACAAGCCTCTACTTTCAGACTCCATCCTGGGGGTCCCCCTCAGGATACCCCACCACCACTTCTCTTGGTTCCTGTTAATAGCTTTGACCCCCCAGCTTTGGTGACTGGCAAGCAGTGCCGAGGCCCCAACCCCTCCGTACCCCAGCCCCCAGCCCCCTGGCTGTGACCGCCCACAATGGGGGCTTCTCACAGCTCAAAGGCCTCATTCAGCCACCACACAGCAGCTGGGGCAATTTGGAGAAGAAAATAAACATTTCCTTCCAGTGTTGGGATTGGCTGCTCGACAGAGGCCTGGCCAGCTCGGGTTTCTTGGGGCTACTGGGCTGGAGGGGGCGGGGCTGGGGGCAGGAGCTGAGGGGGTGCTGAGGGCAGACACTCCCCCCACCCGGGGAGGGAGGCAGGAGAGGACGGTGAGAGGGCCGGGCAGGCCTGCCCGCAGCCCACATGACCCCTGAGGGCCCACCTGGCACGGAGGCCCAGGCTACAGCCCTGCCATCGCATCCTGGGCTCCCTGTTTGGGCTCCCTCCTGTCAGGCGGCAGCGCTCGCTCCCCTGGGCTCAGGGCAAGTGTTAGCCTCATGCTCGGCTGTGCTCGGGGTGCCAGGCGCTGCCAATAAGGCTCCTCCCCTGGGGTTCAGAGATGAGGGCAGGAGCCAGGCTCCTCCGACCCCCTAGGCCTCAGGGCAGCACTGACCAGCCAAGGGATCTGTTAGGGAGGGTCCAGATGGGCCAGAAGGCCCCCGTCTCCCAGCCCCTAGCCCCCACATCTCCCCACCTGGAGCCCGGAGCCTCATCCCGTATCATCCACATCCGGGACCAGAGCCTGCTGCTGAGGAAACACCCCCCCAGCTGAGCTGGGAAGACCCCAAAGTCCAGAGAAGTTACAAGTCCTCTCTGAGGTCGCACAGCACCTCAAGCAGATCTGGGGAAGTGAGGCCTGAGGGCACCTGCAGCTCAGCCACGCCTCAGGCACGGCAGGCGGTGCACACCTGGAGCTGGCCAGGGGCAGAGGCTGGCCTCCTCCTGAGCCCTCTCTGGCCCCTAGTCTTTGGTGGACAGAGGACTTGGGAACAGACAGACTTTAGACTGCTGCTGGGGGCTCATCCACCTCCCCACTGCTGCCCAGAGTCACCCCTTTGGCCAGGGTACAAGGAAGGCCCAGGGTCAGGGGCTCAGCTTTGCAGGGCCCTGAATGAGCCGGTTCTCCTGAGTGCCCAGAACAGGAGGTGTCACAGCTGCAGTGGCAGCACAAACCCTCATCATGCCCCTGCTGTGTGCCCAGTTTAGGCACTTTACATGTATTAACTAATTTAATCCCTAGGAATTGTTATTGTCTCCATTTTTCATGTGGGACAACTTGATGCACAGAGAGGTATAGTGACTTACCCAAAGACACACAGCTAGTAAGTGTCAGAACTAAGATAAGTATCCAACCTCAGAGACCACACAGTTGTGCTGCCTCAAAGATGGGACAGTTACCCTTCAGGCACGTGTCAGAACTCAGGACTGAGAGCCCTAGGATTCTGTGTAGGTCCAATGTGCTGTGTGACACTTAGGCAAGTGCCTCACCCTCTCTGAGTCTCAGTCTTCCTACCAAGGGGTTTAGACTCAATCCTGAAGCCCCTTTGAGTGTTGAGGTTTGGGGGGGTCTGTGATTACAAAAGTACGGGGCAGAGACTGGGATACTTTTGTCTGGAGCCAACTCCTGGGGGAGCCAGGGTGAGGCCTGGGCTGGACACTGGGTATCTCTGTGACAAGGGCAGGGTCCAGGCCACCAAGCCCCTCTGGCTGCCCTCTGTCTCGCTTTGCTGTGGAGGCGGGTGAGGGTGGCATCTGATCCTTGTCTGGCCACCAGTCAGCTCCAGCCTGCAGGGCAGCCCTGGAGACACAGGCCCAGGCTGAGGCCGGGGTGGGGGGTGGTGGGGGATGGACAGAGCTGCCGTGGACCCAGCTGCCACAGCACAGGCGGAAGCTTCCGTAACCTAACTGAGCCCCACCTGGGCAGGAGAGGTGCAGGCGCACACGCACGTACACCCCAGCGGGAGCAGAAAGCAGAGGCCTCGTGTTGAGTTCCAGTCCTTTCTGTGCAGCATCAGGAGAAGCCATCTTTCTCTCTCTGCCTGGTTCCTCATCTGCGAGAGCAGGGCCTGACTCCCAATCTCACGGGACCGTTGGAGACCCTCTTTACCGAGAGCGAGAGAGGGAGGGGAACCTGCCAGGCCAGGCTGTTGGGCGGCCTGTGCTGGCCCCGCCCTTGGCTCCCCAAGCACCCATAGCCCAGCGGGGAGCCCACCTGCCCCCTCGACAGGCCTCTGCATGGCTAGGCTGGGAAGAGGATGCCGGGAGGAGAGAAAAGCCCTCCCCCTCCTCTGCCTGCCCCGGCAGCGCCCGGGGCCACCCACAGCCCAGACCCCTGCTCGCACCTGCTTCCCAGGTGGGACCGGATTGGGAATCAGCAGGCTCCAGCCCCCAAGCAGCTCAGGGCGGTGGGAGCAGAGCCACACGTAGCACCAGGGATCCCCCTAGATGGGCCTGTAAACCAGAGCCCGAGGTCATTCTTGAAGAAAGGCCGCCGGGGTGGTGTCGGGCAGTGACTGACCATCCTCCTTGCTGTCCCCCAGGCACCTCCGACCTGAACCCTTTCTCCGACCCCCGCCAGTTTGACCGCTCCTTCGCAGCGCTGCCAACCCTCCCGGAGAGCCGCTTCCCCGACCCCCGGATGCATTACCCAGGGGCCATGTCGGCCGCCTTCCCCTACAGCGCCACACCCTCGGGCACGAGCATCGGCAGCCTCAGCGTGGCCAGCATGCCGGCCACCAGCCGCTTCCACCACACCTACCTCCCACCGCCCTACCCGGGGGCCCCGCAGAACCAGAGCGGGCCCTTCCAGGCCAGCCCTTCCCCCTACCACCTCTACTATGGCGCGTCCTCCGGCTCCTACCAGTTCTCCATGGTGGCCGGCAGCAGCAGCGCTGGCGACCGCTCGCCCACCCGCATGTTGGCCTCCTGCCCCAGCAGCGCCGCCTCTGTCGCCACCGGCAACCTCATGAACCCCAGCCTGGGTGGCCAGAGTGACGGCGTGGAGGCCGATGGCAGCCACAGCAACTCGCCTACCGCGCTGAGCACGCCCGGCCGCATGGACGAGGCCGTGTGGCGGCCCTACTGACCGCCCGGGTCCAAGTGGACTGCTCCCGCTGGTGGCGGGGACCCCAAGAACCTTCCAGACAAGTGGCGGGCCCAGCTCCAAGGCTCAGGGCACTCATGGGACTTAACGCTTCACGGCAGCTGTGGGCCCAGGGTCCGTGGTCCTGGGGCCCAGAGCTGGTAGCTGGCTCTGAGAGCATCTGGTCCAGCCACGTCTTTGTACAGAGGGGTCGGGACCTCCCCCAGGACCCCACCCCCAGCCCAGATCCTACTCATCTCATCCCACGTCCCCTTGGGAGAAGTAGCCTCCTCCTGCCACCTCCCCTGGAATGACCTGGCTGTCCCCAGCTATGCCCACTGCTGTCACGGGGCCCAGGCCTCCTGGGACAGAGACCATCTCTGTTCTAGAGCGAGGTGGCATTTGCCCACACGGTTTGGCCTCTTAACCTCGGGACCCTAGAAAGACCTCCCCACCCTTGCCTTCCTCAGAGACCCCGCACCCTGTGGGCCCAGCCCTCCCTCTGCATTTACACAAGTTGAGTCACAACTGGAAGGTCCCCCAGCCCTGAGAGGGGCTCACTTATGGTTTGGATGGGGAAGGAACCCCTCCAGAGGCCCCAGGGAATCGCTAGCAGAGATGGAATGAGGATACCCCCAGGCCCGCCCCTCAGCTCTGTTTCCCTACAACTCCTGGCAGCTAAGGGCCCTGACCCCATCCCAGCCGTCCGTGGGTCCCAGGCCCCAGAGCAGACTGGCCTGCGGCAGCAGGCCCCTAAAACCAGGAAAGACACCTGCGGACAGGTCTTCCATGCACTTTACCAGTCCAAGGCATTCGCCCTCTGTTCTCTCAGTGGGGGCTGGGAAGGGTCCCTTTCCCCCTAGGCTGGTCTCAAAATTGCCATTTTTGGAGAGAGCACCAGGACCAGACAGGTCCTACCAGAAAGCCTTGGGGTAAGGGGTCATGGGGTCAGATGTCAGCATCCCTGGCCCATCTAGGTCCAGCCAAGCTGTGCACAGCCAAGCTGTGCCCCGGACCCGCAGCCTCGTGGGAAGGCCCAGCCTAACCTTCCAGTCTCTGACACACAGCTCCCCGTCTTTAACCAGTCTGCTTCCAAAGCAGTCTTGAACAAAACACCAGTTTTTAAAGCTGATTTTAGAGAAAGAAGCTTGTCAAACATTTTCAGACACACGATCTCTTACAGAAAAAGCCCCCATGATAGTGAACGGTACCCCTCTGAGAGTGTGGAATTGTTAGGATCCCAAAACCTCCTCAAGGGGCCACAGTCCTTCAGCAGCATCCCACCAGCCTGCACCAAAGGCCAACCTGGTGCAGAACAAAAGGAGCACTGGTGAGATGCTGGAATCTCAAGTCTGTGGCTCTCTGGCATTTGTCCGAGAGGACGTGTGGGTGTCCCGGTAGAGGTGGGAGGATGTGGGGGAGTACGGTGGCTGCATGATGGCAGAACACAAGAGCTGGGAAGGGCTTGGCAGCCTCAGCTCAGCCCCTGCTCTGCTCACAGGGGAAGTATTACAGTTTACAAATGGGAAAGCAGGCCTTGCCCAAGGGTTTAAGCATGTCCGAGTATTTTTCGTTCTAGAAAGGCATAAAAAACCCATGTCTGAATTTTTTAGTTCTCGAAAGGTGTAAGTGGAAAAGGACAAAACTCTTATAAGCATTGGGCAGCATGTGGCTTTTAGCCATCGTTTCAGCCCCATCCTCTGTGGATGTGGAAATCTCCCCTACAAAATGCTCCTTAGCGGTTGTCTCTGTAATAGCACGTGACCTGTCTGCCACCGCACCTGTGACAACCGCCAGATAGGCACATGGGATGCACGCTCAGACAGGTTAGGAGCTACAGCTTCTCTTGTCCTGCCCTCACTGGAAAAAGCAGTCCCCTGCTTTTATCTCTTCAAAATAGCTGCTGGGGGTATCCTGCTGACTCCCTTCAGCCGGGGGAGGGGCGGGGGGCTATCTCCACCCCTTCTCAGGAAGCAGCTACAAATCCATTGCCCTCGTGTCTCCTCCTCTCCTATTCTCTTTGGTTGTAGACTGGCCCCAGGCCCCAGTGGGAGGCACCCTTGGGTTCCCAGTGCCCAGCACTTTGTAGCCCCTCCCCAGATTACTCCCCCTTCCTGACATCCAAGCCCCGGTGGGGGCAGGGACAGGAAATAAATTGACCCCCTCCCCGAAACTCCCTGACTCAAAGTGATGGCAGCCGTGCTGAGTTTTTTAAGGCCCACAGTGGGTACAGACAGCTTGGGCTGGTAAAGATGGGTCCTTATTTACAAGGCTGCTTTGAAGTTGTACTAGGCAAACACACTGATTTAGAAAGCACAAGGAAACGAAGGGGTTTGGGCACCATGTTACTGTAAGCCTCTTGGTGGTGGGTACGGATACGTTGTGACATATTGTCATGCTGAGGAGTTAATACCTGCTACACTCATATCTTCCGTAAAACCGACCCAGGGCTGGGAAGAAGGTGGGGAGGGATGGAAACTGCTTTGCACTATAATTTGCTTGGTGTGTTTGTTTTTAATGCACAACTTCCATGTACAGTAAACTGTCTTCTATACTATTTAACAGTAAAATGGAATTTTGACTGATTTGTTACAATAATATAACTCTGAGATGTGTTGAAGGATCTCAATGCCAGACTTCTAGAGCTGTATGCATGGGGGTGGGAGAGGATGGGAGTCCTCCCGCCATGGCCAGGGAGGAATGGGGCCGGGCCTGGGGACAGGAGCAGGACTGACCGCACTGCTTTGAAGATTCCCCAGCGCCTTGGCCTCCCTGCATCCGGCTCCATCCGGAAGGGCCGCAGAGACCACCCTGGGTAAGTACAGCTGGCGAGGGCTCTCCCATGTGTGGCTGGAAGCCCAGAGGAATATCAGGTCTTCAAGGTGCCACCGTCCCTTCTCCCTTCGCAGGCGGCCCATGACTTTTCACAAGTCAACAGAATAGGCGGAACACCTGTTCCAGCTCATCCCCCAGGCTCTGAGTTGGGACATAGGCAGGTGGACCGTGAAGCAGCCTTGGTGAGAGCCCATCTCTGGGAACTGTTCGCTGCCATGCTGATAAATTAGCAGCAGTCAGCACTGCAAAGCAATCAGCCACGTCAGCTCCCCCATTTTGCAGATGAGGCGACTAAGGTGCAAAGAGGGGGTGTCACCTGGCCCCACAGCTCCGCGGAGGAGTTTGTGGCTGATGGTGAGGGCGACGGGTGTGAGGGTGTGGGCCCCTGGCTTGACAGCCTCCCCAAGCCTGCCAGCACAGAGGCTTGGCCCACCGTGCCTGTCCAGCTGGGGCTTGGGGACGGGAAATTTCATAAAACACCTTAGTTTTGAGTGAAAATACTTCAAAAGCTAATCCCAAGACTTTGCCCTGTTCAGTTAGGTTGGTCTGCCTGAAACCCAACACCCAACAGGAAGTTCCCCTTTCCCCGGCCTAAACCCTGATCCCCGCCCCTCTGCTCTGAAGCACGGCTTCTGCCCCAGGGCCAGCAGAGTCTTCTCTAGGCAGGATCCCGGCCAGAGCTGCAGAACTGCTCTGTGGGTGTGCTCTGAGTGCCGTCACCCGGATGAGCAAGAATGGTCCTGAAGCAGCATCTATAAGTCAACACTCTGCTTCCGTAATGTGTGTTTATTTGGGGGCCCTTTGTAGAGAATGATGGAGGTTATGAGGGAGCACAGTTCAAGCTCCTCCCCGCTGGCCACACTTTGGTGCCACAGCTGATACAAGAGGAGGTGTGGCCTCCAGAGCCCCTGACTCAAAGCTCCATCACCTTAACCCTAGCAAGCACAGACCAGCACACCCAGGTTCCCAAAGGGAAACTGAGGCCCAGAGAAGTCCAGGACTTGCCTGAGGTCACACAGGCTGCTGGGGGAAGAGCTGCAGTAACCATATCAGCCTGCAGGTGGCAGCAGGTGGGGAGAGTGAACATGCCCCTCCAGAGAAGGGGGAAAAGGGACTTGCCTCAGTTATGGCCAGAATTCAGGTTAGGTGTTGGAAAGAACTTCCTAACCTCAGGGGGTTCATCCCAGAAGGGCCTGGAAAATATCTTGATGTGGAGGAAGGGTTTTCTTTCCTTCTTTAGCTATGTGCCTGTGGGAGGTCCCTGTCCCTCTCTGAGCCTCCCTTTTTATTCAGATATTACACGAGCACCTACTGTATGCCAGGTATGTAGTATCAAGTCCCATGATCCCCAAAGGCCCTGCTTTGGGACAGGGGTTTACTCGGCTTGAAGGAAAGGTTGACATCCCTGGCCCAGCATCCCCAGCCTGCTGGAGCCCAGGCCCGAGCCCCCCACCTCCTGCACCTCCCATCAAGGGTAAAGGGGCCATTTTGTTCCAGAGTCTGGGAGCCCCTGGACTCTAGAATTCCATTGTGAGGCTCGAGGAGCTGGTGCAGTTTGAGCAGTGCCTACGGGTTCACCAGCCGTGTCAGGCCACAGCCTGTGTCCGGCCTGGCCAGAGGCCAAGAGAGGTGGTCCAGGCCTTGGGACTCCAAGGGGTGGTCTCCTTGGGCACTGGACTGATCTTGGCACCTCCTGAGGGGTGAAGTGGTCCCAGACAGACTTGAAAGTGCTGGGCGTCTGGCCATGGGGATGGCTTTGGCTTTTGTAGTGAGAGGTGGATGTCCCGGCAGGGGTCTACAGGCCCCAGGTGATGATGTGTGACCAAGGGAAGAGCTGTGAGGGCCGAAGGAGGCTGCGGTGAGGAGCTGCCCGGTGCGGGGCCAGCACCGGTGCTCTGGGGAAGGGCCTCAGGCCTGCCTTACTCCCCCCTTTCCCCAGACTGCACCCCACAAACACAGCCAGCCAGGCCCCCCCAGCATGGCCCAGGGGGCAGCTCTCAGCTGCAGCAGACACGCAGCTTGGCCACCGGGGAATGCACCTCAGTGGGTCGGTTCATTCTGGGGTCGTAAATGAAATGAGCTGTCCAAAGGACGGGGGCGGGGGGGGCACCGGAGTGAAAGAATGAACTGTTCCTTGCGGAAACTCAGGGTGCCCCCCGTTCCTCCCCACGAGGGCTGGGGAGCTGGGAGGGGGCGAGGGGCCGCATCCCCTCAACACCCACATCCACACCGATGTGGTCCAGCAGCTAGAGGAGCCCGGGGAGCCGGATTCCAGGCTTCCTATTTTTAGTCTTGCAGTTAACGGCACGCTGTTTGTTTTATATATTTATACTCACCCGCAGAGGGAGCCTGCCCTGAGCCAGCCTGGAGGAAGCCCTTGAGCGAAGGGGAGAGGAGCAGCCCCCGAGCTGGCTTTCTGGAGCCTCCCTTCCTTTGTGCCCATGCCAGCTGCTGGAAACCGTTGTGACCTCGTTGTCGTCCTAATGGGTGGCAGCTGTTTGGGCCACATACCCCACTCTGCTCTTTGGGCCTGGTGTCTGCGAGGCCTTGGCCAGAGTTCATTCACTCATTCACCAAACAGACCTAGGCCTCGATCCACCCTCATGTGCCAGCCAGCAAGAAAAAAGACCAATAAGACACAGCTGTGCTCCCGGGGAGCTCAGAGGACAGACAGGAAGACAGGAGGGCTAACCCGTGGGATACACGGTGCGGATGAGACAAGATGGAAAGATGAGTAGAAGTTCACCAGCAGAACTTCTACTCAGAGAAGCAGCAGGAGGGCCTCTAGGTGGAGGGAACCACACGTGCAGAGGCCTGGAGGACAGGAGTGTGTCTAAGCTGGGAGGACAGTGGGGAAGGTAGAGGAATGGCAAGGGGATATGGGAGACGAGCAGGCCAGGGGGTCACAGGGGCTGAAGGTCAAGCTTGGATTTGGTCCTGCAGGCACTGCGGAGTCGGGGCAGGTTCAGATGGTTGTGCGTCTGCTGGGGGGAGTCACCATGGCAGCCTGGAATATGAACTGCATGGGAGTGCAGCGAAGAGACCTGCTCACAGGCTACTGCAATAGTCCAGGCAAAGGAGGGTGAAGCCTGTGCAAAATGGTCAGAGGGGGAGCTAAGTGTTCCCTAAGGCATCTTTAGCACAAAAGTCATAGGATGGATCCAGTGCCCCAAACCTCAGGTTCAAGCGTCTCTCAATTTCTTGGGTTCATGGCATTTGATGGGGCCACTGGGGACAAGGTCTTGATAATAGTTTTTGTTATGCCAAGTGTGTAATAACAACAACCCTGCCCTCTCCCTGATCCCTACCCCCCACACATGTTTTAGTGAAGCCTTATGTCCTGGCTCGTGACAACCCCCTCACCACCCCCGAGGCCACATGGAGCCTCTCAGACTAAAGGGTCCAGGGCTCAGAGTCTGGTCCTGCCACCCCACTCTCCTCTGTAGCCCAAAGATGTAATGGTTGTAAGATCCTGAGTCTGAGGTTCCCAAATTCGATGTATTAAATTTTAAAATCAAATTTTTTAAATTGAAGTATAGTTGATTTACAATATTATATTAGTTTCAGGTGTACAGCATAGTAATTCAGTACTTTTGCTGATGATACTCCATTAAAAGTTATTACAAGATAAAGCTGTTTCCCTGTGCTATATAATATATCCTTGTTGCTTACTTATTTTTTACACAGTAGTTTATATCTGTCAATTCCATACACCTAATTTGTCCATCCCCCTTCCCTCTCGCCTTTGGTAACTGCTAGTTTGTTAGAGAATATTATGCTTAGTGAAATAATCAGACAGAGAATGATAAATACTGTATGATATCACTTATATGTGGAATCTTAAAAAATAATACAAATGAATGCATGTGCAAAACAGAAACAGACTCACAGATATAAAATCACATTTTAAAATTACACCAAATAATACTAGTGTAATTAGTAGTAATTACAGAGAAAAAATAGATTATACAGATTACCAAAAAGAGGACAAGAAAAATTACCCATAACCCCACCTCTCCAAAGATAACCATTGTTAATACTTTCAGGGATTTTCCCCCATCCAGATCTTTATTTTCTATAAATATTTTTCCTGGAATAAATTTTTTCTAGCCAGGTACACACTGTATATACAGTATATCAATTAATGTAATTTAAAAAATAGAAATAAAAGGAATCTAGAGTGAACTCACTGGAAGGTTGTGGGTTATAGCTGTTTTCTGTTTTCTTCTTCATATTTTTCAGTGTTTTTTCAAGTTTTCTAAAGTGAGCACATTTGTTAGGGGCATAGTGTATTAAACTTCTAGACCTTGATGAATATCCAAGCAGAGGAGTTCAAAATCATGCTTGGACCAACTCCTTTGACATTAGCTGAGGTGTCACCTCTTCCAGGTAGTCTTCCCTGATAACCTCATGCTGGGTTTGGTGCCTTCTCTGTGAGTTTATCTTTGGAATGATAATAATAGCTAACACTGCATGCCAGGCACTATTATAAATATTTTGCCATGTTAAATCAGCTCTTTGAGGTCTATATTATCATTATCCCCATTTTACAGATAAGAAAACTGAAGAACAAGGAAAGAATTCCCTTCCATTTCTAACAAGGACAGAGCAATACCTGAAAAAGTTGAGCTTAAGTTTCCCATTAGCTAAACGTATTGGGGGCTCAAAGTAAGAATTAAGTTCATTTTAGGAAAAAGGTGTAATTTCTTGCACACCTGAGTTTGTGCCCCATGACTCATCTTGGCCATAAAGATTGCCCATCAAAGGGAAAAAGAAAGGAAAAAGCCATGAGAAAATGTCTTTTTAAAAAAAAAAAAAAAAAAAACAGAAGCAGGGAGGACACAGGCGTTACAGCCCTTTCTTCTCATCTGAGAGCGATGTGTCTGCCTTTCTGAGTTGTGAACCTAAGATTTCACAGAAGTGTGAAATCGAAAGACAGAAATCACCGTCTCTGGACCCTCTGGCGACCCCCAGCCTGTCCTGCATACTCAAGGGGACAGACGCCCTGTGAATGAGGCCTCCCTGAGGGGACCCAGGCCCTTGGTGGCAGGGCTCCCTCGCCCTGGACAGGCACACCCAGTGGGACCACCAGCCGAGGGGGCAGTTCCCTGCCTCAAACAAGTGCTATTTCTTTTTCCATGAAAACAACCCAGTTCTAAACCACCGACGCCCGAAATTAGAAAAATACGTGGCCAGTATTATCATAAAACTATTTTAACACGGTGGGGCCCTCTGGGTGGCAGGAGGGGTGGCCAAGAGCCCACAGCAGCCCCTTCCAGTTGCAGCCCCTGGAAACGCTCAGGGGGACGAGAAATTTGGTTTTCATTAGCGGCGAATGTGAGCGGTTCTGTCACTCTGAATGGACCTTTGATTCTGGCTGGCGGTGGAATCTTTCCAGGACAAGTGAGTTTTGTTTTGTTTTGTTTTTTTCGTACAAAATGGGCCAGGCCCTTCTAGCTTACGTCTCCCCGAACTACACGGGAATTGGGCGACTCCCCAACCTCTTGACTTCTAACATCAACAGCTGGGGCCAGCAGGAGGGGCACCCGAGACCATTTGGCTTTATTGACCCTGAGGTTTTATTAAAAATGTTATGTTTCCTTGAGGTCTGCCCCAGACCCAACAAGAAGCCCAGCCAGGGAGGGGCTCACCAGGCCAAGGGGATTTTCACCACCTGGAAGACAGCCCACCTAGACCTGCTTTCTCCCACCCCGGTGACCCCCAGAAGTGGCCTCCACTTTAAAACCTCCGTAGAAAACCCTGTCGTTTGACTTCTGTCGACTTCAAGGGAAAGAACACAGGCCCGCTCTTTTATTCATTCGACACACATTGGTTCAGCACCTACTACCGTGATGGGGGCTTGGGAGGCAGCGTGAATAAGCCAAAATCCTGAGCCCCATGGAGCTGACGCCCTTAGTAGGAGAGAAAGACTGTAAACAAACAAATACATGCCATGATTTCAGAAAGGAATAAGGGCTACAAAAAATAAAATGGGAGACTATGATGGAGGAAGACGGAGTGTTAGAAGACAACGTAGTCAGGGAAGGGCCCTCTGAGGAGGGGACGCAGCCTGCCAGGAGCTCGGCCAGGTGTGGCTGAATCTCCGCTACAGGTGGCATCTTCCCTGGGGCAGGTCAGCGGGTCTGGAGTCCGGCAGACAGCTATTGATCTGGCAAACTCTCTTCATGATGTCCCGCGGCAGAGAGGAGACAAAGCAGTTTGCCTTTACACGGCAGGGACCGCAGAACCCCCTTCCCGGCCCTGCCTGAGCCCCATCATAATAACACCGCCAGGGGCTGTCTTAGCTCAGGTTCCCTAGGAGCAGCTCCAGCGGTAGGGATTTCTGTGGGCTGGGCTTTCAGAAGTGGAATGAAGGAAGTAGGACAGAGCAGGGGAAGAAAACTAATCCGTGATGTCTTTGGGCTGGAGACTGGCCTCCTTCTGATCTCACGGGGGCCTCTGAAGTGTGAATTGCACCACTGAGTTGCCTCCCAGGCAGCCGGTGTGGCTGACCTGCCCCCGCCAGAGGGGAGTAACCCCCCTGGTAAGATCCCTACTATGGGGAGGAGAGCAATTCTCCAGGGAAGGAGGCATCTCTAAGCTGCTAGAGCCAACCTGGTGGCCCAGGGTGGTGTCTGGAATGTTTAGAGGATCAGACACACCATAGTGTGTCGATGCTTCCAGAACATTACCCATACCCCCCTCCCTGGGCCAGTGCCCCATTCCCCTGCCGCTGTGAACCTGAGGAGCAGGGAGTGGCAAGAACATGGGTGCCAGAGGGTGGAAGATACACCCCGTGAGGATTCAGGGGTCCGACATGTTAATGAAGACAGTAAGGGAAAGGGAGCTGAGGCATGCCACGCCTTCACCTCTAAGAGAAGTCGCTGCACTCTGCACCTTCTACCACGCAGCAGGCAAAAAAGTCCCCCCACCAAAAGATGCATCCACGTCTTTATCCCCGAAACCTGCGATTATTACCTTATTTGGAAAATGGGTCTTTACAGATGTAATTAAGTTAAGGATCTCGAGGTGAGAATATAATCTTGGGTTATCCGAGCAGATCCTAAATCCAATGACAAATGTACTTATAAGTGACACACAGAGGAGGAAGCAATGTGACCACAGAGGAAGAGACTGGAGTAGAGAAGCCACAGGCCAAGGCATGTCTGGAACCACCAGAGGCTGGAGGAAGCAAGGAATGGTTCGTCCCCTGGAGCCTTCAGAGGGAGCAAGGCCCTGACAACACTTTGATTTCAGGATTCTAACCTCCAGAACTTTGAGAGAGCAAATTCTTATTGTTTTAAGCCACCATCTCTGGCCTCTCTAAATTTTGAAGCAGCATATTCCACACTTGGCAATACTACTCTGACCTATTTATTAGGTGATCAGAAAGCTACCAGCTTTGTGTGTGTGTGTGTGTGTGCGTGTTAAAATACATATAACATAAATTTACCATCTTTACCATTTTAAGTATACGGTTCAGTTGTATTAAATGTATTCACATTGTTGTGTAGTCATCACCATCATCCAGCCCCGTAACTCTTTTCATCTTGCACAATAGAAACTCTGTATCTATTAAATGATAACCCCCAAGCCCCTGACAACCACCACTGTACTTTCTGTCCCTATGATTTTTGACTACTCTAAGTATCCCATATACATGGAATCATACAGTATTTGTCTTTTTATGACGGCTGATTTCACTTAGCATTAGGTCCTCAAGGTTCACCCATGTTGCAGCATATGACAGGATTGCCTTCTTTTTTAAGGTTGAATATTGTTCCATTGTGTGGATATACTATGTTTTGCTTATCCATTCATCCGTCGATGAATACTTGGATTGCTCCCATGTTTTAGCTATTGTGAATAATGCTGCTATAAACATGGGTGTAGAATATATCTTCAAAACCCCGCTTTTTATTCTTTTGAGTATACTCCCAGAAGTGGAATTGCTGGATCATATAGTAATTCTATTATTAATTCTTTGAGAAGCTGCCATAGTGGGGATGGAGGGGGTGGGTATTTTTTAAGTTGATTTACAATAGTATATTAGTTTTAGATGTACAAAATAGTGCTTCAAAAATTTTATAGACTATACTTCATTTAAAGTTATTATAAAATATTGGCTATATTCCCTATGTTGTACAATATATCCTTGTAGCTAACTTATTTCACTAAGCATAATACTCTCCAGGTCCATCCACGTGGTTGTAAATGGCAAAATTTCATTCTTTTTTATGCCTGAGTAGTATTCCATTGTATATATACACCAAGCCTTCTTTATCCATTCATCTGTTGGTGGGCACTTAAGTTGCTTCCATATCTTGGCTGTTGTAAATAATGCTGCCATGAACATTGGGGTGCATGTATCTTTTCGAATTAGTGTTTTCATTTTCTTCAGATGTATGTCCAGGAGCGGAATTGCTGCATCATATGGTAACTCTACTTTTAGTTTTTTGAGGAGACTCCATACTGTTTTACATAGTGGCTGCACCAATATACATTCCCACCAACAGTGTCCAAGGGTTCCCTTTTCTTCACATCCTTGCCAATATTTGTTATCTGTGGTCTTTTTGATTATAGCCATTCTGACATCTGTCAGGTGATATCTCATTGTGGTTTTGATTTGCATTTCCCTGATGGTTACCATGTTGAGCATTTTTTCATATTCCTGTTGGCCATCTGTATGTTTTCTTTGGGAAAATGTCTAGTCAGGTCTTCTGCCCATTTTTCAATCGGGTTTTTTTTTTTTTATTGAATTGTGTGAGTTGTTTATATATTTTAGGTATTAACCCCTTAGCAGTCATATCATTTGAAAATATGTTCCTCCATTCAGTAGGATGTCTTTTCATTTTGTCGACGGTTTCCTTCGCTGTTCAAAAGCTTTTAAGTTTAATTAGGTCCCATTTGTTTACTTTTGCTTTTGTTTTCTTTGTCTTAGGAGACAGATCCAAAAAAATATTGCTACAATTTATGTCAAAGAGTGTTATCCCTATGTTTTCTTCCAGGAGTTTTATGTCTTACATTTAGGCCTTTAATCCATTTTTAGTTTATTTTTGTATATGGTGTGAGAAAATGTTCTAATTTCATTCTTTTACATGTAGCTGTCCAGTTTTCCCAGCACCACTTATAGAAGAGACTATCTTTCTCCATTGTATATTCTTGCCTCCTTTGTTGTAGATTAGTTGACCATAACTGTGTGGGTTTATTTCTGGACTGTCTAGTCTATTCCACTGATCTATATGTCAATTTTTGTGACAGTACCATTTATTTTGATTACTGTAGCTTTGTAGTATAGTCTGAAATCAGGGAATGTGATACCTCTAGCTCTGTTCTCCTTTCTCAAGATTGTTTTGGCCTGCCATACTGTTTTTCACAGTGGCTGTACCATTTTGCATTCTCACCAACAGTGAACAAAGGTTCCAATTTCTTCACATCCTCACCAACATTTGTTATTAAAAAAAATAAAACTATCACTTTTGAGACAAAAAGAGAGATAACTCTGCGGAGGTTCAGTCTGCAATGCAAGCTGCCCCGTTATTTAAGCCATGTAACTAAGAAGATTCCACGGTGCTAGATAAGGATATTGGGCACAGTCTTTGGCAAACCCCAGTAGAAGAGTGCTGGTGCACACTCCTTGGGTTTTCTGCACCAGAGAACTACTCTTTTTTTGTGATAATTTCTGGCATTCTCCTGGATCCTAATAGAGACTGCATGCCTGACCATGAGACGCCCAGCAACTATACCATCTGAGCTCCCCTTGTGAGCTGGGTATTATCAAATCCACCAAGTCATAATATTAGGAGGGCCCAGCATCAATCCATTATAGAATGGAAATGACATATCTGGAATTGGGACTGATCAGGTCCCGAAGATCCAAGCAGGTTCCATGAAGAGGTGTGCCAGGCCCATGCTGCCCACTTGTGTTGCATCTATACCTGTCCCTCCACACACTCCTGTGACTTCATGGTCATAGTTCCCTACGGTCAACTGTCAGAGGAGTCAAGGACTCAAGTCATGGGCTGGCACACAGCAATGAGCGATGCATGTAGTTGTCCCCTTCATGTGGAGGAAGAAGGACTACCCGTTGGCACTGACTCCCAAGCTGGTTGGTCAGCAGCCTGAAATTGCAAAATTAGAAGATCTCAGATGGCACGGCTGGGAAGACTGGCCTGAGCAGGATGTGTGGGAGACTCCTCAGGGGCCCCAGTGGGTGAGTCCATTTACAAAGCGTCACCAGCCACAAATCACTGGATCTTGGGACCCTGTGAGGTGGGTCCCTTCGTGGCTCCCCTGGGCTGGGTTCCTGCATCAGTCCTGGCCACAGCAGGCTCAAGGTATGGGTACTTGTCTCAGGCTGGGCTGCCCAGAGTAGACTTTTAGAAGAGGTTCTATGTGAAAGTGAATTTCTTAAGGAAGTGCTCCCAGGACAAGCCATGAACAGAGTGGGGGTATCTGGACCTGGAAAGTGAACTAGTCAGCTCAACCCTGACCTGTGGAGGCCTCTGAAGTGTCAGCTGCACCTCAGAGTTTGTTCCCAACTGGAGGCCAGTGAACTGGGCTTTCATACTCCTGCATGAGGACCAGCCAGTCATTATCATGCTAAGGCTGCCCTGGGGACAAAAATGCCCAGGCACTTCTGGGTGTGTGTGTGTGTGTGTGTGTGTGTGTGTGTGTGTGTGTACACGTGTGTGTCAGCAAAACAGCTCTAGTAGCTCAAGGGGAGGCCCCTGAAGAGAGCCACAGGTGCAGGCTGTTAGAAGCAAAGGCACCCGGGAGGGTCACAGAAACATAATGTCAGCTCCAGCCTCCTTCCCTGTATCAGCTCTAGCCAGCTTCCCAAGAGCGACAACTTCTCACCTCAAGCATTGGGTTTCACGGTGTCCCTTCCAAAATTCATGTCCTTCCTGGAACCTCAGACCTTATTTGGAAACAGGATCACTGCAGATGTAATTAGTTAAGATGAGATGGTAAGGTCATCATCAGATGAGTAGGGTGAGCTTTTCATCTACTATGACCGGTGCCCTTATAAGAGGAGAAAAGACACAGAGACAGGGACACAGGGAGAAGATCAGGTGAAGACGAAGGCGGAAATTGAAATGTTGCATCTGCAAGGCAAGGGACACCAAGGCTCGCCAGCAGCCGCCAGCAGCTAGAAGAGAAGCCCAGCAGCCACTGGCAGCTAGAAGAGAAGCATGGAACAGATTCTCCCTCAGAGCCTCCAGAAGGAACGAACTCTGCCAACAACCTGATTTCGAATTTTTAGTCTTCGAAACTGTGAGAGAACACAGTTCTGCCGTTTTAAGCTACCCAGTTTGTGGCCCTTTGTTACGGCGGCCCTAGGAAATGAATGCACCTGGAAGCGCCTGGGTGACGGGCAGCAGAAGCAGCACATGGAAGCCCGGGGCTTTGATGAGGAGGCCAGCGGGCCTGCACTGTCATCATCTGGCCAGAGAGACTTGGAAAGAGACTTACGTTCCAAAAGCAAAACGAGCAAAGGATAAACCACACGCTTCCATCACCTTCCAGGAGGTGAGGAACTGCCACCCCACCCGACAGGAACCTGGGTCTGGGCTGTGGACAGGAGCACCATTAGTCTGGCCTGGAAACACATCCAAATGCTCCTGAGGTTGTTTTTGGAACCACATTGGCCAGATGGGAGAGGTGCTGGGCCTGGCAGCTGGACCAAGGCCCAGTTGGGGGAAGAGGAGGGAGCAGACGGGCACCAGGTGAGCAAGCAAGAGGGATGGCTCTTCGTTGCTCCTGGAGACCCCTTGTCCATGAATGCAGGTCTAGGAAGAGCAGGGGAGGTGAAACCTGGCTGGGACCTTGCCAAGTTGTCCCTCTGGGTGGGAGACCAACAGCCCTATCACCTCAGACCTGGCATCTTTCACTAAACAGAGCATCTTCCCAGGCCAGAGGAAATCTTCAAGGAACAGAAATCCACTAGAAACAGCATCTCCCAAACTTCACTCACTCAAGTATCGTCTCTCCACTTTTTCCCATATCTGGCCCATATCAGCTACACAGGTGTTTTACTTAACATTTTTCTTTAAAATATTGCCTTGGGGCTTCCCTGGTGGCGCAGTGGTTGGGAGTCCGCCTGCCGATGCAGGGGACACGGGTTCGTGCCCCAGTTCGGGAAGATCCCACATGCCATGGATCGGCTGGGCCTGTGAGCCATGGCCGCTGAGCCTGCGCGTCCGGAGCCTGTGCTCCGCAACGGGAGAGGCCACAACAGTGAGAGGCCCGTGTACCTCAAAAAAATAAAAAAATAAAATAAAATATTGCTTCTTTCTAGTCTCTTCAACACATGGTGCTGGGACAACTGGATATCCGTATGCAAAAGAATGAAGTTGGACCCCTACCTCACATCATATACAAAAACCAACTCAAAATGGATCAAAGACCTACATGTAAGCACTAAAGCTTATAGAGGTTAAATCTTCATGACCTTGAATTTAGCAATGACTTCTTAGACATATGACACGAAAGCACAAGCAACAAAAGAAAAAAGTAGATAAATTGGACTTCTTCAAAATAAAAAATGTTGTGCATCAAAAGACACTACTAGGGGCTTCCCTGGTGGTGCAGTGGTTGAGAGTCCGCCTGCCGATGCAGGAGACACGGGTTCATGCCCCGGTCCGGGAAGATCCCACATGCCGCGGAGCGGCTGGGCCTGTGAGCCATGGCCGCTGAGCCTGCACGTCCAGAGCCTGTGCTCCACAATGGGAGAGGCCGCAACAGTGAGAGGCCCGCGTACCGCAAAAAAAAAAAAAAAAATCATTAGGGAAATGCAAATCCAACCCACAATGAGATACTACTTTACATCCACTAGAATGGCCAAAATGTTTAAAAAAGAAAGAAAATGGCAAGTGTTGACAAAGATGTGAAGAAATTGGAACGCTCATACATTACTGGTGAGAATGTAGAATGGTGCAGCCACTTTGAAAAAACAGACTGGCATTTCCTCTAAAAGTTGTACACAGAGTTACCACATGCCCCAGCATTTCTGCTCCTAGATGTATACCTCAAAGAATTGAAAATAGGTATTCAAACAAGTACATGAATGTTCATAGTAGCACTATTCACATTAGCTAAAAGGTAGAAACAACCCTAATGTCCATCAGTGGGTGAATGGGTAAACAGAATGTGGTCTATCCATACAATAAACTATTATTCAGCCATAAAAAAGAGTGAAGGACTGGCACATGCTACAACATGGATGAACCTGAAAACGTTATGTTAAGTCAAATAAGTCCGACAAAGAAGATCGCATATTATATGATTCCTTTTATATGAAATATCCAGAATAATTAAATCCATAGAGACAGAAAGCACACGAGTGGTTGCCAGGGCTTGGGGGGGAAGGACTGAGGAGTGACTGCTTAGCGGGTACAGGGTCTCCTTTGGGAGTGATTAAATGTTTGGAACTAGATAGAGGTGACGGTTACACAACCTTGTAAATGAACTAAATGTCACTGAATTGTACATTCAGTATGCAATGAAATTAACAAGAAATGGAAACAATCCAACTGTCTATCAGTGGTTGAAAGGATAAACAAAATGTGCTGTATCCATACAATGAAGTATTATTTGGCCATGAAAATGAATCAAGTACAACATGGAAGAAGCTTGAAAACATTATGCGCTAAGTAAAACAAACCAGCACATACTATATGATTCTATTTATCTGAAATGTCCAGAAGAGACATTGACATTAACGTTGTCTATTGTTCACAATGTTTAGAAATGTCTATCCATAGAAACAGAATAGATGAGTGGTTGCTAAGGGCTAAGAAGAAAGGGGGATGGGGAGCGACTGCTAGAAGGTACATCATTTCTATGGGGGGCAATGAAAATATTCTGGAATTAGTGGTAATGGCTGCATGACTGTATGACTATACTAAAAACCACTGAATTGTACACTTTGTAAAAGGGTTAATTGTATGATATATGAATCATAGCTTTTTTCAGAAAAATGCTTTTGAGTCTGGAAAAACTGGGGACAATCTGGCATGACTGAGGCTTCTACTCTTCATGATAACAGCACCTACCTCACAGGAGGGATGGGCAGGCTGATAAGCTAATGCCGTGATTCTCAAATTTTACATTTTAGCAGAATCTCCTGGGGAGGTTGTTAAAATACCAACTGCTGGCCACATTCCCAGGGTTTCAGATTCCAAAGGAGCCCCAGGATTTGATTTCTAACAAGTTCTTAAGTGATGCTGATGCTGCTGCTGTCCCTGGACCACACTTGGAGAAACACTGAATTAATTCCTGTAAAGCGCTCCGGGTCTGGCCTCTGAGCAAGGACTCACTATCACGTAAGCACATTTTAATTATTCCCATAACCATAACTGGGAGGTTTGCAGGACCAGGGCTATTATCGTGGTGGTGAAATTGAGGCTTAGAGAAAGCAGTAACCACCTGGAGTCATGAGGACTGGAGGTGGCAGGACTGGGACTCGAGCCCAGATATTCTGGTCTGTGTACTTCCCTCTGAATTCCCCACAGTTCCTGAAGCACATGCTAGGTCCGTTCCAGACTCCCAGTGATCCAATCCACTCGCTCCATCTTCAGCAAACTCACTGCAATCTCCCTGCTATTCTGGGGTTTTATCTAAACCCTCTGCTCTCAATCCCCTTCAATCTGGATGCTGCTTCCGGCCACCGCCTCCGCCAGCTCCAGGCCAGGTCTCAGCCTTAGCCTCCCTGCCCCACCCACCAGAGACGCAGTCCTTGGACCCAACAGGCAGGGTTAGGGTAGAGCAGCCTGAACCAAGTCACAGAAGGAAGGGGTGGTCCTGAGGTCTCCAAAGGGGTCACATAACGATGCTCTCAGTGAACCCCTCAGAGTTCCTGCGAAGCCATGTTGCATGCCATCCTAGTCGCTCCTGTCAATTTCACAAAAGGGAACTTTCTCAAGGGCAGGGAGTCAGGCAGGTTACAGGATGCAGGATGACGTCCCTCCACCAGGGTCTGTCATTGGCTCATTCATTTAAATATTTCCAGGGCACCTGCTCCGTGTCGGGTGTGCTGGGTTTTTTTGTTTGTTTGTTTGTTTTTGTTTTTGTTTTTTGCGGTACACGGGCCTCTCACTGTTGTGGCCTCTCCCGTTGCGGAGCACAGGCTCCGGACACGCAGGCTCAGCGGCCATGGCTCACGGGCCCAGCCGCTCCGCGGCATGTGGGATCCTCCTGGACCAGGGCACGAACCCGTGTCCCCTGCATCGGCAGGCAGGCTCTCAACCACTGCGCCACCAGGGAAGCCCGGTTCTGGGTTTTGAGGGAACACAAAGTTGCAGAAGGTCACAGCCAGGTTGGGAAGACGACACTGACCCCGAAACAGTCATTAGAGGGGTCTGTCTGAGGTGAGACCCCATAAAGAACACCTTGAACCATCCCCAGAGAGCACAAGCCCCACCTTCGTCTGCACCCAGAAAAGATGGTCCAGAAGCAGCCAGGTGTCAGAGCCACGGTTTCCCTCTCTTTCCAGGTCAGGGCCAGAGGTAGTAACACCCTAGAGATATGGGCAGATGCCACCTGTTTAGGGATGGGATGACCAGTGAGACTGCTGGCCGTGAGGAAACGGAGGCACATCTGCTTTACGGAGCTTAATCATCAAGACGAGCTGCTTCTCAAAGGAAACTGCTTCAGCAGGGAAAGATGTTCAAAGGTGTAACAATACGCTGTAACTCAGCCATTCTAAGAGGCATGGTTTTTCACATTTTAATAGCTCTGAAATGAGGGTGCGTCTCCCAGTATCTGCTGGCCGGGAGCCCTCTGGATGGAGTCATTATTGCCTGCCCAGCACTCTGGTATGGGTTTCTGTGGCTTGGAAGAAAACCCTAGAGACAATAAAAGAGTATTCTTTTAACCTCTAGGAACCAACCGGTTGTGGGTAGAGGGTGGAGGAGTCCGTAAAGCAGACGTGTTCAGCCGCATTCCTCACGCGGGGATCAAATGTGGGAAGAGCCACAAAAGGCAAGGCCAATGTAAGGACCCTTGGCTTTCAATTTATCTGTGAATTCTTGTAAGAAATGCTGCTTCAGAGAGGCTCCTTGGTGGAGGTGGGCTAGGGAGAGCACAAAGGGGCCTTCTAGGCTGCTGGAAAACTCTCTCCTGACCACTACAGTGGTCACACTCAATGAGGTGCTCGTAAACCAGTCTCTGAGGGGGGGAGGGGAGACCCTGAATTGTAGCGCTTGCCAATTTCCATGGTGTAAATATTTTCACCATGGCTCATTTTAAGTGACCAAGAGTTTAAAAACCAGTGTGCAAAATTCCTAGATATTTAACCATGAGCCCACGACTGATGTATACATACGTGGACAAAAACTCATCAGATAATCATATGGCTTTTCTTCTTCAATTTGTTAATATGGTGTATCACGTTGATTGATTTGTGTATATTGAAGAATCCTTGTATTCCTGGAATAAACCCCACTTGATCATGGTGTATGATCCTTTTAATGTGCTGTTGGATTCTGTTTGCTAGTATTTTGTTGAGGATTTTTGCATCTATGTTCATCAGTGATATTGGCCTGTAGTTTTCTTTCTTTGTGACATCCTTGTCTGGTTTTGGTTTCAAGGTGATGGTGGCCTTGTAGAATGAGTTTGGGAGTGTTCCCTCTGTTATATTTTGGAAGAGTTTGAGAAGGATAGGTGTTAGCTCTTATCTAAATGTTTGATAGAATTCGCCTGTGAAGCCATCTGGTCCTGGGTTTTTGTTTGTTGGAAGATTTTTAATCACAGTTTCAATTTCAGTGCTTGTGATTGGTCTGTTCATATTTTCTATTTCTTCCTGATTCAGTCTTGGCAGATCGTGCATTTCTAAGAATTTGTCCATTTCTTCCAGGTTGTCCATTTTATTGGCATAGAGTTGCCTGTATTAATCTCTCATGATCATCTCAATAGATGCAGAGAAAGCTTTCGACAAAATTCAACACCCATTTATGATAAAAACTCTGCAGAAAGTAGGCATAGAGGGAACTTTCCTCAACATAATAAAGGCCATATATGACAAACCCACAGCCAACATCATCCTCAATGGTGAAAAACTGAAACTATTCCCACTAAGATCAGGAACAAGACAAGATTGCCCACTCTCACCACTCTTATTCAACATAGCTTTGGAAGTTTTAGCCACAGCAATCAGAGAAGAAAAGGAAATAAAAGGAATCCAAATCGGAAAAGAAGAAGTAAAGCTGCCACTGTTTGCAGATGACATGATACTATACATAGAGAATCCTAAAAATGCTACCAGAAAACTACTAGAGCTAATCAATGAATTTGGTAAAGTAGCAGCATACAAAATTAATGCACAGAAATCTCTGGCATTCCTATACACTAATGATGAAAAATCTGAAAGAGAAATCAAGAAAACACTCCCATTTACCACTGCAACAAAAAGAATAAAATATCTAGGAATAAACCTACCTAAGGAGACAAAAGACCTGTATGTAGAAAATTATAAGACACTGATGAAAGAAATTAAAGATGATACAAATAGATGGAGAGATATACCATGTTCTTGGATTGGAAGAATCAACATTGTGAAAATGACTCTACTACCGAAAGCAATCTACAGATTCAAGGCAATCCCTATCAAACTAGCACTGGCATTTTTCACAGAACTAGAACAAAAAATTTCACAATTTGTATGGAAACACAAAAGACCCCGAATAGCCAAAGCAATCTTGAGAACGAAAGAAGGAACTGGAGGAATCAGGTTCCCTGACTTCAGACTATACTACAAAGCTACAGTAATCAAGACAGTATGGTACTGGCACAAAAACAGAAAGATAGGTCAATGGAACAGGATAGAAAGCCCAGACATAAACCCACGCACATATGGTCACCTTATCTTTGATAAAGGAGGCAGGAATGTACGGTGGAGAAAGGACAGCCTCTTCAATAAATGGTGCTGGGAAAACTGGACAGGTACATGTAAAAGTATGAGATTAGATCACTCCCTAACACCATACGCAAAAATAAGCTCAAAATGGATTAAAGACCTAAATGTAAGGCCAGAAACTATCAAACTCTTAGAGGAAAACATAGGCAGAACACTCTATGACATAAATCACAGCAAGATCCTTTTTGACCCACCTCCTAGAGAAATGGAAATTAAAACAAAAATAAACAAATGGGACCTAATGAAACTTAAAAGCTTTTGCACAGCAAAGGAAACCATAAACAAAACGAGAAGACAACCCTCAGAATAGGAGAAAATATTTGCAAATGAAGCAACTGACAAAGGATTAATCTCCAAAATTTATAAGCAGCTCATGCAGCTCAATAACAAAACAACAAACAACCCAATCCAAAAATGGGCAGAAGACCTAAATAGACATTTCTCCAAAGAAGATATACAGACTGCCAACAAACACATGAAAGAATGCTCAACATCATTAATCATTAGAGAAATGCAAATCAAAACTACAATGAGATATCATCTCATACCAGTCAGAATGGCCATCATCAAAAAATCTAGAAACAATAAATGCTGGAGAGGGTGTGGAGAAAGGGAACACTCTTGCACTGCTGGTGGGAATGTGAATTGGTAGAGCCACTATGGAGAACAGTATGGAGGTTCCTTAAAAAACTACAAATAGAACTACCATACGACCCAGCAATCCCACTACTGGGCATATACCCTGAGAAAACCATAATTCAAAAAGAGTCATGTACCAAAATGTTCATTGCAGCTCTATTTACAATAGCCCGGAGATGGAAACAACCTAAGTGTCCATCATCAGGTGAATGGATAAAGAAGATGTGGCACATATATACAATGGAATATTACTCAGCCATAAAAAGAAACGAAATTGAGCTATTTGTAATGAGGTGGATAGACCTAGAGTCTGTCATACAGAGTGAAGTAAGTCAGAAAGAAAAAGACAAATACCGTATGCTAACACATATATATGCAATTTAAGAAAAAAATGTCATGAAGAGCCTAGGGGTAAGACAGGAATAAAGGCACAGACCTACTAGAGAATGGACTTGAGGATATGGGGAGGGGGAAGGGTAAGTTGGGACAAAGTGAGAGAGTGGCATGGACATATATACACTACCAAACGTAAAATAGATAGCTAGTGGGAAGGAGCCGCATAGCACAGGGAGATCAGCTCGGTGCTTTGTGACCACCTAGAGGGGTGGGATAGAGAGGGTGGGAGGGAGGGAGGGAGACGCAAGAGGGAAGAGATATGGGAACATATGTATATGTATAACTGATTCGCTTTGTTATAAAGTAGAAACTAACACACCATTGTAAAGCAATTACACTCCAATAAAGATGTAAAAAAAAAAACTCATCAGATATACTTCTGATTTGTGCATGTTATTATATGGAAGCTGTAGTGCAGTAAAATGTTTTTAAAAATAGAAAGAGAGAGTGAGGTCTGCGTCACCAGCGCTGGCCGACACAGAGGATGATGTCGTGTGAAAAAGCACCAGCCTTGGCCACTCTGAGTCAGAGTCAGATTTTGAATGTGAAGAAGTTTATTTTCACATAAATTTAATATAAATTTCACATAAATTTATGTGAAATATAAATTTCACATAAATTTAATATAAATTTCCTTTTATTATGCACAAGAATGATATGTATATATATACATATATATGATATGCATCTCAGTCTAAAAGAGCTCTTTTACTAAGTAGGAAACAAAAAAATCCTAAGTGATAACGTATTGTGTCTTGGTTTAACCGACAGCATTTTTATATCCTAGGGTATATAAAATACTGGTGTATCTATGTTCAATGATGTTGTGGATTTACTGAAATATAGTAATGTATTTTTTTCAGTTTTACAGCTGTTCTCAAGAACTGTTTAGAGCACTGGGCCAGGAATCAAGAGATGAGTTCTAAGTCTGGATTTGCTGCTCTGTGACCTTGGGCAAGTCAGTTATCCTCTCCAAGCTTCAGTTTCCATACTTCTAAAACAGGG
Organism: Aethalodelphis obliquidens; assembly: GCF_003676395.1. Classification (NCBI taxonomy): domain Eukaryota; kingdom Metazoa; phylum Chordata; class Mammalia; order Artiodactyla; family Delphinidae; genus Aethalodelphis; species Aethalodelphis obliquidens. Next base: position 33,537,042 of record NW_020837953.1, read on the forward strand.
ATGATAATATTGTCTACCTCTTCCAGCTGCTGGGAAGATTAAAGGAGATGCTGTGTGCAGCATGATTGAGCCTCATGCTTTTAGTGAGGCATAAAAGAGCTCAACAAAGGGCAGCAAATTGATGTCGTTGTCATTTCTTAGCTTCTCTGAGCCTCCATCTATCAAATGCACCAAGTCCCAGGTTTGCTGGGAAGATCCCCTGAGCTGTTGCATATCTAAGTGCTATGCAAACTAGAAAGTGTTCTGCTAACGAGAAAGATTGTTAAGAGCAGTCTAAGGAGTGTGTGCAATAGACATGAAACACATCAGAGCATCAAGATCAGGACTGGAACACATCACCCAAGGGAGAGAGTGAAAGGGGAACCGTGAAAACACACGTCAAGGCTCAAACTCACTTCCACATGTGGAAACATCTGTCAATCTGTGGTTAGACCTCCCGTCCCAGCCTGGTCTCTTGGTCATTTCAGAATGGAGAAGTGGCCATGGGAACGGCCTCCTCGTCTGTAAGGGACTGACGTAGGGGCTTGGACAGAGGGCGGGGAATGAGGCACCAGAGATGAACTGAAAACGTTCCCAGGGAGGCATCCCATGCATTTCCGCCCCACTGCCCAGCTATGCTGTGCCAAGACCATGTGGACTGGCCCCAGGTCTTCACAGCCAGGGAAAAGGGTTCAAATCCCTGTCTGCCCCCCAGAGCCGAGTGGGCTTGGACCCTCTCCTCTCTGAACCTCAGATTCTCCAGCTGAGACATGGGGATAATAGTGCCTAAGTTCAGGTTATTGGGAGAATTAAACAATGCATGCAAAACATTTAGTATGTTAGCACTGGGGAGGCAAAGTCGTGTCCATCAAGCTCTGTGCTCCGCTGAATCAGGTGGACAAACGTGGAAATTCATGTGTGATGTGATGCAATTAGTGCCAAGTAGAGAAGGAGGCACGAGGTGCTTTGAACGGGCACAAGGGTAGCGTCACCCAAGATGGGTGTGCTGGGAGGTTTCCTGGAAGAGCTGAATCTCATCAGGTGGGCGAAAGTCAGCTGAGCAGTGGAGGGTGGGAAGGGCATTCCTGGCAGCTATGACAGCATGAGCAACGCCGGGAGGCATGAGGCGACTGTCTTACACAAAGGGCTCCTGCTCCAAAGACGAACCGTCATCTTCAGGGTGGGAGTCGCAAACATCTTTTCCTTATCCTGAGCCAACGTTCATACTCAGCAGGCAGTGAAATGAGCTGCTGCTGCTCCCTCTAGGATTAGAGAGTGAGCTCCCCAGCACCTGAAGCATTTAAGCAAGGAGTCACAGGCCAGTCCTGAGCTTCCATTCTCAAATACCTCCCTGTCTGTGTTGCATGGGGCTGATGCCTGCGGGCTGCATTGCCCAGGCTGTCCTGCCAGCCGGTTTCCAGTTGGGTGAGGACCTGGAGGAGGGGGGCGTGAAGAGAGAAGCTGGACTATTCCTCCCCACTTCAAGTCTGCCCCAGGTGGGGTCACTGGCGGCAGCTGCTTTCCCTCTGTGCTCCACCCAGCAAGGTTCCAGCTGGCACCAGGTAGCCCAGGATCCTGGCTTCTGCCCACCCCACCGCCTCCCCTGGTCCCTCCACGCCTGGGTGGTGGCAGTTTCCCACGGTGGATGATCTCTGGTTTGACTCATCACCCCTCTGGCCTCTCGGCTCTCCTATACACCTGGGTGACCAACTCCCTGTTTTAAGTCCCTCTATCTGAAATACCTAGAGCGTGTCTGTTACTCGATTGGGTCTGAAAGGACACAAGTCCTTCCTGAAGCCACATGAAGAGCCTTGTCCTGACAAGTCATGGATAGAGGCTGATCCGGGAGGTCCTTTGTAAGCCCGCGACTCTCACCCAGGAGTCCACAGCCCCCTGCCCATCCCAGTGCCCACTTCCCTCTGATGGGGCATTGGACAGGCTGGCTCCACCCAGAGAGGTCCTAGAGCAGAAAGTGAACCACCCCCAAGCCATCAGAAAAGTCCAGTAGCCCTTCATTGTCACCAGAGCAGAGAGAGTCCTTTCGGACAGCAGGGAAGAATTGCAGGGCGCTGGAGAAGAGTCCTTGCCACGTTTTGTGGACTGGCATCTGATGCAAGCCAAGAAAGGCTGCCCGTGCCCTCTGGCCAGCATCCTCTTTTGAGGTAGAGGAAACAGGCTCAGAGAGGGGAAGTGACTCTCTAAGAGCCCAGGCCTCCTGACTCCTGGCCCGGGACTCTTTCCCCTCCTGCGTCATCCTGTTCCCAGCCACCTCCCAGGAATCAGGGTCTCAGGTCTGCTGGTACCCTGATTGTGACTGGCGATGCTGTGGTCCGGCCAGTCCACCCTTGGGAAGGTTTCCTACGCCAGCCTAAGCGTATCAGTGCAGTGGGGTCACTGAAGCCTTGTTTAAAAGTGAAAAGCTGCAGATAAGCTAAGTGACATTAGTAGGAGGTCGGTCACAGAGCATGGCACGCCCACACTTAGCCCCCCGGGGTAGCCGTTAGACCAAATGCAGTATGACCTGCCCTCCCCTGTGTGTTTGGGGGTTCAGAGAACGCATAGCAGGGGTCAGTGTGGGGGGTGGGACTGAAGATAACTCGTTTTTCACAGTAAACCTTTTATGCTATTTACGTGGCTGCCTCAGGGACAGCATTGTTCTAAGAAGAGTTAATAAAGTTGTTTTTCATATTTCGTTTAAAAAATAAAAAAGAATGAGGTTGCGCTCTATGTGCCGACATGGAAACCTGTCCCAGATAAATGAACGATCACTATGTGTAGTGCTACCTTTGGGAGGAAAAAAGGTTCTCCATGTGGAAAGAAAAATGCCTTGAAGGAGACTCACCAATCTGTCGACAGAGGTTAAGATCTGGGGAGAGAGAGAGCAATGAAAAAGGGCTTTGCTTTTTACTCTATACACTTTGGAATTGCTTCACATTTTTACAGTGAGCTTGTTTCATTTTTGTCATTTAAAGATGAGAGGAAGGACTTCCCTGGTGGCGCAGTGGTTAAGAATCCACCTGCCAATGCAGGGGACATGGGTTCGAGCCCTGGCTGGGAAGATCCCACATGCCACGGAGCAACTAAGCCTGTGCACCACAACCACTAAGCCTGTGCTCTAGAGCCCACGAGCCACAACTACTGAGCCCACGTGCCACAATTACTGAAGCCCGTGTGCCTAGAGCCCGTGGTCTGCAACAAGAATAGCCACTGCAATGAGAAGCCCGCGCACCACAACGAAGAGTAGCCCCCGCTTGCCGCAACTAGAGAAAGCCCGCGCGCAGCAACGAAGACCCAATGCAGCCAAAAATAAATAAATTAATAAAAATAAAGATGAGAGGAAGAAAACATGTTTTCAGTTAAAAATGACGGTGGTTTGCCAGGGTCTCCTCTGGTCTCTGGGCACAAGGCTGACTCAGCCTGACCCTCCTCTGGCTAAGACCTCCAGGCCTCAGACAGCTGTGCCTGTGCTTTTAGGACGCCCAGAGAAAGAAAAGAATGAGAGCGAGAGAGAGCTGGCAAAGGTCATATGTCAGGTAAGCCCACCCTATATGAGGATGCCGGAGGCCCCTGTATCTTCTCTGCATTCTGCAGCCAGAGTCTTGTGCTCAGCCCTGCATGGAAGAAGGATCTGGACAAACGAGAAGGGTGGGAGGTGGGAGATAAGAAGAGTGGGGGGCCTGGAGCATCCTGATGGAGAATGGCTGGGGGGACCAGAGAGCAGACCCAGATAACTGTAACTCGTATGTGGATTAGACGTGTGATGTGCTCCATGCGGTCCCAAGAGAAAGGACTGGAACCCATGGGAGGAGACCCCCCCAGGGTATAGAGCTGGGTTCCACATCAGGAAGAACTTCCAACAGACCTGCCTAAGATGGAATACACTACTTTGAAGGGTGGGGAGTGAGCATCCTGTCAGAGGAGATCAAGCTGAGGTTGGCACTGCCCAGCAGGACACCACAGAAGTGATCAATTACAGGATGGAGGGGTGGATTCTTCGACCTTTCTTCCACCCTGAGAGTCCGTGATCCTGTGACTGGAGGACCCAGGGCCGGGACAGCCCCCTTTGCTGCTTCCTCACTTTGGCCCACGTGCTGAGCAGCGGGCTGTGCAAACACGAGCGCCTCAAGCCTCACAGCAAAGCTGCGGGTGGGATGCTACTGCTTTCCTGTCTTCCAGACGAGGAAACGACTCAGGGAGCCAGAGTGACACTGTCAGACTCCACCCCTGCAGGGCAGTGGATGGCACTAACCACCTTCCTGAGACGTCCCACGGGCACCCCTAATCAAACCAATTGCCCTGGGGAGAAAATGACATTTCTGGAAAGATCCATCTTGCTAAGGATCATGATCAGTGGCTGGGCATTAGACGTCTGCCTCTGCCCAGGGCACCTGGAAACCTGCCTTGGAGATGTGTTCCAGAGCCTCCCTGGGCACCCCCCGGACCCGCCTCTGGACCGCCTTGGGCTCCGCTCTGGGCCTGTGCACATCTCCCCGCATCTGGGGACATCAGGCTCCTCTTGCGCCTTGATCCCCCCTGCTTTGCTCCCAGGCCCCATTTCTGACATTTAATCCTGCCTGGCCTCTCATCTTCCCACTGGAGCCGCTCCAGAGGACCAGGGGCTCTGGGCAGGGGCCTCCTCCTCCCGCCTCCCCAGTGGCCCTGCCCAGGGCTCCTGCTTTCTCCCCTCTCTGAGTGGGGAAGCCTCTCTCGGCTTCAAGGAAAGGACACATGTCCTCTGACACGTGCCCGCCTCCTGAGACGTGTACACAGACCCCACCTGACGGGCCCCCGGCCAGGCGGCGCGAGAAGTCACGTGCGCAGCCCTGGGAAAGCCACCTACTGTCTTCAGGAGTCCTTCCGACTCCTTCCCTGCTCTCGCCGCCCTGGCCTTCCTCACCCCTCAGCCACGCCAGCTCTTCCCTTCCTTGGGGCTCTCCCTCTGCCCAGGGCACTTCCCCTAAAGAGCGTGACACATGGACCTCCCACGTCTTGGCCGCTGTCAGATGTCACCTCCCCAGAGAGGCCTCCACCAGCCACCCGCGCAGGGCCCAGCCTCTGAGGCGGCTCCATCCCACCAGCACCAGCCCTCCGCCCCCCGCCGCGTCACCACCCATGAATCCTCTCACTGGTTTCCCTGTTGATTGTCTGGTTCCAGCCCTGTAGGCCACCTTGGGGGACCAGGACCTCGTCTGTCATGAGAAGGGCCTGCCTGGCGTGAAAGCAGGTGCATTATAAATGCACTTCTCAGGAATGAATAAGCAGCACTTTACAGTTTACACGGTGTTGCCATGTCCACAATATGCTCAATCCCCAAGAGCCTGGCAGGCAGGTGGTTTCTCACCCCCTTTCGAAGATGAGCAAACTGAGGCCCAAAGAGGTGAAGGGGCTTGCCTGAGGTCACAAAGCCAGGAAGTGGCAGAGCTTGGACACAGGCGTGTCCTTCTGATGCCCAAACCCTTGCTCTTCAACACGATGTCATAAATTCTGTCCCTGGTAACATGTTCTTTGGGCTGTTTCTGCCCTTGTGTGAGGAGGCCGCTCTGCATCCTGTCCTACCGAGCCAGTTGCCCAGTGGCTGTTGTGATCAATATCTACTAAGGGACTAATAATCTCCCACAGGGGTCAGCTGTGCTTGGGGTCAGAATCGGCCTCAACCTTTCCTGGCTGTGTGAGCCTGGGCCAGTCACCCACTCCTCTGGGCTTCAGTTTCCTCATCTGTAAAATGGGCATCTTAATGATCCTCACAGCCTGCTACAGAGTCAGAGTTCAATAAATGGAGACTATTATTATTATTTATTCATATACAAATATATTAAAATATTTTCAATACAAAAGTAGAACCTCAGTACATTTCTGTTACAAAAATATTAAAACATTGTAAATAAAGCTAAAGAGCTCCTAGCAACCGCTGTTGGTTTGGTGAGAAATTTCCAGACACTTTTCTCCTCATCTGGAGAGATGGGACGGGGTGGGGGGGCGGCAGTTGAAATAATGAACATCACCATCCCGCGTGGCTCAGCCTGAACTTGATTTTCCCATCAGCACTTCGTCTCAGAGATGTCCTCATGCTTCATCTTTCATGGAGTGTTTCCCTCCCATCTTCTACCTTGAACTTCACAGGCCTGTGATGGGAGCTGGGCAGGCAATATCCCCATTATGCAGATGAAAAAACTGAAGTTTCAAAAAGTAAATGACAATTGCCCCAGGTCACAGAGGAGGAAGGAGTGGGGCCACATCCCAAAGCAGGAAGGCTGAACAGGTGCCTCCTGAGATGAACCACCCAGGCAGGGACAGACTGCTCAGCACATCTTCATTCACTCATTCATTCGTTCAGCCTTTACCAAGGGCCTGTCACAAGCCAGGCCTCCCGCTGGGGTAGGGATTCCAACAGGGGCCTCGAGCAATTTCCACTCCAAATGAGGGGTGAGAAATCCATAGCTGCTCTGGAGACAGTGCAGGCGATTCAGACAAGAAGAGGCGAGGACCTTCGTGTCTGTGCCGTTTACAGTCTTAAAGACAAACACACATTTCTTTCGTTACTTAAAAAGAAAAAAATAAAAAAAGCAAGCACAAAGTGGGCGGAAGTCGTGACAGAGGTTCAGCAGGTAAAGCCGGGTGAGAAATGGGTGACTGGAGGACTCCGCGAGGCGCCCCAAAGCTCCAGGCTCCCAGCAAAGCCTTAGGTGCTGAGCAGGTAAGCCGGGAAGCGTGGAGCTGTCAGCGGGAGCTCAGGCCCCATTAAAAAGGCCCCCAGGCCCGAAGGTCATTTCCTCCTGTGCAGTAGATGTATTTATTTTATGGAGCTGGCCAAACGCAGGGGAGAAACCGGGCTGCCGAGCGGAGGGGCTGAGAGAGAGTCAGAGGGGGAAAGAAAACATCGTGTTTTACAAGCGGCATTAAATCCCCTCACACGATGAAGCACGCAGCCGCTAAGAAGACGACTCCGGGAAAGTCTAGGGGACCGAGTCGGGGGAGATGCAGGGAGTCGGGGGAGATGCAGGATCGGATCACGGTGAATACAAATGCACATGTGCCACACACACACGTATCTGCTCCGAGAAAAAAAGGGGTTGGGGAGAAAACACACCTGCAAGGTTAGAACTCGGGAACCATCCCAGCAGAGTCCCTTTGTTAGAACCCTCCAGGGTCATGGTCACCTGCGTGGAGCGCCGGGTCTCACTTTATCGTCCTCCTGCCCCTCCCATAGGGTGTAGGTGTTGGGCCTGGCTGAAGACACATCTCTCCTTCACACTCGCACGCTCATTTACACACACACCACTTTCATTTCTTTTCCTCTTGGGGGAAACATCTTGACCAACCATCAAAACCATCAGAAGGTCCTCCATGGGGGTGGGAGTGGGGCAAAATCGCCAGCGCGTCCCTCCCTCCCCCCTCCGCCCCTCCCCCCTCCCCCTCACCCACTGCAGGAAGAGACAGTTTTTCCCCACGTGGGGTTGGATGAGGGCCCGATGAGGCTTGGAAGAGCTTAGCACAGGGCTATGTACAGTCTTGGTGAATGGGAGGTATTATTTTTCATGTCATGTTATTATCATTAGCAGGGACCTTGGGAGAGCCTGTGTCGGGGGTCAGGAGTAAGGGGGAGAGAAGCAGAGGACCAAGGAAGCTGGAGCAGGCGTGTTCGGGGAGGGACTGCCGAGCAGTGTCCCGCCAGGGAACAGGCCTGTCCCGAGGGCCCGAGCTAGGGTCTGCAGTAGGGTTAGGGAGCTGGTGTGAGGCCAGAGTCACCGAAGGTCACCCAGACTGGCAGTCAGAAAGGAAAACTGGATGTGAATGAGAGCAGGGACAAACGGGTCCCCTGAGGATGGGGTCTGAGCATCTACCACTGAGTGTGGGCGGGGGAAGGGGGAATATGGGCTCTGTCACCAGGAGGAGGGACAGGGGGTGTCCTGGAAAGATGCCTGGTGTCCACTCAGTTGTACATAGAAGCTTCGCCTCAAACTGTGTGACCCTGGGCTCACCCCTGACCATTCTGAGCCTCAGTTTCCTCTCTGGGAATCTCAGGATCCCGCCTCCCCACAGATTTATGGCTCAGTCTGACGCTGCCCACTGGCCCCACCAAGAGTGTTCCCTGCACCCCCCGCCTCGCCCTGAGCCTCCATAGCTCAGGCAGCAGCCAGGAAGTTCTACTAACTGTCTCTCCCTCCAAAACAAACCAGAAGGAGTCACGATCCAAGCGCGCTTTGGGTCTGCTGCTGGTCTTCCTGAAGCCCTGCCCGATTTCCTTGAGGCCCAGTTATACAAAATGCTACTTTATCTGACGATTGAGAAAGAGAACTGGGTTCTGATGTTTGTTCCGGACAGCAGGTAATCTGGCAAGTCGTAGACTGGTGAGTGCAGAATTGAAATTATTCAAGGCCGCACCCCAGCCCTAAGCACACACCCAAACTGTGGAGGGCCCGTAGTGAATGCGTCAAAGTTAACAACGGGTCCTGCCAGGAGGGAGTGCCGGTCAGAGCCCGAAGCCCCGGGGCCAGCTTCTGGGCAGGTGGGCGGTAAATTGTCCATTGTCTGAAGGACGGCTTGGGGGTGGTACCAGGGGCAGAGACCTCGGCACCAGCCCCGCCTCCATGCTCTCCTGCTCCTTTAAGAGTTGTGAGCTGGAGGCTTCAGGAAGCCCTCCCATCGGCCCCCACAGCTCCACCAGGACTCCCCAGACCCCAGCTGTGGTCATGGCCAGGGTTAGGGAAGCCAGCAACATCACCCTGTTTCTGGGGGAGCCCAGGGCGAGTCATGTTCCCCAGTCCATTGTTATCCACCAGGGTTCTTGGCCTCCTTAATCAATAGAAATTGATCAGAAGCCAGACAAGAAATTCCTGCAAGCTTTACTGGGGCCTCTGCAGCAGCAGCGGGGAGAGAGAACAAACAACAGTTTCCCTTGGTTGCTGGCTCCCGATGGTGGGCGGGGGGGGGGCAAGCTTGTTCCTTATATGGGGTGAGGGTAGGGGTGTGTCCAGGGGTCTGGCCGGAGGCGTGGCTTAGGGGGTTTGCCCACCCGTTTAGTGGTGGTGTGTGCAGGGGGCATGCGCAGGAGCCTGCTTTTGCTCCAGGCTCTTCGAAAGTTGCAGTTGGGTTTTTTGGTCTCTTTGTATGTTTTGTCCAGAATTTGCCCCAACTGCGCATGCACACAGTTATTTTTAGTCCCATTCAGTTTCTTTGTATTTTGTTGCTGGAGGAGAGGTGCGTTCAGGTGCAAGCACTGAAGCAAAGGGTTCCAGGTTCCAGCTTGTCTCACCATCAGGGGCTGCTTAGCTGGCAGGGTCGCCAGGACAGCTGGGTGCCTTTGTGGGTCACACCCAACCTTGCCTCCTTCCTGCCAATCCTGCCCCATGTCTGATGCCCAGGGAGGGGGAGTGACAAGACTGGGGCCCTTGGTGGCTGCAGTCACAGAATTCCCAATGCCTCCTGATGCTCTTTGCACCTCCAGGTGACGGGACTTCTTGCCTTGGGGACCTACAGGTCAGCAAACAGCCATCAACAGTGGCCAAGAGAGGGCTGGGGCCCTGGATTTCCGGATGCTCTTGCCACCCAGTGGTTACTAACGGGTGTGCGGTGAGTGACACATCAGGAACCAGGATCCCCCAGGGTGGCTGGGGGGACTCATTTGAAATTTGACTGCTCAGACCCCACTGCAGATCTACTAAATGAAACCCCTGATGCCCTGGCCCTGAATGGGGCTCCTAGGCCCCCTGACAATGCCATGTGGGGCACAGTTCTTAAGGTACAGTCCCAAGAACCAACAGACTCAGGGCAGAGCCCTGATTCAGCCCCTTATGAGCAGTGCAGCCTTGAGCAAATAACTGAACCTCTCTGAGCCTGTGTTCGCATCCCTAAAGTGAGGATGCTACTGGCACCAATCTCACCTGGTCGTGAATAAAACACAAGAGGATTCAAGACAGCACTCAGTGCAGGACTCAGCAGAGTGATGCTCACTGAACGCCACCGTTGTCATTGCTGTTGCTGGGTGACAGGGAGCCCACTGTGAACCACAACCTTGCTCGCTTTCAGGCTGGAATATCTCTGCCCTGCCTTGCTGACCAAACTGCCCCTCCCAGTCAGGGCTGCCACATGTGGTTGCCTAGTCTGTGCACTGCACAAAGTGCTGTCATTGGCATTGGGGTTGAAATCCAATCTGACTCCACTAAGCCAGGTGCACTGGCATGTGAGCTGTGCCCACAAGGGGCACGTTTTCTAATCTGCCCAGAAGTACCACACAGGCAGTGAGGAGTTTTACAGAGCCCTGGCCACTTCCCGTCAACAGACCAGGATCAACGTTTGTCAAGGACTGTCATCCAGCCCCAGCTCACTGGAACCTGGTTTGTAAAAACTATATATATATATATATATATATATATATATATATAGAGAGAGAGAGAGAGAGAGAGAGAGAGAGAGAGAGAGAGAGAGAGGACAACTTGGGAAATTTGAAAATCCATTTATTATCAGATGATATTAGGAAATACGTGTTAATTTTATTAGGTGTTGAGCCTAAGAAATTATTGAATTATTTATGAGGGATATGTCATGAAGTTTACAACTTACTTTGAAATGTTCTAGCCAAAATATAGGGCTAGAGATAGAGAGATAGAGATATCATATAAATGGGTAAAACACATGTGGCCAAGTGTCAACAGCCATTACATCTAATGGTAGGTATATACCTATACGTTGGACTAGTCTTGCATCTTTTCATTGAAATTTTTTATAATAAAAATATTTAATAACAATATTTTTTAAAAGGCAATGGTGAGAAAGGGGCTTCAGGGTCATCTGAGTCCCCATTGTCCTGTCTCCAAGGTGCACTGCTATCTTCACCTCCAGGAGGGAACCTCCTGGGCAGACCCCTGCCTCCTTCGGGGCTATCTAGGGGGTCCTCCCAGGGTGACACGGTAGAGCCACTCAGAACCCTCACCATCTCTGACCCGACCCTCCCAGGGTAGCGACAATACTCCTTGCTGTATTTGCATAATCAAAAAAAATGGAAATAGCCTAACTGTCCCTCACAGGGAGTTGGAGGTATACATTTAACAGTCATATATCTGCACCTTGTGACATGAAAGTATGTCCATGATATTCTGAGTGAAAAAGCAAGTTGCAGAGCAATATGCGAGGTATCATGCTTTTAAAAGAAAACACTCCCTATATATGCTCATCATGTACTTCTAGAGAAAGATCTGGAAGGTGGCCCACTGAACTATTCTCAGTGGTTACTTCTGGAGTGTGAGAATAGGTGACAGAGGAGAAGCTCACTTTTCATGTCAATCACATTTGCATTTTTGGAAACTGCTTACAATTCTACATAGCGCACATCTCAGAGCACTTACTACCTTCTGGACGGTGTAATAATACCACTACCCACATAGCCCTTACCACGTGCCAAGGACGTCATGCAGCTTAACTCAGTTAATCCACATACAATTTAATCCACACATTATCATCTTCATCTTTCCCAGTTTAGAGATGAGTGAGGCACAGAGCTTTAAGGAAGTTGCCCAAGGTCACACAGCCAGTTAGTGGCAGAGCTGGGATTTGAACCCATGCAGTCCCTTTTCGCTGGTGGTGCCATAACAACTCGATTATATCCGCACAGAGGCCTGTACACGTGTTCTTTCATTTCCTCCTCATGAAGCTCTCAGAGGGGCTCCTTGCCCGACTCGAGACTCCCAAGGAGCATGATCTGAGATGGCCCGGGTACTACCACGATCTGAAGCTGTGGGAGGCTCATCCCCTCCTAAGAAGGAGAAGGTGAGGGCACCTGAGAAATAAAGAAGACGTGGGTGTATACAGGCTACACAGACATCTCTGGGGCCTCACAGTGTTAATCCTGCAAATCGAAGCCCAGATGCTCATTTGACAGATGAGGAAACTGAGGTCCAGAGACAGGAAGTGCCCAAGCCTGGATGAGTTTGGTCAGGGCCTTGCAAGGGAAAGGGGAAGAACGAAGACAGTCCTTCCCACTGCAGGGTTCCTGGTCTTGCTCTCCATAGTCAGTGAGGACAAGTCTTGAAATTCTATCTGCTTCCCACGTGCAGCAAAAGGTGCGACCGCCTGGGGACCCCATCATAGCTGGGACCCGATGGCTCCAGCACACACCCTATCCAAGACATCACTGGGGCCTGGACAGAGGTGTCCACTGGCCTGGAACCACACCTTAGAATTCTGAAAATAAAAAGTGGCCCAGATATAGCCTCATCCACCAGAGGGCAGACAGCAGAAGCAAGAATAACTACAATCCTGCAGTCTGTGGAACAAAAACCACATTCACAGAAAGATAGACAACGTGAAAAGGCAGAACGCTATGTACCAGATGAAGGAACAAGATAAAACCCCAGAAAAACAACTAAATGAAGTGGAGATAGGCAACCTTCCAGAAAAAGAATTCAGAATAATGATAGTGAAGATGATCCAGGACCTCGGAAAAAGAATGGAGGCAAAGATCAAGAAGATGCAAGAAATGTTTAACAAAGACCTAGAAGAATTAAAGAACAAACAAACAGAGATGAACAATACAATAACTGAAATGAAAAGTACACTAGAAGGAATAAATAGCAGAAGAACAGATAAGTGACCTGGAAGACAGAATGGTGGAATTCACTGCTATGGAACAGAATAAAGAAAAAAGAATGAAGACAGCCTAAGAGACCTCTGGGACAACATTAAATGCAACAACATTTGCATTATAGGGGTCCCAGAAGGAGAAGAAAAAGAGAAAGGACCTGAGAAAATGTTTGAAGAGATTATAGTCAAAAACTTCCCTAACATGGGAAAGGAAATAGCCGCCCAAGTCCAGGAAATGCAAGGAGTCCCATACAGGATAAACCCAAGGAGAAACACACAGAGACACATAGTAATCAAGCTGGCAAAAATTAAAGACAAAGAGAAATTATTGAAAGCAGCAATGGAAAAATGACAAGTAACATACAAAGGAACTCCCATAAGGTTAACAGCTGCTTTCTCAGCAGAAACTCTACAAGCCAGAAGGGAGTGACATGACATATTTAAAGTGATGAAAGGGAAGAACCTACAACCGAGTTTACTCTACCTGGCAAGGATCTCATTCAGATTCGATGGAGAAATCAAAAGCTTTACAGACAAGCAAAAGCTAAGAGAATTCAGCACCACCAAACCAGCTCTACAACAAATGCTAAAGGAACTTCTCTAAGTGGGAAACACAAGAGAAGAAAAGGACCTACAAAAACAAACCCATAACAATTAAGAAAATGGTAATAGGAGCATACATATCAATAGTTACCTTAAACGTGAATGGATTAAATGCTCCAACCAAAAGACACAGGCTTGCTGAATGGATACAAAAATAAGACCCATATATATGCTGTCTACCAGAGACCCATTTCAGACCTAGGGACACATACAGACTGAAAGTGAGGGGATGGAAAAAGATATTCCATGCAAATGGAAATCAAAAAAAAGCTGGAGTAGCAATACTCATATCAGATAAAATAGACTTTAAAATAAAGAATGTTACAAGAGACAAGGAAGGACACTACATAATTATTAAAGGATCAATCCAAGAAGAAGATATAACAATTATAAATATATATGCACCCAACATAGGAGCACCTCAATACATAAGGCAACTGCTAACAGCTATAAAAGAGGAAATTGACAGTAACACAATAATAGTGGGGGACTTTAACACCTCATTTACACCAATGGACAGATCATCCAAACAGAAAATTAATAAGGAAACACGAGCTTTAAATGACACAATAGACCAGATAGATTTAATTGATATTGTGAAAATTGTGAAATAACATTGTGAAAATAACTCTACTACCCAAAGCAATCTACATATTCAATGCAATCCCTATCAAATTACCAATGGCATTTTTTACAGAACAAGAACAAAAAATCTTAAAATTTGTATGGAGACACAAAAGACCCCAAATAGCCAAAGCAGTCTTGAGGGAAAAGAAACAGAGCTGGAGGAATCAGGTTCCCTGACTTCAGACTATACTACAAAACTACAGTAATCAAGACAATATGGTACTGGCACAAAAACAGAAGTATAGATCAGTGGAACAGGATAGAAAGTCCAGAGATAAACCCACGCACCTATGGTCAACTAATCTATGACAAAGGAGGCAAGGATATACAATGGAGAAAAGAGAGTCTCTTCAATAAGTGGCGCTGGGAAAACTGGACAGCTACATGTAAAAGAATGAAATTAGAACACTCCCTAACACCATACACAAAAATAAACTCAAAATGGATTAGAGACCTAAATGTAAAACCGGACACCATAAAACTCTTAGAGGAAAACATAGGAAGAACACTCCTTGACATAAATCACAGCAAGATCTTTTTTGATCCACCTCCTAGAGTAATGGAAATAAAACCAAAAATAAACAAATGGGACCTAATGAAACTTAAAAGCTTTTGCAAAGCAAAGGAAACTACAAACAAGACGAAAAGACAACCCTCAGAATGGGAGAAAATATTTGCAAACAAATTAACGGACAAAGGATTAATCTCCAAAATATATAAACAGCTCATGGAACTCAATATTAAAGAAACAAGCAACCCAATCAAAAAGTGGGCAGAAGACCTAAAGAGACATTTCTCCAAAGAAGACATACAGATGGCCAAGAAGCACATGAAAACCTGCTAAACATCACTAATTGTTAGAGAAATGAAAATCAAAACTACAATGAGGTATCACCTCACACCAGTTAGAATGGGCATCATCAGAAAACCTACAAACAACAAATGCTGGAGAGGGTGTGGAGAAAAGGGAACGCTCTTGCACTGTTGGTGGGAATGTAAATTGATACAGCCACTATGGAGAACAGTATGGAGGTTCCTTAAAAAACTAAAAATAGGATTACCATATGATCCAGCAATCCTACTACTGGGCACATACCCAGAGAAAACCATAATTCAAAAAGACACATGCACCCCAATGTTCATTGCAGCACTATTTACAACAGCCAGGTCATGGAAGCAACCTAAATGCCCATCAGCAGACGAATGGATACAGAAGATGTGGTACATATATACAATGGAATGTTACTCAGCCATAAAAAGGAACGAAATTGGCTCATTTGTAGAGACATGGATGAATCTAGAGACTGTCGTACAGAGTGAAGTAAGTCAGAAAGAGAAAAACAAATATCATATATTAACACATATATGTGGAACCTAGAAAAATGGTACAGATGAACTGGTTTGCAGGGCAGAAATTGAGACACAGATGTAGAGAACGAACTTATGGACACCAAGGGGGGAAAGCGGTGAGGTGGTGGTGGTGGTGGTGTGATGAATTGGGAGATTGGGATTGACATATATACATGAATATGTATAAAATGGATAACTAATAAGAACCTGCTGTTTAAAAAAATAAATAAAATAATTGGCATTGGAAAAAATGTTATAATAAAAATGCATAATAAATTAATGCCAAAATTAACTTACTCCACCTGTAATACAGGCTAATTTAGTACTATGTATTTCCATGTTGGCACTTTCATCTTTATATATTAATTTCAAAAAGTGGCTTTATATACTTGAAATAGTCACTTTCTAGTATTATTACTATTATTTAGACAAGAATGAAGATTCTTGCCTTCCTAAAATAAGGCCGGTAGAAAAGATTTTGTGAAAATAAATAAATAAAATTAAATAATAAAAAAAAAAGTGGCCCAACACCCCTGAGGACACACCCAGATGTTAGCAGTGGCAGATATGGGGCGTGAAATTGCAGGTAATTTTTATTTCCTTCTTTGTACTTTCCCACAGTTTCCAAATTTTTATTCGATGAACACACATCACTGTTATAATTAGAAAAGAATTACCATGTTTCTTTTTTTCCCTCCAGGAGAAACCAAGGACATATCACACGAAGTATTTCAGCCAGTGAGGGTAACACATCCTTGTTAAACCAAGAAGAGGAAACAGGAGCAGGAGAGAGGGGGCGACCAATGTCTGTTGGGTGCCTAGCATGTTGCAAGCATGGTGCTAGGAACATCTCCTCCATTATCTCTTCAATCCTCACACCGACCCTGGGAGTTTGGTGCCATGATCCCCATTTTACAGATGGGGACGCTGAGAGTGAAAGCAACTGCTCTTTCCACTCACCATGCTGCCTCTCCACGAGGTGGCAGAAAATGCAATTTCAAAACCAGTTTGATTTACAGACATTCAGAGTACCTATTATCTGGGGCTTCTTAGAAAAGAGTCACCAGTTCTTCATGATGCAGCTGCCCCTCCAGGCATCACAGTATTGTATCCCAGAACAGTGACTGGTGTCTATTGTTTGCCATTTTCTTGATGACAGAGTGTCTTTTTATGTTCCATGTACAATGTTTTGTCTGGTGGTGTTAATGCCTAATGTAGATAAAGCTGCAGTGGACTCCGTCTACCATTTGGTTGCCGGTAGCACTGAAAATCCGAACAATCCTTTTGGAAGCTATAAGTGACAGTAGAGCAAGAGTCATAAACAGGTTGAGATCTTTTGACTCAGGAATTCCATTCCCAGGGATGTATTTCTAAGAACTACTTCAGCAGAAAAAATAGAAAGCGAGTGACATGCATAAATATGTTCGTGTCAATATTAACTACAACAGCAAATAACTTATAATACAACAATGTGATGGGAGATGCTATAAAAAGTGACCTTTTACAATGGATAGTTTATCCGTGTGTAGTAGCCAGCTTCCAAGGAGCCCTTCATGATCCTCACTTCCTGGTAGTCATGCCTTGGTGAAATTTCCCTCTCAATGCTAAATAGAGCTGACTTGGTAACCTGTAGGGTCGGGTGGAAGTGATCATGTATGACTTCCAAGGAGACGGTCTAGAAGATGTTGCAGCTTCTGCCTTGGTCTCTTGATCATTCACTCTGGGGGAAGGCAGCCACCACGTCATAAAGAAACCCAAGCCCCAGAGAGGCACTGAGGCCTCTGGCTAACAGCCATGCAAGTGCACAATCTTGGGAACAGATGTCCAGCCCTGGTCAAGGGTTCAGATGACTGCAGCCCTACCCAATGTCTCAAGGGCAACCCCATGCCATTGCACCATCTTGGGAACGGATGTCCAGCCCTGGTCAAGTGTTCAGATGACTGCAGCCCTACCCAATGTCTCAAGGACAATTCCATGCAATTGCATCATCTTGGGAACGGATGTCCAGCCCTGGTCAAGGGTTCAGATGACTGCAGCCCTACCCAATGTCTCAAGGGCAACCTCATGACAGATCCTGAGCCTGTACTGCCCAGCTAAGCTGCCCCTGATATTCTTAACCCATAGAAACTATGAGAGATAATAAATGTCATTGTTTTAAGTCACTAGGTTTTGGAGTAGTTTGTTCCAAAGCAATAGACAACCAACGCCGCCCACGATGGAATACCATGCAGCAGTGGAAGTGAAAAGTGAATGAACTACTGCTACACACACAGTATGGGTGAATTTCACAAACATGATGTTAAGCAAAAGAAGCCAGATACCAAAGAGGATATTCTCTGATTTTATTGGCACAGAGATCCAAAACACTCAAGGTTAATCTGTGCTATCCGAATAGAGTTCTCTTTGGGAGGCGGTTGGCGACGGTGACCAGGCAGGAGGGGGCCTCCGGGTGCTGGTAATGTTCTACTCCTCGATCTGGGAGCTGTAGAGTTTAGATCATGGGTGTGTTTTGTTTGCAAAACTTCATCAAGCTGTACATTTATGATTTGTGCTCGAGTCTGTATGCACACTATAATTCAATATGAAATGTCTCAAATGATCATTTTATGGGCACTGTTTGAAATCTAGACACCTATGATCAGGCCCTGGTCCACAAAAAGGGCAGAACCTCAGGAGAGCCTGTACAATGATTTGCAGCCCTGTAAAATGCACACACGCGGAAGACAGGATGGGAAAAAAACTGAAATGTTTGTGTTGGGAGGCAGGGATTCTGGGTAACTTAAACATCTTCTAAGTATTTCATTTAGGAATGGGTTATACTGTCTTGTTGAAGAGAATGAATAAAGGGCCGAGAGGTATAATACATTTTCACAGGGTGTCTAACCAGAAACTAAAACATGGTCTTCTAAGGAGTAAGCTTTTTATTCACCAAAAATTTGGCCACCCAGAATAACTCCTTCCCAGAAATTTTACAAATTGTTCAAGTGCGGTTTCTCTAGCAGAATCGGGTTATTGAAACTGCCGTTTTCATTAAGCAGAAGAGTGGAGGCCTGCTCTCGAGGTTCGTGGTCCAGCCGGGCTGGGAGGGAAGCCACGTCAAGCAGAGAGGGCATGTCAGCGACGTGCAAACAGAGCGGTAAGTATTAACTTGCTGGGAAGTAAGGAAATGTGCGGGCCTGGAAGGGCCCTCTCAATGCTGATAGTAACAGTATCAGAGCAGAAACATCACCCTCAAATCCCCAAACAGCTGCAGATTCAGAAGACAGTGCAGAAAATTCTCAAGTTTCACTGAGCTATAAACTTTGGATTTCCCATAACAGCTTTCCAGAATAGGTTCCACATTGTTCTCGGTAGAAATCACACATTCCAATATTCAGGTAGCATCTTGAAGACACAGACTCTGTTTGGCAAACTACTCCCATATGCCATCTCCCAGCTCAAAAACGGTCAGTGGATCGATCCCCCACCTGTAACCACAAGCCCAGCCTTAAAAGGTGTCCCTGATCTGGCCTCAAGTGACAAAGACAACCCATGCACCCCAGACTGTGTCACCTCTTGCCACCCGGCCAAGGGCCCACTGTATCCATCACCTGGGAACTCCCTTCACCAACTGATCTTTACATGGGGAAGGGCTTTCTAAGCTTCAAAGCTGTGGAAGAAACCACAAAGGAAATGCTTGACAGTCCCGCACTACATTAAAACAAAAAATTCTGGTGTGATTAAAAAATTCAAGCAAAATTAAAAGACAAACAATTGGGGGAAAATGTTTGCAGCAAATACCACAGACAGATGGTTAGAACCCTTACTTTATAAAGAACCAACATAAATCAATATAAAAAAATACGAAGATGCTCACAGATAAAAGGGCAAAGGACGTAATGAAAAGCAAATATAAGTGGCCAATAAACATTTTGGGGGAAAAAAGAACGCTCAATCTCTCTAAAGGTCAAAGAAATGAAAATAGAAATAAGATAGATTAAGTTATCAAAGACACTGCTCCCTGCTAGCTGAAGCACAGAGAGATGGCATTCGTGCACAGGCGCTGGCGGCGTGTAAATTCATGAGATATTTCTGGCAAGCCACTTGGTGATTATCGAAAGCCTGGAAAATGTTCCTACTTTTGGTTCACTTTTTTTTTTTTACCATTTCTTTAGAAACTTTTCAGCAAATAATTTGGTGATATTTATCAATCTTCTTAAGATGTTTGTACTTTTGACTCACATTTCTGATTATTTTCTCCAAAACCTAAAAGTTGAAATTCAGCCGAAGATGTATGTACGTAAAGAGATGTTTTCTGCAATGCGAACGTGTAATAATGAAAAGCTGGAAAGAACCTAAATGCCCTACAGTCCAGGAGCTGTTGAGTCAATTACCGTGTGTCCATATGACTGAAAGCATTGGGTAAAGAGCCATGTAATAGTCAAGGGTTCCAGATGACGTGGGGAAATGCTTATGATGTAATCGGTTTGCAATGGGAAGCAAGCTCTAAACTTCCTAAAGAAAAAAATTTTAGCCAATAGACTGGAAAACACGCCGCCTCTGGGTGGTGAATTTGGGGGAAATTTGTGTACGTGCTTCTTTACCCTTTTCTGTACTTTCCAAAATTTCTACAATGTGCAGAATTACTTTGACAATCACTTAAGCAGTTAAAAACCTGTAAAAAAAATTATTCTTGATACACTCTCGATTTTCCTAGTGAAAAGCAATTGTTCCCTTTATGAATTGGCATGAGGTAGGCTCAATAAAATGAATGAATGAATAGTGCTTTTAAGTCTCTTGTGAATTGTTTCTCACCTTCTGCTTTTATTGCCTGGTTATTTGTGTTTATGTCTTTCTCCCTTGTGATCCTGGAAGTTCCCAGAAGGTAGAAGTCACGTGTCTCCATTCATTCACATCCAGCCAGTGCCTTGCATCCAGGAGGAGCTCAAAGTGTTATTTTTTAATGAATGGAGCATCTCATAAGTTAAGTGTGTTTTAACATGAGATAAAGATTCTGGATGCCAAGGACTATGTTAAACCCATGTCTTATGAAGTAAGGGGACTCCCTGAAAGCCATGGACAAGGGGATCAAGAAGGGGTTCTAGTGGCAACTCTGCCCCTACCTGGTAGCCATCATGTGTTTATGCCAAATCTGCTGTCTAGTCCTGAGAGCACTGTCCTAGGAGTCCCCATGCCGCAATTAACTACCTATGGGGTCTTGGGCAAGTCACTCATCCTTAGTTCATTCAGTGATGAACCAAAGGTGCTGGAGTATTTCTAGCACTGCTGTCACTATGATTTCTAAAATGCATCTGATAATGAAAGTTGGTTTGGAATAGCAAGGTGAAAGGTATCTTTAGAACATGGCAGAATTCTTCTTAAAAAGAAACCAATAACCCTCTGTTGATAATCAAGGCAGTGATGTGCATCCATGAGCTGGGCTCCGCTTCATGTACATTTTGTCTTTATCTTCAATTTTTAAAATAATTAAATTAGGAACCTTAAGGTTCTGGTAAGGTCCATGGGATTCCTGGAGCATCTGTAGAGATGCGGAACAATTCCTCTACAGTAAACGATTTCAGAGAATGAGATCACATCGCTGAAGTGCCGGTGAAGGCAGGGAGTGGAGAGGGTCCTGGGCTTTTCTTCTCCAGCCCCTTCCTTGGTGGGGAAACCTCCCGTTCATCCACAGCAGGGTGACCTCTGTAAGGGTGACCTTACAGTGACCTCTACAGACAGCAGGGAGTTGCTGCACATCTGTCTCTGAGCCAAGGAGGTGGAGAGCCCCTTCTGCTCTCCCTGGCTTCCCAGAGTCCCCCTCTCACCAAGCAGGACCCTCCTTATTACACAGAAATGGAGCGCTGGTCCCTGCACTTGGTACGTGGTATTAGAGCCCTTAGCTCTGCTTGCCTCGTCCCGACTTCCCTGTGCGCTTGGGAGGCTGGAGTGGGCATGGTGCAGCCTTCCTACTGGAAAAGTCTGCTTGGGGAGCTCCGGGCTGCTTCCACCGCTGGACCAAGAAACCAGCCTTCCTGAGTCCCCAACTTGAGCCCCTCCCAGCACAGGAGAGGTGACAGCACGGAATCCAGCGCCCTGATGGTTAAGCTCTGGAGCCAGACGGCCTCCATGCATTCCTGGCTGCGTGAGCTTGAGCAAATTACTGAACCTCTGGACGCTTAAAGTTTCTTATTTTTAAAATGGGGGTAATAATCATCCCTACCCCAAGATACTATTGACAAGATTAAAAGACTTGAAACAGTTATATATTTTTAAAACATATTTATACCTATATGTATATAAACTCAGTACGATAACTGGCGCATAGTGTTTAAGGAAAATCATTTATTTTTACTTGATTGAGGAAATCAGAGAACGAGGGAAAAACGGAAGCATGTTCATTTCTTATAAGAAATGGGATCAGAAGCGAGTCACTGGCTTTCCCTTTTTTGTCCCCCAACGACAGCTCGCCTCCCGTGAGGCCACTCCTCCCTCCAGGGCCGTCTGCAGAGGGGAACCCCCTCCTAGCTGTCACGTTCAGCTCACTGCGCAGGGCCCCTCTCGGGGAGGCGTGCGGGCGGTTCTCTTCCACGCCGGTGGCGGTCAGCTGGGCGCCGCACGGGGCGCCTTCGGGAGCTCGGCCCCGCGGCCCCGCACCTGGCGCGGTGGCGGCACGCGGCCGGCTGTGGCGCGGGCGAGGCGGGGAGGAGCCCCGGGACTAACCGCGGCAGCACCTCTTCCCCCCTCGTGCCAACTGCCATCAGACCTGTTAGTTTTGCTTCGGAGGCGCTTTCTCCAGCCGCCTCGCGGGCCAGCGAGAGCCGAGCGCGTGCACAAGTGCGAAAGGGCTGCGGAAAACGGGCACGCGCGGCCCTGGCCAGTTAGGGGGGAAGCCGGAGCCCCCGGCGATCTGACCTCAAAGCAGGGTCCCGCCCCCGAAAAAGGTGCGAGGGGGGCCGGCCCGGCCTCCGGCGGGCTGCAGGCGCCGGGGTGTAGATTAGCGGCTTCGGGGGGAGCGTCCGTTCGCCACAGGAAGGAGGGAAGAGGCCGGAGGTGCCTTCACAGCGCAGCAGCCCTGACAGATCTGATAAAGAGGAAGGAAGCCCTCGAAGTGGCTGAACCGAGCTGCCGGCTCCCCAAACGGACGAGGTCCTGCAGCTGTCACAGCCCTGCTTGCAGCCGCGGGGCAGAAAGGAGGGGAGCCTGCGCCCCCTGCCGGTCGTTTTAGAACGACCATCCCGGGCAAGGAAAGCTGGCAGGGCTTGGGGACGCGGCGCGGCCACTGCCTCCTGGGCAGGAGGTGGTAACGCCCTTGGGATGGTAAGTCCCCAGGGGAAGGCGGGGCTTGTCTGGGCCTGGATCCTTTACCTTCGCAAGAAACCTGCCCCACAGAAGAAACACAAGAATAGGTTTGCTCCAGATGGGCTCCGCTTACCTGGCAACCCAAGTCCACCCTAATGAGAAAAGTATCAATAAAAGCACGTCTCAAGATTGCAGAGCACGATCTGCACAGTGCTATATTTCTTGGCCTCTAATTTTGCTGTCATTCACTAGCTGTGTGACCTTGAGCAAGTTTCTTAACCACCCTATGCCTCAGTTTCCTCATTCATAACGTGGGAATCATAGTCTAGATCTCACAGGATTGTTAGGAAGACTGAGTTAATATATGTAAAGTGCTTAGAATCGTTCCAGGCTTACCGAACATACGTCTGTTAAATTAAAATGTTTAAATTTCACTGTAGGGTGTAGGCTTGTTGCACATGCTGTAAGTGATTCCTTATTCTGGGGATTTTCTTGCTGTCTTTCAATCATACTGATTTCTAGTTCAATTCCACTGCAGTCAGAGAACATACTTTGTATGATGTCACTCCTTTGAAATTTGTCGAGGCTTGCTTTATGGGCCAGCGAATGGACTACTTTGCTAAAAGCTCCATGTGCACTTGAAAAGAATGTGCATTCTACAGTTATTGGATGTAGTGTTGCAATGTCAATTAAGTCAAATTACTTAATTGAGTTATTCCTTACTGTGTTGGGGGGTGGGGGTGGGTCTGGTTTATTTCCTGCTCATTCTGTCAGTAAGAGAGCTATGTTAAAAATCTCCAGCTATGGGCTTCCCTGGTGGCGCAGTGGTTGAGAGTCCGCCTGCCGATGCAGGGGACACGGGTTCGTGCCCCAGTCCGGGAGGATTCCACATTCCACATGCCGCAGAGCGGCTGGGCCCGTGAGCCATGGCCGCTGAGCCTGCGCCTCCGGAGCCTGTGTTCCGCAACTGGAGAGGCCACAACAGTGAGAGGCCCGCGTACAGCAAAAAAAAGAAAAAGAAAAAAAAAACTCCAGTTATGATGGTGTATTTGTCTAGTCCTCCTTTCAGCGTCATTAACTTTTGCTGTATGTATCCAAGGCTGTGTTATCAGGTGCATATAAATTTAGGACTGTTATATCTTCCTAATGAATAAAACTTTCATCATTATAAAAGTACATTATACATGGCTGTATTATAAAATGTCCTTTGTCTCTAGTAATACTTCTTGCCTCAAAGCCTGCATTTTATGATAAATAGTTACATCTGCTCTCTTGTGTTTGCTGTGTCAATGAATTAAACCCTTTAATTTCAACCTTTCTATGTCCTTATAAAGTTTGTTTCTTGTGAATGTCATATATTAGGCTTTGATTGTTTTAAATAGTTTCATACTCCCTTTTAACTGGATTGTTTTGCACACTTATATTGAATATAATTAATGGTGTAGGGTTTATAGCTAAACTTTTGCTGTTTTTCCAAGTTGTCCTGTCCTTTGTTCCTTTAGTCCTTTCTTTCGTTTTTTAAAATTTATTTATTTATTTTTGGCTGCATTGGGTCTTCGTTGCTGCGCGCGGGCTTTCTCTAGTTGCATCAAGCGGAGGCTACTCTTCGTTTCTGTGCATGGGCTTCTCATTGCGGTGGCTTCTCTTGTTGCGGAGCATGCGCTCTAGGCACGTGGGCTTCAGTAGTTGTGGCTCGCAGGCTCTAGAGCGCAGGCTCAGTAGTTGTGGCGCACGGGCTTAGTTGCTCCGCAGCATGTGGGATCTTCCCAGACCAGGGCTCGAACCCATACCCCCTGCATTGGCAGGTGGATTCTTAACCACTGCGCCAGTAGGGAAGTCCCTGTCCTTTCTTCTGGATTCATTGTTGGTTTTGTTTTAATTCCATTTTCCCCTTGAATCTTAGATTTTTAAGTTATTCTCATAATTATCTTAATATTACCTGTTTCCCTAGAGATTACAGTATTTATCTACAATTTATTCGTTTTCTTGAATTAGTACTTTTACCGCTTGCCAAATAATGAAAGGATCATACAAGTACATACACTTAAACCTTTCTTCCACCCTTCCATGGTGTTATATATGTATAATATATAGCCACAGTTATGTATTCCACATTATATATTTTTTAACAGTATATATCTTCAAGACATTACTGCTGCTTAAGTAGTCAATACTCTTTCATATTTGCCCATATATTTACCCTTTCCATTGCTCTTCATCTTCCTTCTGGTTCTGTACTACCATCTGGGGTCATTTTCCTTTGGGCTGAAGTACTTCCTTAAGTATTTTTGTAGCACAGGTCTGCTGGTGCTTAATTCTTTCAGCTTTTGTCCGTCTGAAAATGGCTTTATTTTTCCTTCCCTTTTGAGAATATTTTCACTAAGTTGGCAGATCTTTTTCAGTGCTTTAAAGATTCTGGCTTCCAAAGTTTCTGCTGAAAAGTCAGCCATCGCTCCTTCAAAGGTTACATGATATTTCTCTCTGGCCGTCTTTAGAATTTTCTGTCTTTGGTTTCCAGCCGTTTGACTATGATATTCTTAGGTGTGTTCTGTTTTGTTTTGTTTTGTTATTCCATAATGAGTTTGCTGAGTTTTATGAATCTGTGGGTTGATGTTTGTCAACGGTTTTGGAAAATTCTCAGCCATTATTTCATCAAATATTGCTTCTGCCCCATTCCCTTTTATGTCTGGGACCTCAATTACATGTTTCTTATGCTCTTTTGTTTGTTTTGTTTGTGCATTCTTTTTACTCTCTGCTTGGATTTTTTCTATTGGCCTATCTTCAAACACTAATCCTGTCTTCTGCTGTGTGCACTCTGCTGTTAGACCCACATGATGAATTCTTAATTTCAGATTTGAGCTTTTATTTCTTTTTTTTTCCAAACAGCTTTACTGAGGTATAATTTACGAACTGTAGAATTCACCCATTTTAGATGAACAAAATTAAATGATTTTTAGTAAATTTATAAAGTTGAGCAGCCATTAGCACAATTTTTTTTTCCTCTTTCCTCTTTAAGAAACTATTTTGGAAAACATTTAAATTGAACTTTAATTCAAATACAAGGGAAATCGACATCACTAACTTTGCTAATCAACCTGTGTATACACTGATTATCCAAAAGTTTTAAGCAGGCAGAATTGCCCCCGTTGTAATTTTTTTTTAATTGAGATATAATTTATATATCATAAAGTTTACCCTTTTAAAGTATACAATTCAGTGGGTTTTAGTATATTCACTAAGTTGTGCAATCATCACTATTGGCTAATTCCAGAACATTTTCATCACTCCAGAAAGAAACCTGTACTCACTAGCAGTCACTCCCCATTCTCTCCTCCTCCAGCTCTTGGCAACCACTAATCTACTGTCTGTCGCTATAGATTTGTCTATGCTGGGCATTTCATATAAGTGGAACCATAAAATATGTAGCCTTTTGTGTCTGGCTTCACTAAGCATAATGTTTTCAAGGTTCATGTTGTAGCTTGTATCAGTACTTTTTTAATGGCCATGATATGGGTATGTTTATCCAGTCACTGGTTGATGGACATTTAGGTAGGTTGTTTCCATTTGGGGCTACTGTGAAGAATGATGCCATGAACATCTATGTACAATGATGTAGTTTTCAACTCTCCTGGTTATAAACCTAGGAGTGGAATTGCTGGATCATAGGGTAGCTCTATCCTTAACTTTTTGAGGAACTGCCGCACTGTTTTCCAAAGTGGCTGCACAATTTTACTTTCCCGCTAGCAATGTATGAGAGTTCTAATTTCTCCACATCACTGCACTTATCTGTCTTCTTAATTATAGCCATCCTAGAGGGTGTTTTTGCTTTACACTTCCCCAACGACTAATAATGTTAAGCTTCTATGTATTTATTGGTCACCTGTATATCTTATTTGGAGACATGTATATTTAAATCCTTCCTCATTTTTTAATTGGGTTGTCTTTCTATTATTGAGTTGTAAGAATTCTTTATATGTTCTGGATACTAGACCCTCATCTACAATCCATGTTTAAAACAGACCACTCACGTCCATTTGTGGTCAATTCCCTCTCCCACCCCTAGTGACTGGCAACCACTAAGCTGCAGCTGCTTTCGGGTGTGTTTCAGGTAAGCCCTCCCTCTAATGAAATTCTGTCTCCCAAGTATTGTGTCATCGTGGGAGATTTCACTATGCCTCTTGGAGGCCCTGGGCTTAGCTTCTAGCATGGCATGTAGAGCTCTGGAATTCAGCAAATGTCCTGTGAGAAAACCAGTCACATATTTAAGATGTCTCCGGTTTCCAGTATGCCCTATCACCAAGAGCCGTATGATTTTCTTTTACCCAGTAAAGCCCTCTCCATGGGCCAAACCCAATCCTCACTTCAGGGCCCAGAATCAGGAAATGCCCCCAAAGGAAAAAATGGCCAGACCATCAGTTCACCTCAGAAAGGCTTTCTCCTCTGAAATCCAATTCATTTAGTCATTGCTTCCAGTTTTCTGATGTTTAAGAATAGTATTATAGTGTTTTAAACCAGTTTTTTTCTGGTAGTTGCAGCAGGAGTGCTGTGTTTGTGTGACTTACTATATCCTACCCAGCAATTACTATAAGCTATTTTAAGACTTTATATCTTGTCAAGTAAGTTTCCTTTCTTTCCCTCCCCCCTCCAGATATATGTTGGCTATTTGGGGGCCACACTTCTTCCATATGAATGTTTTAAATCCATTTATCTGTGTTCCCAAAAAGTCCTCTTGGGATTTTGTTGGGAAAATATATTGCATTTATAAATTACTTAAGACAGAATTGAAATTCTTATACTTTTACATTTTCCATCCATGAACATGGTACACCTGTCCACCGAGCAGGTTTCTATTAGGTCCTTTGATAATATTTTGTACTTTTCTCCATAAAGGAATTGCACATTCTTTATTAGACTTGATCCTAAATATATTAGATTATCTTTTAAAACACTTCTAATTTTTTAGAATAGGTAATATATTTATGGTACAAATTTCTAAAAGCTCAAAAAAGTATACACTGACAATTTCCCATCCATTTTTCTCAGTCACCCAGTTTTCTTCCAGAAGAAACCAATGTTACTAGTTTATTTATTTTTTTAAAAAATAAATTTATTGATTTATTTATTGGCTGTGTTTGGTCTTCCTTGCTGCGCACGGGCTTTCTCTAGTTGCAGCGAGCAGGGGCTACTCTTCGTTGTGGTGCATGGCCTTCTCATTGCGGTGGCTTCTCTTGTTGCAGAGCACGGGGTCTAGCCATGCAGGCTTCAGTAGTTGTGGCTCATGGGCTCCAGAGCACAGGCTCAGTAGCCGTGGCGCACGGGCCCAATTGCTACATGTGGGATCTCCCCGGACCAGGGCTTGAACCCGTGTCCCCTGCATTGGCAGGCAGGTTCCTAACTACTGTGCCACCAGGGAAGCCCTAGTTTATTTTTAATGTAGTTAATATTAGTATATAGAAATTACATTGATTTTTGTTCCTAAATCTTTTATCTAGTAAGCATCTGAATTTTATTATTATTTTTTTTTTGGCTGCACTGGGTCTTCGTTGCTGCGTGCGGGCTTTCTCTAGCTGCGGCAAGCAAGGGCTACTCTTCGTTGCGGTGTGCGGGCTTCTCATTGCAGTGGCTTCTCTTGTTGCAGAGCATGGGCTCTAGGCACACGGGCCTCAGTAGTTGCAGCACACAGGCCCTAGAGCACACGGGCCTCAGTAGTTGTGGCACACGGGCTCAGTAGTTGTGGCTTGTGGGCTCTAGAGCACAGGCTCAGTAGTCGTGGCGCACGGGCTTAGCTGCTCTGCGGCATGTGGGATCTTCCCGGATCAGGGATCGAACCCATGTCCCCTGCATTGGCAGGCGGATTCTTAACCACTGTGCCACTAGGGAAGCCCCTGAATTTTATTATTTCTAATAGTAGGTTATTTTGAATTTTTTATGTATGCATCATCTGCAAAGAAGTCATTTGGTCTATTCTTTTCCATTCCTTATTCTTTTTACTGATTTTACTGCATTGGTGTAGGATGCCTCTAATAAAGCAGCTATGGAAAATAGCTGAATAATAGCTGTGACGGAAGGCAATCCTGTTTTATTTCTGACTTTAATGAGAGGGCTTCTGTTTCATATTTATGTATGAAATTTGCTGTAGGTTCTTGGCAGATGTCTTTATTGGGTTAAAAAAAGTTAATCTCTGGTCCTATTTCGCTAAGAATGGGTAGCATGAAAGTTTTTATAAATTATTTTATGCACCTATTGAGATGAACATATGGTTTTCCTCCTTTAATCTACTAAATGTGCTGAATCGCCACTCATGAAAAAAAAGTAGTCTCAAATAAAACACTTTTACCCCAAATTGTTATTTATTTTCATGAGGGGGTAAAAAAGAACCTTGTATGATAGTGAAAATATATTTTATTTTTTAATACAATAGCTGCCAGCAATATACTGGTTCCAGAGACAGAAAAGAAAATACAAGCATTCTATAAGCTTTCATTTTCCTTTTCAACTGATTTAAAGAAAATACTCCAATTCTGTTCAACATTATGATTTGGGGGATTTGAAATTTTTTTCCATGATAAAAATATAATTTTGACAGCCCCAGCCTTAGTAATTTGTAAAGGATGGAATAAAAAAACCCATATATTATAACAATAATGAATGCTTCCCTCTCTTTGAATCAAATACTGATTATAACCAGTGTAAGAAATTGGTTAATCGATAAACTTGATGAAATGTGTATCAAAATGTCCATGAAAAAATACATTTCTATTTCTTCTCATTTTTACCATGTAGATATTTTCTAAATGGATATTTTAAATGCACAGAAACAAAAGCTATCTACATGCAACTCTGGAGAGATTCAAAACAACAGAAGTAAATATGCCTAAATTCTAAAGTCAATCAACTGAGTGTAAGAATAAATGTCAGAAACCTCTTCATTGTATACAGATTGCTCAAGGGTTTAAAGATAGTTGTATTAAAAAATAATAATAAAGGTAGTTGTATAAACCAAAGTTACCAAGAAATAAAATCTTACATGAATTTTATCACTAAAGTCAACAATCCTAGTAAAAGAAAATAACAGAACTGTATAGAAAATCGGCATCTACATTTTTTAAAAAAGGAAGTTACATCAACTGAAACAGTAGACAGCTTTCCAAATGTTGAACACAAAAATTTCTCAGAATCCCTTGGAAATTAGTAAGATCTTCCATTCAGAGTCTAATCTTGTTTAAATGGAACAAAAGGGGTTTAAATGAAGGGGAAAATGATTCAGTAGTTGTAGAAATAATAACAGATGATTTCTACTGTGTCAGCCCATATACTACATGAACTGCCATGAAAACTTTCGTGTCCCAAATCTCCCAAGACATGAAGCTATGATCTTTCCACAAATGTAAGATGGGGTAAAAAGCATATTCTAGGATCATCTTTCTTAGTAGCTTTCGTTCATTTGCCAATCTCAACCTCATCTAATTTCCCTGATAAAGTAATAAGATTTGTCTTTCAACAGAAAAATAATTCTGCCTTCATCAAAATTATAACAGATAGACCTTGCCTTCCTTGGACATCCAGAGAGACAGCCAAGTACAATCAGGGGATAAATTTTTAAAAAGGAGAAGAAGAGAATAAATATCCAAAGTGGAAAACACTTCACAACTGAGTTTCAGAATGTGTTTTTTCATCCGTTTTGAGGACTGTAGCTCTTTCCTCATTAGTCTTCTACTCTGTACCACTTAGTCCACTGTTCACTTGAAATAGACACCCCCACTTCTCTTGAATCTTTTCTATGCTTTAAGCTATGAGGCAAGATTCAATATCACCTGATGCCAAGTTACCACTATCGTAAAAGTAAGTGAAAAGTGAAGATGACTGTCTGTGTATTGGTGCAGAGGTGACATATTCACCCACGGAAGCTACTGCTATAGAATTTCTCAATATATAACCTGATAATGCTTCTTCCTGGAACAAGATAAATCATCATCCAACATTTTATTACAAAAAGGTGGGTACCCAAACTTTTGATCAGCAATAAGGAGTTCTAAGAAAGGTAAAGCAAAGAAATCTCCCTGAGCGAAATGGACACAATATGGAGTTTTTCTTATCTTTCTATACCAAGCTAGTCACTGATAGGTTTAAAAAATGCAGAATGCTTATTAAAAAATCAAGCTGCTTCCATAAAGCCAGTGCTTACTAAACGTTAGCATATCATAGGGAAGAAAACACTGCCATTTTAAAGCAATATACTTAAAATTTCCAAAAGCAGCCTATGAGAAATAGCATTTCTTAAACAGGTTAGGTATAAAAATTACCAAAACATTATTATAGTCACAATCACAGTCTTTGGAGTAGTACATAGAAAGTCTTTTTTTTTTTTTAATGAATAAATACATAGCAAACTTTTGTTTTATTTTCACCAAGTTCATCCTCCCTTGTTACAACACAATTCCTGGTTTAGGACTTCAATTTAAGAAACAAACAAACATGAAGACTGCTATTCCTCAATGTGGCTGTAGGAAAATTTAACTGAAGGAAGTGCAATGATTGAGATTAGGCAAAACTGCAGTCAGTGTGTAGTCACCATCACAACTATAGTTTAGTCCAAAAGAAGTGAACCATCCTCTACCCAAAGTCTAACAGTAAATGGGGGTGGAGTGGTAATCTATGTGTTTTATCTTGTTTTTAATATAGGATGGATAATGCATTCTTTAGATTATCCACATTAAATGTGCTTTAGAAACAAAATTCTACTTGATATTTTGACAAACCCACACTACATTCCTTAGGTTAGTTTTTACATTACTAACCATTGTACTGCTACAGCTAAATCAACTAAATATCAGTGTACGTAGTGTTGCTCAAACGATCTACAAACAGCAAGGCCGATGCCTACCTAAAAAAAGGAGCATTTTTAAAATAAAGGAAGAAAGTAATAATGTTCCAAATGAATGGCACTGGGCAAAATACATATAACCAGTAACATATTTAGACAGAGAGTATCATGTGCCCATTGGTTTCTCTTATATGCATAAAAGGCTTGAAGAAGATCTTGCAAATATTGTTCCTCCCTCTAGACTTTTAGCTTCTACGTAGTGTCAGATATTATAATTGATATGAAGGATAAATGCGTTTAGGCAAAAGTAAAAATCCACATACAAAGTAACATAGCAATATCTGTAGTGACTTTCTGGAGAAGGCTCTCTTCTCTGGTGGTAACATCCTTTAGTACATATCCAGGATAGACTAAATTGAAACAATATTTTGATACAGTAGCAATCCTTTCATATACTCTTACTAAATATTATAAAATTCCAAAAATACATAAATATTCCTTGTACCGTGCATTATGCACCAGTTTGGGCCTGATGAGGTTGTGATTACTATTTTAACAGTTAAACAGTGCACCTCAAAAGTTCTGCCATCTGTACACAGTGAATGGAGACAGTGGTGAGGGCTCTAGAGAGATGGCAAACTGCCTTTAAAGTGAAAAGTTTTTATGGAGTGTCTCCAAATTAGGAGGATACGGGGTAGGGGAGGTAGGCAGGGTAAAAGAATTTTCAAATAATACTGCTTAGGAGTATATATTTAAAGATAGCTACTATACCTTGTCTATCCTTTATCCTAATCTGGAATAACTGCATGTTTGTGCAAAATAAAGTTTCTATTTTATAGGAAGAGGAGCAGTCTGTTAGGAAAAGCATGTTCTTAGGGGAAGATGTGAAGACATCTCTCTCGTAAGTGTTATTTTATTTGGTAAGTCTTTTGGCTACATCACTATATGCTATTTCAACCTCCTTATCACTGGGGCAGGTATTGGTGAACTCATCCCTACTATATGCGTTAGTTAAGTATCTCCAGATGCCGGTCATTCCTTTTGGAATATCAAAGTTGCGATATTTTTTGGCCACCACCTGAAATACAAAGAGATCAAAAATTAACATTTATATGCCATGTCTTATAAACCAGACATATATCTGATTTCAGGGCAAATTAATTCTGTGAATCTCTGAAAACTGCTTCTACCTGAAGTCTGTCACCTTCACTCTAACTAGACTTTTAAATAAGGACTGCACGCTACACCAGAGATTGAGAAGTGTGATGGTCGTCGCAAATGCCTGCCTTGGCCATCCAGAGAAACAGCCAAGTATAATCACTGGATAAATACTTGAAACACACACACACTAGATCTCTGTTTTTCTTGATTTTGATCTTTAATGCACAACCATCCTACACAGCATAGTGTTTCACACAATAAATGCTCAATAAATATTTTCTGCCTTGAAAAGAAAAAGCCAGGTGATCAGAGAACAAAGTTTGATGCTATAAGTCAGTGTAGCCACCACTTCAAAGTTACCTGTTACATCTTTGAATTTTTATGCAGTCGCAGAAAAAAAAAATCCTATTTCTCATATGCCTTGATTTTAAGACATAATTTTCCATTTAATCAACCCTAGGGTGTTTCAACTATTGCCTGAACAACATTAAGTTACACTATTTGGGGGGTGCTAAATAGTGCGTGTCAGAAGATCAGCCAAGTTTTACACAGAGGAAGTGCTGCCTTAGTAAACAGATACTAGGTGTAATAGTGCCCCACATCCTGCAGGCCTACCTTGACAATGTGCAGTTTGGGCAGCAGGTTGCAATCAGCTAGTGTCATTTCATTGCCATCCAGAAATTTACGTGTGGAAAACTTAATGTCCTCCATACTATTCTCATCAATTTCATCGGGGAGGGGAGAATTCAGATATTCATCCAGTTTCTGCAGTGTTTTCAAGAGACCCCTCTCCAATGCTGAAAGAAAAATGGAAATACTCTAAGAAGAAAAACCACCCAAGCCCCAAGTAGAAGCATTACTCCTTCAGTCAATAACTATTTGTCAAATGTTTCTCTGACACAGGAGGACGAAACAGACAAGGTTCCTGCTCTCATGGAGCTTATTTACTTGGGGGAGAAAGATAAGACAAACAAATTTATAGATAAAATTATAGATAAATATTTTAAAAAGCATGATAATTTCAGATAGTGGTATCTATAAAAATTTGTTAATAACTAAATGCCCCATATACAAACACATCATGGCCCAATACAGTTGATATTTAAACTGGGGGGAAAAATGGGTGAGAAAAGGCAAACCTATTATTTCAAATCTAGGAAAGAAAATCTTGCCAAGACAGATTCTTGCCCTCAATTTTAAGTCCTGCTCCCGTAAAAATATTTGGATTTATATCCATGAATTGTGTTAAGAAACTCCAATCTAAGCACTCCACTCCAAGCAGAGAAGCCTGAAGTTTTTGCACTGCCTTAATATTCGTAAGAAGCCAAAAATAGCACTATCTTATAATAACATGAAAAATAGAGGTCAGATTAGAAAGTTCAATTTACAATCTGAATTGGAGGCCTCATTAGCAAAATAGATCAAGATACTATATGTTATAATTCAGAGAGAAGCAGGATGCAGCCACCCTGTATATCTAGAAAGTCAAGGTTAGTGACCCTTAGCAAAGAGGGGATGCGAACATCATTAGAAAGGAATATGAAACTAACGTTAAAAAGACAGATCCTCCCTTATCCCTTTTTGTCTTTTATCCTCTCAACCCACCTTCACCTCCCACTCCCAGAATAGATGAGTTCACACTGATGAGTACAGTACTTGGCCATAAAAGAAAGTTAAAATCATGAGGTGACACTCCATATTAGTTATAACTTTGAATAAAGTTGGATCCATCACAGAAAAAGGCAAAGTTTTACATGCTGTATATTAGATATTTCACCAGCAACATAAATGTCCTAACCTTATACCTCTTCTTCCAAACTGCTCCCACTGACTCATCCCTTGATCCCTTCAAAGTAGTCCAGACAACAGATGGTAGTCTTAGCTAGGTAGGGGCTGTAGGCATTACAAGGATTTTATAAAGTACTGAGGAGATAAAAACCTACCGAGCTTGGAAACCAAACTGAATATGGAAAAAGGAGGACAGAAGTATTCAACAAAATACAAATGGAGGCCCTACTGCATGCCAAGTTTTGTACCAAGCATCGTTAAATTCACTACTGAATAAAACATAAAAGGTTCCTACTCTCAGTTTATATTTTGGGGAATGAAAGTAGTATAGAGAAGCTCATCAACAAAAGATTCCCAGGGTGAACGCTGGTACCATTGCTGAGACATGTACCTTCCTAGAGGAGAAGCAGATTCAGGAAATGTGGAGATGAGTTCAGTATATGCTGACTTTGAGATGTCTGTAAGACACCTGAGCAGCGATGTCCACAGACAGTTGAGTTCTAGTCTGGAACAGACTAGGCTGGGGCAATATATTTGTACGTCCTGAAAGCACAAATGAACGCTGAAGCCATGGAAATGAAGGAGAAGCAGAGGGCCTAGGACAGAACCCTAAGGAACATCACTGACGGTGTTGTGTGAGGCAGATAATACATTTTTGTCATTATTTGGCATTTCATTATATGATTATAGAATAAATACGTATCCATTCTACTGTTAATGGCATTTGTGTTGTTTACAGTTGGGGCTTCTTGTGCAAATCTCTTGGTGTGCATCTATTCATATTCCTATCAAAAATGGAGTTGTGGATGAGATATCTCATACCTGTTAGAATGGTCATAATCAAAAAGACAAGAAATAACAAGTGTTGGTGAGGATGTGAAGAAAAGGGAACACTTAGGCACTGTTGATGGGAGTGTAAATTGGTACAGCCACTGTGGAGAACAGTATGGAGGTTCCTCAAAAAATTAAAAACAGCACTACCATGTAATCCAGCAGTTTCAATTCTGGATATTTATCCAATATGGAAACAAACTAAGTGCCCACTGACAAATGAATGGATAAAGAAAATGTGGTGTGTATACACACACACACATCACATGCATACAATGGAATATTATTAAGCTACAAAAAAGAATGAAATCTTACCATTTGCAACAACACAGATGAAACTTGAGGGCATTATGCTAAGTCAAGTCAGTCAAACAGAGAAAGACAAATACCATATGATCTCACTCATATGTAGACTCGTAAAAGACAAACAAACAAGCTCACAGATAGAGAACAGACTTGTGGTTGCCACAGGCAGGGGGTGGGCAAAATGGATGGAGTGACAATGATGTAATGTATAGCATGGCGACTACAGTTAATAATACTGTACTGCATATCTGAAAGTTGCTAAGAGTTGTAAATCTTAAAAGTTCTCATCACAAGAAAAAAAATTTGTATCTACGTGTGGTGATTGATGTTAACTAGATTTATTGTGGTCATCATTTCACACAGTATACAAATATCAAACCATGTAGTACATCTGAAACTAATAAATGTCAATGATACCTCAGTAAAATTTTTTTTCAATTTTTTTAAAAGGAGATGTAGGTTATAGGGTATGTGTGTGTTCAGGTTTAGTAGAAACTGTGATCAGTTTTCCAAGTTCAGCACAGCAAGCAGCAGTGTATGGATGTTCCAGTTACTTCACATCTTCAACAACATTTGGTATTGTTGGTCTCTTTAATTTTAACCATTCTTGGGTATGACAAATTCGGTTTAACATATTTTCATATTTATTGACTCTTTGGATATACTCTTTTTGTAAAGTGCTGTTTGCTCATTTTTCCTTTGGACTGTCTGTTGTACTGACTTGCAGTCTTTTTATATATGCAGATGCAAATCCTTTGTGGTTATATGTATTATGCATACCTTCCCCCTTTTCACTTGCTTAATGGTGACTTGATGAACGTAAGTTACTAAATCTAATGTAGTCCAATTTATTTTTTTTCTTTTATGATCGGTACTTTGTGTTCAGCTTAAGAAACCTTACCTACTCCCAAATTATGAAGCTATTCCCCATTATCTTCTAGGAGATATATTATTTACCATTCATATTTATATCTACAATCCACTTAGAACTGATTGTGTATGGTGTGAGATATGGATATTTTCTTGACTCTATATTCTGTTCCACTGTTCTATTTGCCTGCCCTTCTGTTAATATCACACTGTTTTAACTATTGTACCTTTATAACAAGTCTTGATATCAGGTAGTGGAAGTTTTCAAACACATCTTTCTTCAAGATCATCTTGGCTATTCTTGGCTCCTTACATTTCCCTAATAAACTGTACAATTAGCATGTTAATTTACACACACACACGCACATGCTGTTGGACTTTTGAATAATCTATAGATTCAACACAACCCCAACTTGAAAACTGGCATCTTTATAATTTTGAGTCTCCCAATCTATGAATATCATTTATTTCTTCTAAATTTTTCTTTTTATTTTATGAAATTGAAAGAAATTTCAATTTCTTTTGTTTTCTATGTAGAGGCCTTGTCCATTTTTGTTAAATTTATTCCTAAATATTTGACATTTTTTATTGTATAAATATTTTTATCACATTTTCTATTGTTTCTTGCTAACATGCAAATACAATTAATTTTTATAATAGCCTCATATGCAACCACCCTGCTAATTCACTTTTTTTATTCTTATGGTTCATCAGTAGATTATTTTAGATTTTCTACATGTACAATTATATTAAGAATAATGACAAATTTATCCCTTCTTTTATAAGTCTCATAGCTTTCATTATAGCTTTTTCTTTTTTCATTATAGCATTATAGCTTTTTCTTGTCTATTATACTGGCCAAGACCTCCAGTACAATGCTAAATAGAAGTGCTGACAGTAAGCATCCTTCTTCAGTTCTCAATTTCAAGAGGAAATCTTTCACTACTCCCCTATTATGGTGCTTGCTGTAACTTTTCTGTAGATTCTGTCAGATTAAGGAAATTTCTTGCTGTATCTTTTTCGCAAATTTTTAAAAAATAAACATCTTAATCATAAGCATTAAATTTTATCAAGCACTTTTTCTGCATCAATTGAAATGACCACATAATTTTTCTTTTATTCTATTATTGTGATAATTCGAATAGATTTGTGAATGTCCAAACAATCTTCCATTCTTGAATTAAACTCAACTTGGTTATGTGCATTATCTTTTCTCATATTGCTGGATTTGGCATATTTTGTTTTAGACTTTTACATCTATGTTTCAGAGAGACTGGCCTGAAAGTTACTTTCTTTTGATGCTTTTGTGTGGTTTGACCTCAAAAAGCAAGTTGGAAAGTATTTCCTCTTTTCTGTTTCCTGGAAGAGTATATGCAAGACTGATGTTACATCTTTCCCAAATGCTTAGAAGAGTGAAGCCATCTTTGTGAAATGGTTTTTAATTATAGATATAAGATGATTCACATCTTGAATCCGTTCTTGCAACAATTTTCTTACACTGTACTTTCTGTAAAATTATGCAATAGTGTTTTCAAATTTATAAGCATAGGGCTTCCCTGGTGGCACAGTGGTTAAGAATCCGCCTGCCAATGCAGGGGACATGGGTTCGATCCCTGGTCCGGGAAGATCCCACATGCCGCGGAGCAACTAAGTCTGTGCGCCACAACTACTGAGCCTGGGCTCTAGAGCCCGCAAGCCACAGCTACTGTGCCCACGTGCCTAAAGCCCGTGCTCTGCAACAAGAGAAGCCACCTCAATGAGAAGTCCACACACTGCAATGAAGAGTGACCCCCGCTCACCACAACTAAAGAAAGCCCAGGCGCAGCAACAAAGACCCAACGCAGCCAAATATAAAAATACATTAAATTAATTTTTTTAAAAAATTTATAAACATTGTCATAATATCTTCCAAAAGTCATTTAAATGCAAGATCTGTAGTAATCCCCTTTTATTCCTAATACTGGTTATTGCTGCCTTCTCTCACTTCTTAATTTTTCTTGTCAAGGATTTATCAATTTTCTTATTAGACTTTTCGAAGAACTAACTTTCAGCTTTCCAAATCCTGTCACATGTTTTCTTTTCATAAAATTCTA
Source organism: Aethalodelphis obliquidens (assembly GCF_003676395.1). Taxonomy (NCBI): domain Eukaryota; kingdom Metazoa; phylum Chordata; class Mammalia; order Artiodactyla; family Delphinidae; genus Aethalodelphis; species Aethalodelphis obliquidens. The sequence continues at coordinate 33,575,328 of NW_020837953.1, forward strand.
CTTTTAGTATCTCATTCCTTCTACCTTCTTGATTTGCTGATCTAACTAAACCCCTGAGGTGGATACTTTAAGGTTACCAATTTTTAGCTCTTCTTTTTGCCATTCATTCATTCATTCATTTGGCGGCACCAGGTCTTTGTTGCAGCAGGCAGGATCTTTAGTTGCAGCACACGGAATCTTTTTAGCTGTGGCATGCAGGATCTAGTTCCCTGACCAGGAGTCGAACCCAGGCCCCCTGCATTGGGAGCACAGAGTCTTAACCACTGGACCACCAGGGAAGTCCCTTCTTTTTTCTAATATATGCATTTAAAGCTATAAATTTTCCTCTAAACACAGCTTTAGTGGCAGCATATAAATTTAGACATGCTATATTTTCATCATGTTATTCTTCAACCTATGGGTTATTGAGAAATGCACTGCTTAATTTTCAAACATGTAGAAATTTTCCAGCTGTACTTTTGTTACTGATATCTAGCTTTTCTTTGTGGTCAGGGAAAATATTCTATATGATTTCAATTTCCATTTTTTGGAAAATTTTTCAGATTTGCTTTATGGCTCAGCTTTACAGTCAATTTTGTGTTCCATGTGCATTTGAAAAACAAGGGTATATTCTGCAGTTGTGGGGCACAATGAGATTAAATTTATATATCAATGAGATTAATTTTTTCATTGTATTATTCAATTCTTCTGTATTCTCACTGAATTTTTCTTTTTGGCAGATTCTAAGTTACTAAGGGAGTAAGTTAAAATCTCCCACCGAGATTGTGGATTAGTTTATTTCTCTTTTAGCTCTGTCAATCTGGTTTATATATTTTGAGGGTAGTTATTTGGTTACACAAATTTAGAATTATTTTATTTTCCTGGTAGGTTAATCTTTTTAAATCAGTCTGAAACATGTTTCATTATCTCTTGCAATGATTCTTTCCTCAAAGTCTACTTTGTGCAATGTCAGCATAGTTTTGCCAACTTTCTTTTGGTTAGTATTTACACCATTTTACGTTCAACTTTCCTGGGTCGGTCAGCCTATCTGTCTGTCTATTTATCTATTGGTGTGTATTTCAAATGTAGGAGGGAGGGAGGGAGGGAGGGAGAAAGAATTCCTTCTTGTACATAAGCAACACATTTTTAATGCAGTTAGGAAACTCTGTTTTCTACTTGGAGTATTTGAATCATTTACATTTAACGTAATGACTACAAACTTTGGTTTAGAACTGCCATCATACGTTTGTTTTCTATTTGCCCTCCTGTTCTGTGTTCTCTTCTTCTTTCTTGCCTTCTTTTGGATTAAGGTTTTTTTTAATTATTATTCATTTCCCCCTCTACTTGTGTATCATACTTTAATATAATTTTTGAATTTTATTTATTTTTTTATACAGCAAGTTCTTATTAGTCATCATTTTATACACATCAGTGTATACATGTCAATTCCAATCGCCCAGTTCATCACACCACTATCCCCACACCCCCGCAGCTTTCACCCCTTGGTGTCCATACATTTGTTCTCTACATCTGTGTCTCAATTTCTGCTCTGCAAACCGGTTCATCTGTACCATTTTTCTAGGTTCCACATATATGCCTTAATATACGATATCTGTTTTCTCTTTCTGACTTATTCACTGTATGACAGTCTCTAGATCCAACCACATTTCAACAAATGACCCAATTTCGTTCCTTTTTATGGCTAAGTAATATTCCGTTTTATATATGTACCACATCTTCTTTATCCATTCATCTGTCGATGGGCATTTAGGTTGCTTCCATGACCTGGCTATTGTAAATAGTGCTGCAATGAACATTGGGGTGCATGTGTCTTTTTGAATTACGGTTTTCTCTGGGTATATGCCCAGTAGTGGGATTGCTGGATCATAGTATCACACATTCTTTTGCTAGACTTTGTTTCCTTGACTTACTAAAGCTTAATTATAACTTTTACCACTTCCAGGATAATGCAAGGACCTTAGAACACTCTAACTGTATTTAATTTCCCTCCTGTCTCACATGCTACTATTGTTTGTGTATTAATTTGACTTTTTTTTTTTTGGACTGCATTGGGTCTTCATTGCTGTGCACAGACTTTCTCTAGTTGCGGTGAGCGGGGGCTACTCTTCGTTGTGGTGCGCAGGCTTCTCATTGTGGTGGTTTCTCTTGTTGCGGAGCACGGGCTCTAGGCACGCGGGCTTCAGGAGTTGCAGCACACGGGCCCTACACGGGCTCAGTACTTGCGGCTTGTGGGCTCTAGAGTACAGGCTCAGTAGTTGTGGCGCATGGACTTAGTTGCTCTGTGGCATGTGATATCTTCCCAGACCAGGGATTGAACCCATGTCCCCTGCATTGGCAGGTAGATTCTTAACCACTGTGCCACCAGGAAGTCCCTGGACATATATTTTAAATCCCAGAAGACACTACTGTTCTATACAGACAGTATTCATTTATATTTTATATTTATACTACTCTTTGCTTTCCCTTCCTTCCTGCACCTCTGGGTGTTCATCTGAAATCATTTTCCTTCTGCCTGAAAAACTACTTTTAGTATTTTGTTTAGTGTGAGTCTGCTGAGATGAATGTTCAGTTTTTGTTTATTTGAAAATGTCTATTTTGCTTTTACCATTTAAAATTCATAAATAAAAAACTAATATATTAATCATTACATTCTTATAGTAATTTTCAGTTGAAAAACTTGGTGAACATATGTTAAGAGAACTGATTCTCAGAGCAGCCATGGGACATAGGATGGGTAGATATTATCCTATCTTATAGATACTGAAATAAAGAAGAGACTTTGCCTTTTCTCAAAATCAAAGAAAGGAGATCTGACACGTTGGAATTCGACTTGTTACGACTACCTGAAATTATAAATTGAACTGTGAATTTTAGAGGCTCACAGAAGAGGCAGTAAGAGAAAGCTGACTGGTCAACAAGTATACGGATCCAGGGCTGTAAATATAAATGTCACATCTTGAGGCAAAAATAAAATATTTGGATGTGTTTGCTTTCACTTTTGGAGGGTATTTCATGGCTTACAGAATTCTAATTCGTTTTCTTTTAACTCTTTGAAGATCTCATAACACTGTCTTCTGGATTCACTGTTTCTGTTAAGAATCAGTGCTCAGTCTTATTGCTTTTACCTTGAAGAGCTTTCTTTCTCTCTGCCACTCTTAAGATTCTACCTCTGGTATTCAGCAATCTGACTATGATCTATACAGGTATAGTTTTATTTGTCCTGCTTGGGTTTTGTAATGCTTGACTCCATGGCTTGTTATCTCTCATCAGTTTGGAAAATTCTTGGCAATTATCTAGCTATAGCTTCAATTCCATTTTCTCCTCTTATTCTGGGATTCCAGTTATACACATGTCAAACTTTTTTATTGTGCCCCACATGTCTTGCACTCTTTTCTGTGGTTTGTTTTTTTTTGCTGGATTTGTCTTTTTATCTCTCTGTGCTTCCATTAGCTATTTCCTTCTGACCTATCTTCATGTTCACTAATACTTTCTCACCATTGTCTACTCTGTTAAATTCATCTATTGAGTTCATAATTTCAGCAGATATTGTATTTTTAAATTCTAGAACTTCCATTTGATTCTTTTTTATAATGTCCAGTCCTTTGCTGTAATTTTCACCTTGTTCTTTTACTTTTGAATATATATAAGTTATTTTAAAGTATCTGATAACTGAATACCTTGTAGTTTTTAAAATGGTTTCATAAAATGTATTAGTTGTATTCAGTCCTTGATATGGGTACTTTCTATTACTATTAGATTTTTAAAGCTGGTAAATTTTTAAACTTAGAGCTGGTTTATATTAAAATGATAGTCTACTAAGTCATGAACTTCTTTCTTCATATTCTTGTTAAAATTAATGCATCGTTCTTGCTCCCCAACCGTACTATATGTTCTTTGAAGGTAAAGTCTGTGTCTTGTGCTTCTTCTTCTGCATATCCCCTTAAATTCATGGCACTTTACCTCAGCATATGGTGGACACTTGGTCAATGTCTGGAGCAGACTGAGAAAGGCCAATAGTTAAGTATAAGAGTTTTGAGTTTCATAAATGTATGAAGTTCAAAAGGCAATTAGGTGAAAATGTAGAATAGACACTTTTCAAGTCAGATGATTGAAGATATTTATACTTGACTTTTATATCTTCGTGGGAAGCTGAGAATAAGGTAGGTACTACATATTACTATAGAGCACGTAGCCATTTAAAAAATGTAAAAAAGAACTGGTAATATTTTTTACCTAGGTAAATATCAAACAAATTGGAATGTGTTATGCCAAGTGATAGACAACAAGATTAAGATCAAAGAACTACCTGTTTTATTAACAGAAAGTCGCTCTAGCCACAGCCAGGATCAAGCTAGTTTATTTCTTAGAGAAAATAGTTAAGAAACAGGCCAATAGAACCCAGTAAAATAAAGTTGACGAGTTAGGGGAGCTTAACTGCAACTGGGGAAGTGACAGGGAATCAAGCCATTTAAAGATAAAAGATCAAAAATACAAAGACAATAAATATAACCTTTTATTAATTACATACAAGCTGTTAATAATGCATGCAGTCAGCTGAAATGTAAAGTTTATAAATTAACAAGAAAATGCAATGTGAGAAACAGCTACGTTAGTAAGGAGTCCAGGGCATGATGGAAAATTTTCACGGTTGCACTTAAAAAGAAAAAAAGGAGACAGCAGAATCTCAGGACTGTAAAAGAACAAACTTTTAAAGATTCAATATGCTTCCCGTCAAAAGCAGTGAATACAAAATAAACACATATTAGATATAAGGACTTGTTCTTTGATCAGATTACAATGAACAGGATCATGACCTATAAGGAAGACAATACTGAATTCAAACACTGAAATAATGTCTCAAATGGCACTTGAGTGGTATAACAAGTGCAAGCAAGTTTATGATCTCTGATCTACTGTAAATTAATCCTTTTCCTGAATTAATTCTCAAAAGTATCCAGTAGAGAAATAAAATATTCTAAATTTCCAAGGTTTATAACATACAACGCTTATGATCCTAGCTGTAAGGCATGGACTAAAATTCAGAAGCTAGCAGAACATTACAATTACTGCTCTATAATTTTGGACGTAGCAAAGTACCTGCAATGAAGTTGAACTGCTGTACTCGACCAGAGTGTTAGTGATTTTTCATAGTTAAGAATGTCAGGAAAAAAAAAAAGAATGTCAGAGTAAAGGGTATATTAATGAAAACAAAGAATGCTGAATTAGTTTGATACAATTTTTATGTATCAAACTAAGGAATGGACAACAAAACAAAGAAAAACGAGGTAACAAAGTCTTAAAGACAAACCATCACAAAGGAATGTGAAACTGGTTAAAATAAAGAAAATGTCAAGATTAACCACTAGAAGGCAGTAGCAGTCCATCAAAAAGTAGCTCTTTTTTTTTTTAAGCTCCTTTTTTTTTTTTTTGGAGTATAATTGCTTTACAATGGTGTGTTCGTTTCTGCTTTATAACAAAGTGAATCAGTTATACATATACATATGTTCCCATATCTCTTCCCTCTTGCTAGCTCCTTGTCTTTTGTAATTAAAAAGTAGCACTATTATTCTCTAATACCCCTACTGTAGTAATGCCGTATCTCTAAGGAGGTATTTCAAAAGTTCTCAAAAAAATTACTAAGTACCCCAGAGGCCATACAATCAGTTTTTAAATTAACTGTGAAAATCAAAATATTAACACATACTCTCTCTCTTACACAGACACACACAAACACACCAGGGTCAGAAGTGTGGGGAAATGAATACTTTCACATTAGTGGGAATAAAAACTATTATAGTCTTTGGAGAACAAAACCTTTTGACCTATTTGAAATCTAGCACAAGGACACTGGCAGCACAGTTTGTCATAATAAAAAACTTGAGGCAATCTAAATGTCTATCAGTAAGGAAATAGTTAACTAAAAATCCATATTATGGAATATTAAGCAGCATTTCTAAAACATGAGGTAGATCTACATTTTGATATTAAAGTATTTCTACCATATAGTACATGATAAAGATAACTGAGGAATGTGTGTATATATATATATATATATATATATATATATATATACACATAAATACACATTTAAGTACAATGTGTGCATAGAAAAAAAGAAGGATACATACTAGCTGCTGGGGAAGAGTTTATATGATATGACTAAGAAGGGGCACTGAAATTTTATTAATTTCTGTATTATTTTAACTTCTTCAAAAAGCATGCATTATTCTACTACTTGTATAATTTGAATGAGTAAAAGCGCAAGGCAAAAAGCATTAAATGTAACAAGACAGTTACTGTTGTAGAAAAACAATATAATTTACAGTGAAGAAAAAAATTATGAGCACTTACATGGACAAAACTATATTTTAAAGCTACTGCTAGTTTTAATAAAAGGGTAATCTTACACAAGCAATTTTTAAATGCCAGGTAACACATCAGTGGAAAACAGGGAGAGGTAATAAGTATTTAAACATGATTAAATACCCAACGCAGTCTCATTGCTACAATGATGAACAACCATCCTCTGATTCCACACACTTTTCCGGAGAGAGACAGAAAGAGAGAGATGGTTGGAGAGAGGGAGGCAAGTAGGGAGGGAGAATAAATCTTGAATAAAAAGGAACCGATCAGAATCTAAAGATTCCTTGCCTCCATTTAAAAGTGTGAATTGGGACATTATGAAATATGTCTCGGAGGCTATAATGGCAGATTTCATCACTGCTAAATTCACTGATCTCTTAAGAATATTATAAACATCAACAGACTAATAAATTATCTATTAGTTACATTTGGGAGCTTAATAAGTTATATAAATGAATGAAATCACAGAACTGAAAAAAACTTAGGAGATCTGGGACAGGTCATAATGAACCCATCCCATAAAAGGAATTACCCATTAATTTCTCTTTTAATGCTTCAAAAAAAACAAGCTGTTACTCCCAATCACCTCAGACATGTTACCGAAAGAATTATATGTTTTATCTATCTATCTATCTATCTATGTTTCCTTTCATTTATTTTATTCTTTAAATCATACTTGCTTACTCTGTACCCCAATATAAGCATTGGCCCTTCTCTTTCACTTTCACTAGCCCAATTGCTATAGCATCTAGGCAGCTAATCCCTTACTTAGATAGAATTAGCTCTTAAAAGGTCTTAAAATTGTCCAAACACATTGGCTTTTGTAAAACATTTAATAGGTTTTTAAAACTAATCAAAGGCTTGCCTACTCTGATTTACCATGTAAAATGACAAATCCATCTTCATGTAAGTTGTTTATTGTTTGGGGGAATTAGGAGGTGGATGACTAAGGCTTATTTAAGGCATTTAATTGCACTGAACAGACAGATAAGAGACCTGCAACAAACATACATAAGGGAGACCCGTTAAGCTCCAAAGTGATTTGGAATACTGTTTTCTAAAGTCCCAAGGCAGTGACAGGCCACTGTGGGGGGAAGTTGCTTGGTAACTGGAATTCTTATTTACCAATAGGTAATTTAATGTAAAAAGCCTTCTAAATTCTGCACTGTGTAATCCATTATGTTGTTTGTTCTTATTGGTTACAGCATTCTAAGGACAGTAAGTGTAGGTGGCTACTTAAGACAGTAACAAATTGATAGGAAAAAATAGAACACAAAGTTATACTTAAATGAGTCACTTTCTCCCCTATTCTCTACCCCCATCCCATCCCTCAAAGCAATTGGTTTTGTTGGGGTTTTTTAAGCAAACACATTTTATTTCCCTCTCCTCCCCACCAAGTGTCAAAATAAATTCAACCACCCTCTAGTTTCCAAAAGCCACACAGAGAAATAAAAACATTATGACTTTAACTACGAGAGTTCAAAGAATTATGCAGCAAGAGCATCTGGGTGTAAAAAGAACAGTCACCTGCAGGAAGGAGGGTAGAACAGAAAAGATACTGTCTGTGGATAGGAGGGGCTCCAGTATAACTGTTTACCTAGTATATAAAATTCTCAGACAGAAACAGTAGTCAGAAAGAAAAGCCAATTACTAAGGAAAATTGCTCCCAAACTAAGGCGGCTACTGAAACACACTTAATAAGCCAGGCCTGAGCACTAAGGTTTTCCCTTTTTTCCCTTCACTATAGAAAAAATAAAAGCCTGAATAGCTTGGAAATCTACCCACTGAAATAACAGAAGGAAATCAGCAAATGTTTCAATTTTTTAAAATGTTTATTCTTGCTTAACCAGCACTGATATTTTTTCCCCTTTGGTATTCTTGCTCATTTGCTGCCATAAACTCTACCCAAAGAAATCCAGCCAAGCTACCAGAGTCTAAAATTATGATGGATTATAGTGTCTTCAGGAGTTGGCTCTTTGGTTATTATTGTTACTTTTAATTAAACACTAATGCTCTCTCTATATAGTTTTCCCCAGGAAGAACAATGCTTAACACCCTAAAGAGAAGAAAAGGGGAAATGACTGAATGGTGTCATTAAGACAAGGTTCATTAAATGGGACCTCTTTCTAAGAGGCTTCCCTTTACTATATGTAAGTTTGGTAAATGAAATAATAAGATAGTGTCTTTTAATAAATAAAAGAAGGAAGTTGCATCTGTACTACCTAAACAATTCTCACCATGAAAATATGACTTGAAACTAAAATCTTAATTTTAGGATATGGAGAAATTTGGAAGGCTGGTGAGTCCAAATCTCTCTTAGAGCAACTCCAAAAACTGCTCTTAAGGGTAATTAGCACAAAAATCCACCCAGGCTGACTTCAGGTTGCTGGCACAGATAATAAACAAAGATTTGGAAACAGTTTAAATTGCACTGTATCCACCTATTCCAACCTCCTCAACCACCCAGGCCACTGTTCCTGAGGCCGTAGTTTTCTGTATAGCTCCCTTAGTGGTAACTTCTCAGAAGAATATGAGAACAAATTTATTCAATAAACATTTTATCACACATCTACTTTATGCTAGGCACGGTCCCACTAGCAAGAAACAGAGAAAAAAGCAATTTAAGGACTTACCCTGGTTTATCCTCAAATCTCTGATGAACTCTGAAAGCCAGTTTTTGATACTTATGGGAATGTCTGGCCTCCAAAGTAATCATTTATAATCACTGTCATAATAGGGGGTTTTGGTCTTTGTTCCTGTTTTTGTTTTGTTTTGGGGTATTTTTGCGGGGAGGGGGGAATGGTTCTACAGTGCTAATTCAATCATTTGGGTTTTTTTACCTTCATTAGCCTCTGGCCTTGAATTCTTGATATATGCAGAGAATTTGGCAAAGATGTCCATTCCAGCGGTATTTGATTCTGGGTGTTTTGGTGAAAGCTTTAAGTACCTAAATGAAAAATGTAATAACGGATTATAGATCCTCCAAAGATACATTAGCATAAATTCTCTCAATCAAACCATTGTGCTAGCAGTTACTAGACATCTTTTAACGGTTATTACTCTAAGAAATGCCATCATCTGTTTTCCATGATATTTTTAAGATGTGTTTTTTCCTTAGGAAACAAAGTTCTACACAGTGTTTTTGTTCACATATTAATATTCTTGGCAACCAAAGCTCATCCACACTCCACCTCCATTTTATAAATTAGAATGCTGGGGAAACAGTCTACTTGTTCAGACTTGTGCCAAGCCCATGGGCGTCTTAGAAAGAGAACTCTAGAGCAGAGCTGTCCAAGAGAACGTTCTGTGATGATGGAAATGTTATATATTTGAATTGTCCAAGATGGTAGCCATTAGTGACTTGTGGTTATCTGAATATGAATTTAAATTAATCATAATAAAGTTAAAATTCATTTCCTCAGTTACACTAGCCACATTTCAACTGTAGAGCCTTCTCAAATAGGAATGCCAAACAGACAGATCTTGGGTATGCCACACACTGAGCCAGCCATGTAAAGCAGTACCACAGAACCCTGACAGGAGGAAGAGTCTAAGCTGCCCAAGCACAGATTAAGGACAAAAACAGCAGGAGGCCGATCATTCACTTTCCTACACTCAGGATTTTCCAAAACCGCCCATATATTAAATATTGTAAGGGTGACAATGAGCAACAGAAAAATAAGACATCAGGAATTTTGCTAACAAGTGCTCTGTTGTGTTGTTACAAAGTCTTTCTACTTTGAGAAAAGACATTCATGACACAACAGCTTTTTTAAAAAAACACACACAAATGTGTATGTCATATACTTAAATTTTCAAACACACATACCCAATGTTTATTTCTTCCTCAAATTGGAAAATACATATGAAAAAGCCCAATTCTTTACTTCTCCCTTCGGCAGAGCTTGTATCAGCTCCAGGGAGTCAGGACTAGAGAAGTCCAGACTCTTGAGCACCACTTTAGGGAAGACTGATCAGCTTAAAAGCCCTGCAAAATGGGCTGGGGGCCGGTAAGACTACGGAAAAAATCTTACATTGAACTAGTTTAGATTTATTCATATATTTTAAGATGCTGTCTTACTACTTTTCTTTAAATTAAAAATGAAAGTGAGGTATTTTTAGAAAAAAATTTGTTCAGTTGTAAGCTGTAGTTTCAGGTTAGTTTTTATATTCGTAACTTTTACGTTTGCCATTTTAAATTCAAGAAAAGATACATCTTCTAAATTAGACATAGTACTATATTGGTAAGGAGAATATAAAATATCTATTGAATACCAACATGCTCAAGTTATTTTCCTGTTTAATATCTATTTTTAAGCTTAAAGAGTTCTTCATAATTAGAAATGAAATTAATTACATAACAAGCTTTTCAGTGAATGATTATAGTAAATTTCACCTGTGTGTGTATGTATATGTATATTATATATATGTGTATATGTGTATATATATGTATTTTTTTTCCTGCTAACTATAGAAAACTTTACCTTCTCTCTCTTTTTATTTTCCCTGCCTGAGCTGAAACAGTTAATTCCAGCTTCAACATTCCTGAATTTCCCTTGACTATGAAAACAACCAGCCTCTAATTTAAATGTTTCCACCGCTTATAATACAGTACCTTCACTGACTCATTCCAAACAAAAAATAGTGCAAGGAACAAAATATACTGAAGTGCCTCTCCAATATATCTACGACTTCCTCTAGCCAAGTTTCCAGATTTACTCTTCTTTTCCCCAACCAATATTTAGCAGTACCAACTTTTTCTAATGAAGTTAACTTCATAATTCTCATAGAGTTGAATTACAGATTATATATTCATTATTCATGCATATATTCATTTATTCTAATTATTAAGTATCTACCATGTGTCAGGAATTGTACTAACTACTGGGGTTGTAATGATCAACACACAGAAGCATGCTTACTAGAGATCTGTTTTAATGAACAGGTAAAAATCAAAGACTTGCAATCAGCATATCCTTTATTCATATGGAAATAGATGCTGTTACAATTCTTAAGAAAAACAGTGTTCTCTAAAGCAGGTTAAACATGCCCTATTCTCCTCCTCCAAGACAATTAAATTTGTACTATTAATTTAATGCATACAATACTATAGTTACAAGAGACCACTCACCTCAATCTCTCATTTTGCCTAAAAGGAAATAATATTCCAGAAAGCTTACATATTTGGCCCCAAAATCACTGGACTAGTTAAAAGTATTGTCAAACTGAAACTCACATCTCCTGTCCCCAGGTCCAGTGTTGTTTTGTTTTTGTTTTATTAAAGATCAAGTTCTAAAAGATAAATCAAATGCTAAACTGGTAGGTCCAAAATCAGCTGTCAACTTTTTTTTGCATTCCCCCCAAACATTGGATTTTAATAATTCATTATTAGTAGTTTTAGCAAACTGCTTGACAAAGCAATACTTTTCAATTATTATGAGCATTCACTTAAACATTTAACAAAAGGAAGGCAAATAATTAATAAAAGGCTATGTGTCAACAACAGAATAGACATGCGCATCCAGGGTAGACTTTCAGATCAGTCCTTTATCACATCCTGTATTACATCACTGACTATTAATGGTAGACTAGCTAAGAATACTTCCATCCTTTAAGAAAGATCTCAAACATTTTCTCCTTCCTTGTGTTAATGAAAGAATAAAGTGTGGTTACACAGTCTATTAAATTATCCCTGTAAACTCAAGTTTCATTATATTTCTCTTTAAAAAACAAAAAAAAAGGCAGGCTTCCCTGGTGGCGCAGTGGTTGAGAGTCTGCCTGCTTGTGCGTCCGGAGCCTGTGCTCCAGAACGGGAGAGGCCACAACAGTGAGAGGCCCGCATACCACAAAAAAAAAAAAAAGCCTTAACAATAGTTTATAGAACTCTTCTCCAAAATTATCTAGCTTCCTCTATCCTTTTATCAGTAAGTTAGCCAAGTATACAAGCCTGCTTCAGTTAAAAACCCAAATTTCAAAGTTTTTTTGAAAGCTTTTTTTGGGTAAAGTAGTTCCTTCTTTCAAGCAAGGGGAACTGAAAAAAATATCCCTAGAAGAGAAGAAAGATAGTTTCTTCTTTAAAACCTATAGTTACCTAGACCAGCAAAAGTTCCTTGATTTTATCTTTTCATTAGTCTCTAAATTCTAAACAACTCTAGAATAGACAGTTGCCTGTATTTGTACTTGTCATGATTAAATCAGAAATGCTCACATAAAAACCCCTCTGTTCTCAGTATCATCAAATGCCAAAAACATGTTATTAGAAATGCTAGATTCTAGTCCACCAGCTTGTACAACTCTTCTGCCTTTTGTCCTCATCCTATCTGGAATCAAGAAGGCTTACAATCAGTGTGAGTAGGGTCAGCTAAGGACCTGAAGACCTCCTTATCCTACAGAGAAAAGGCAGACAGTCCCTGGCTGCCCTAGAACAGAAGAAAGGAAGAAGAATGTATGTGGTGGTCCCAGAAACACTTCCCCCTCTCATCCTCTAGAAGCAATTCTGCATGACAGAGAATATGCTGTTTGATCCGCATTTCACATTATGTGTTACAGAGCCCACTAAGGGCAAGGTACTCCCAATCCAAACATGCTGTTCCAATGCATATAAATAAAAACTCAACAGAAGTTAAACCTCATCTACTTTTAAAAAAGGATTCATTAAATTAAGTTTGAAAAACACCTTCAGTCCCACTTGGTCATCACAGTAGAACAAACTACCTTTGCTTTCTATATTACCCTTCCTCTAAACTTGAGCTAGCCTTCAATTTTGTACTCACTAAAGCACAATTACAATTAAAGACTCACATTTTACCTTTTATAAAAGTCAAACATAGGTTTTTGTTTTTACGTGGCTTTGAAAGTAAGTATGCCAGCTCTGCCACCATGAACTGTGAAATCTTGGACAAATTATTTGGATTACTCATCTTCAGTTTTTTCATAAAGTCTTTGAGATAATGCACAAAATAATCCACAATGCACAGTGCATGGCACATAATCAGCACTTGAATGTTAGTTAATAATAGCAGAGGCATTAGTAACATCAAAAATACTCCCTTCTATATAAAGTAAAATTTTAAACTTTATTTAGAAACTCTTCAGAATATAAACTTCAACATAAAAACAAGGAAAATTAACCACAGAGAGAATTTAGTGGATTATGAACCCTTTATAACAGAAAGATCTCCAAGTTTTAAATTAAATTATTTAAACCGAAAGAAAAGATCATTCCTGGTTAGAGTATCTCTATGAATATGCCCAAATGAAATGAAGCTAAATTTTCTCTATATGAAAAGCAAAATGAGGGAATTCCCTGGCGGTCCAGTGGTTAGGACTCCACGCTCTCAATGCCAAGGGCCCGGGTTCAGTCCCTGGCTGGGAAACTAAGATCCCACAAGCCACACGGCACAGCCAAAAAAAAAAAAAGAAAACAAAAAAAAGCAATGTGAAAATGTTTATTTTCAAGGTCCAATTCAAAAAGCTATGGTGTCTTACAGAGCACTGGATGCCAAAAAAATTGAATATTTTGATATTAGTTCTACTACTTCTGTTAATATTTATTCCCTCTGAGAAAAATAAGAAAGAATAATGAAAATTATTTTTGTTGCTGTTATTGCTGCTATTGTTGAAGCAGAAGGCTAGAAGAGAATATGAGAAAATGCCCATTTTACTGAAATGGTATATAATGTTATCAGTATACTGATTTCAAAAACGTAAATATCCTTGGAAGGATTTACACAACAAACATTTTAGACAATGCTTTAAAACAACATACAACCTCCTTCACAGAGAATGAATGTCATTCAAACTGTTTCTCTATTTTTTTTTTTTTTTTTTGCGGTACGTGGGCCTCTCAATGTTGTGGCCTCTCCCGTTGCGGAGCACGGGCTCCGGACGCGCAGGCTCAGCGGCCATGGCTCACGGGCCCAGCCGCTCCGCGGCATGTGGGATCTTCCCGGACCAGGGCACGAACCCATGTCCCCTGCATCGGCAGGCAGACTCTCAACCACTGCGCCACCAGGGAAGCCCTGTTTCTCTATTTATAATTTAATGTTGATACAATGATCATCAGTTATGAGAGGACGATCACTTCCATTAGTGTCTGAGGATAAGATGGCAAATGTGGAGCTTTCCTTAGAGCTGACAGACTTTAAGAATAAAAAGGGTAAAATATACATACATACATAAAAAGAGTAAAAGAGATCCAGTAGGTTCTATGATGCAAAACAATATCTGAAAAGTTATTTCTACTAAGCTGAGTGCATGTTCATAATAGTTCCTTACTTATGTGTATACAGCTTCAATTTATATTTTTACAAGGATCCCAGTTTCAATTTATCAGTATTCTAACTATATACATGGCCTGGAGGAAAAGACAAATATGGTTTTATTAATGTTGGTCTAGAGAAACTTTACTAGGGATGGAAGGAAGGTTAGGACTCCTGGACAGTAGAGATAAAAAAGTTTTGAGGCTTACATATGGCTGAGTCATTTCACTGTACAGCAGAAACTAGCACAACATTGTGAAGCAACTACACCCAAAAAAATAAAAATTAAAAAAAAAAAGAAGTTTGAGGGTCTTAGAAAGACAGGAAGGAAGGCAGAGAATAAGCTTTAGAATACACGATTAAGAAAATGAATTTTGGGGCTTCCCTGGTGGCGCAGTGGTTGAGAATCTGCCTGCTAATGCAGGGGACATGGGTTCGAGCCCTGGTCTGGGAAGATCCCACATGCCGCAGAGCAACTAGGCCACATGCCGCGGAGCAACTAGGCTTGTGAGCCACAACTACTGAGCCTGCGCATCTGGAGCCCGTGCTCCGCAACAAAAGAGGCCGCGATAGGCAGAGGCCCGTGCACCGCAATGAAGAGTGGCCCCCGCTTGCCACAACTAGAGAAAGCCCTCGCACAGAAACGAAGACCCAACACAGCAAAAATAAATTAATTAATTAAAAACAAAAGTACCAATGCCACCGTGGATGTGAGGATTAGTCAATGCTTTAAAAAAATAAAAGAAAATGAATTTTAAGCTTAGTATAAGATTGCTAAACAGAGGGCAATTCTGTTCACAATTGAAGATGGGCTAGTTGTAGACAGAGGTGTCATTATTCATATGTCTCCTGGCAGCCTTCCTGCCTACCATCCCCAACCCTGCATGCTATGCTCCAGCCACAGCTTTAGGTCCCCCAAAGAAACACTATTTATTCAAAATTATTTTTCTGCTTGGAACGTGTCATCCCTTCATTCACCTGCTAAAGGCCACATTTTTTGTTTTTCAGTTAAAGCTCAGTTCAAGTGTTATCTCTTTCTATAAAGCCTTTTCTGATTCTACTCACTCTCCCACGGCACCACTATCTCTTCATACGTATTTGACTGCACTTCTTGAGAGCAGGAGCTATCTTATTAACTATTACATCCATAGGGCTTTGTTGCCCAGTAACCGTTTGCAGGATAAACTAATGAATGAAGGAATGAATACTGATTAACTATTATTTTAGAACTCTCTGACCCATTAATCCCAATTCAGGGAAATTTATCTGTATATATGGAGGGTGAAAAACAACTAACAAGAAAAGGTTTGGGCCAGAAGAAACATTCCAGTTTTCAGGATAATGAAACTGGAAAAGCCTAGAAGAAACCAATGATGCTTTGAATCTATGCCAAGATTACATTATGATGAATAGTTGCAATTTAGGTAACTGTCACTACAGTACATCTATTCCTCAACTACACCTCACAATATAGTAAATAGTTGAGTACGTTAAAATCATTAACCATGTGGGCTAATATGCAAGACTGGGGGATCCAGAATACCTCAAAGAAATACATAAATAAAAATGGAATCCCAGGGACACAATCTAAAAAGTTAATTCCCTTGGGTGGTAGCTTCAGAAAGTTACCTTTAAAATGGCCTGATAGGAAATCTCCCAGCAACCTGTACCACACTCCTGCTTAGATATTCTGGCTGGGTTCAGTTCAGTCTTTCCCCATCTTTTCTTCTCCCTAAACTTCTCTCTCATTTTGGGACCTCAAATAACCAGTCTTTCCTGACCTATCTCATGTGTCTCAAACCTACTTTCA
Source organism: Aethalodelphis obliquidens (assembly GCF_003676395.1). NCBI lineage: Eukaryota > Metazoa > Chordata > Mammalia > Artiodactyla > Delphinidae > Aethalodelphis > Aethalodelphis obliquidens. The sequence continues at coordinate 33,591,762 of NW_020837953.1, forward strand.
CAAGGTATTCTATAGCTTAATCAGATTCCTACCTTTCTTAGTGTGGCTTACTGGCCTACCTGGCAGCCAATTCTGTCACTTGTGTAGCATTATAATGTATGAAGAGAAGTGCTAGTCATTCCAACTTAATGCTGTGACAATTTAACTCAAGTACAATCAGGAGAAATGTCTCTAACGGCCAGATGAGACAAACTTTAAAGAGATGGCAATATTTCCATGCATATTTTCTTCAATACTCACTTGGGGGGGCATAAGACTTCTTCAAGAAATTCTTCAATCTTATTTACATCCGTTTTGACCTCATTGTTGAAAGTTATAAATGGTGGGTGGGTCCCCGGAGCCAAGTTCTGCAGGTCTGCAGGCTTCCTGTTAGACAAAATAGTGGTCAAAATCAGGTCATTTTTTACTCTGAGAAGCAACAATACTTTACATTCTCAGAGTGATTCTAAATTTTAAAATATATAAAAATGAATAAGAAATAGTATTTTTTCCACTAAGTATAACAGCCACAATAGTACTCTAGTAAGAAGCAAACATCCACAAAGCACATAATTTAGGATAAAAAAATTAAAAGTCTTTGATTTTAACCAAAGACAAAGTTCTTCATTCTCATTCCAAATGTAACTGAGGTATTTATTAGAAATGGAGGTGGAATGAGGGGAAGAAGACTTGGGAAAGTCAGTCTCTAGTCTCAACTCTGGCACCAACTCACTGTGTAAAGACGGGCAAACTATAACTTCTCTACTTCTCTAGGCCTTCCTTTTCTTTTCTGTTTTTTAATAAGGAAGAAAAGCAGCTGATTCCTACAGTCCTTTTCCATAAGATTTCAAATTCAAATGCTACTTCTCCATTTTCCTATAAGTCCAGACTTAACAATGAAAAAGATTATGAGATTTGACTATCTAATATCAAAATTACTTCAATATATAAAAAATAGCATAAACAAAGGTAAAAAGCAACATAGAATGGAAAAAATAGTATAGTAAATAAGAAGGATTTTGTCCAAATTCATCAAAAATTCAAGTAGGTATGGGTGAAAATAAATTGATATGCAATAGATAAGTGAACGTGTGGAAAAGTGTCCGAGAACCCAATCATCAAAGAAATTCAAAATTAAATAATGAAGAAATTTTCCTCCTATGAATTAGGAGAAACTGAAAATACACAGAACACTGATAAAAATGGTGAAACTGTATGCTACCCTATTAAAAAGCAAAATGGCTCACCTAAGCCTACCAATGAATCCTAGAGTCAATAACATGACAGATATGGTGTGCATCCTAATGATAAAATATGAGGCATACATCACCACCTATGAAATATTCTTACCAAATAAGTCAAACCTGACTCTAAAATTAAGTCTCCTTGGGCAGCTGTCTCTAAAATTGTGATCTAGGGGACCCTTTCATCAGATGGTCCATGAGGTCAAAACCATTCGCATAATACTGACATCGTGCGGCGAGCCGCCTCCGACCAGCAGAATGACGAGTCGCCACACGCAAGATTCTTCTCGTATCACACTTTATTGGAGCACAGCTTGGTTAAAGAAAAGATGGAAGGAAGACACCGCAATCCTATAGCAGTCTGCTTATATAGGGATTAAGAACATGTGTCGCTCTGTGATTGGCTTTCGCCGATGGTGCGATTTGTGAGCCAGCATCGGATAGGTCGCTACTTTAAAACCTCATTAGTGGGCTTCCCTGGTGGCGCAGTGGTTGACAGTCCGCCTGCCGATGCAGGGGACACGGGTTCGTGCCCCAGTCCGGGAAGATCCCACATGCCGCGGGGCGGCTGGGCCGGTAAGCCATGGCCACTGAGTTTGCACGTCCGGAGCCTCTGCTCCGCAACGGGAGAGGCCACAACAGTGAGAGGCCCGCATACCACAAAAAAAAAAAAAAAAAAAAAAAAAAAAAACCTCATTAGTATACTTAGCGCAAGCGCAGTGGCCACAGGAAGGATGACTCAGCTTACTTCAGCTTCCTGCTGCGTGGCAGTTAGCTGACCGCGCCCTACAACATCGTTTAACTTTTCCACTCTCATTCTCTCATGCCTGTACAGTGGAGTTTCCCATAGGCTACTTGGTGTGTGTCATCACAAGGTAATATATACAGAAGCAGATATGAGAATCTGTTTTCTGTCAAGGCAGACATTAGATAGGTACAAAAATATAAAACAATGCCACTCTTCTCACTAATTTTGTTTTGGAAAATACACATATTTTTAATTCTTAAAAAATTTTGTGATAACAATGAGTTCATGATTGTTTTACTTAAATGAATTAGTAAATATTTTAAATTTCTCAGTTTTGATTTCTAATATAGTAAAATCAATAATAACTGAAAGCTCTTTGAGGTCCTCAATAATTTAAGTGTATAAACGGGTCCTGGGACCAAAAGTTCATTTACAGGAAACACAAGGAGTTACAGAACAAAGTTAAATGATACCACAAGGAAGCAATCAGCCAACTCCAGAATTTGGGGCAGTGTACAGTTCAACTAATTAGATTTCTACCAGTCAATGGCATGGGGACAAAAAGCCACAAATGGGAGTTTGAAGGGATTGTTGTGGATTAAGAAAAATTTAAGAGACATAACAACCAAATATGAATAGAATTCGTTTGAATCCTAATTTGAACAAACCAGCCAAAGATATGATATTTTGGAGACAACTGGGGAAACTGGATTGTATACTGGGAACTAGATGTTATAATGGCATTGTGGATAGTTAAGGACCTGTCATTATTGTTTGGAGATGTACACTGAAATGAGTAGAGGTGAAATGACAGGATTCCTGGGATGTGCTTTAAAATATTTCAGGGAAAAAAAGAAAAGAAAAGAAAGAACAAGAAGCAAAAAGGGGACAAAGCAACTGGGAGCAAAATCTTAACAGAACTGAAGTTATGGGGAAGTTTATTCTTTCTGTGTATATGTTTGAATACTTTCATAATTAAAAAGATGAACTTAAAAAACTTAAACTTAAAAAAATATTATAATATAATATATTGCTTCAAAGAACTTTTCCCCCTACTATAGACCTTCCTTCCTTCCATCCTTACCACAAATGCATGGAATTTGAATAAATAAAGGATATCTTTAAGTGTGTCATGAAGGTGAAATACTTTGTCATTAAAAAGAATTTTTAAAATAGAGTGTACCCTAAAAATCTATATTCAGCCCAGATTTTCAGTTATGGTCTTATTCATATCAATTCTCTTTCTCCCTTTCTTTCCCTCCCATTGCCCTGCACACAGCCCCTTGTCTCTCTCTCAATTTAGGTTTGGAAAGTGCCTCATCTATTACTACATTCCAATCAAATATATAAAGACTTATTAATTATCCAATTAGTCCAAATGTTCTAACTCAGAGCCTCCCTCTACTCAAGTTCTAGAGCCTATCTCCTTCCCAAGCCAAAGAAAAATAAGACTATCTATCAACTGCTACAAAAACCTAAGCTCCCAAAGAGAACTTTTTAAAGTCAAAATCTGATTTGATTTTCAACTCTTGATTCTTTTACTGAGCATTCCTTCGTTGAACAAGGTAAAGTTGAGCACGAAATGATTGGAATACATGAAACTTGAGTAAGTCTTCCAGATGCACATTTATTTAAGTAGTGAGGTATGCCTATAAGGTTTCAGTAACTTTTATAAGTATTCAGCTCCAAGTCAGAACTAATCCTGTTCTGTTTTTCATTTCACTGTTTTTCTCTCCCTGCCTCTGGCCATACCATGCGGCTTGCAGGATCTTAGTTCCCTGATCGGGGACTGAACCTGGGCCCTCAGCAAGGAAAGTGCGCAGTTCTAACCACTGGACTGCCAGGGAATTCCACATTTCATTGGTTTCTTTTTGTTATTCCTTCTTACTCATCATCTTAACCACCTGTTCTTTGATCACTAAAGGGTCCAGCATGCCCAAGACCACAGTCATCTCTAATCTTCAAGTCACCCACTCATGTTCTCACTCAGACTCACATTTGTTCCCACTTATAATTTACTTCCTACTCAACTCAGGAAGACCTTGTACATAATCAAGAGTCTAGAAGTCCTAACAGTTTAGGGTTTATATATTTATTTTCTAATCCTAACACTTTAAAGTTTAAAAAGGTAGCACAAAGGTAAGCAAGAACAACAGTATCTCACCACAGCAAGTAGGGCTAATAAAACTCTATAAAGTACACAAGAGAAAGAGAATACACACATTTCCCATCAACGCCGGTGATGAGTAAGAATGTTCTTTAATCTCATCATACACAAACTGTGATCACCTGGAAGACACTTTTCTCATTCCAAAGTTATAAAATATATTCACCAACATTTTTATGACTAACAAACTGTCCATTAATGCCTAAATATAAGGTAATAATTTTTTCATGAACAGGGTGGATTTAGGTAAGGGAGAAGAAAGAAATCAATACTTTAAAATAACCCATAAGGGAGGGCAGCAAAATAAATAGCAGCTATTACTTCTATAATAAATTATGACAGCTTTCAAGATCTCAAAACAAAAGTATTTATTAGAGGAGGGATAAAGTTAGCATGGTAGAGAAGAAAGAACCAAAGACCGAATAAAAAAGGACCTGGTTAAAGTCCCAAATTGAACAGTTCTGCCATTCACCAGCTATGTGACTACGTAAATCACAACCTCTTTGGGTCTAGATTTCCTCATTTGTACTATGGATATAAGACTGGCTCTGCCTGTAAAGATCAAATCAAATAATGGGTGTGACAGTGAACTAAACTTTATGCAAGTGATGAAATTGCAGTTTTAAACTCTATTTGAGTCTGATGGTTCAAAACTGGTTATCTAGCATTAACTGGTAATAAGAAATCTGATTAATATAGAGATATGTAAGTAAAGTGAAACCAGGCGTATGTTTACCAATTTTCCTTAATATTAATGACTAGCGAATAGTCTTTCTTGTTTCTGCTAAAAGGCTATAAAGATTTTTTTTTATAGATGATAAAACTATTTTCAGGATTAACTGCTGAGATAAAGCACAATCATGTTAGGTCCTTACTCCAAGTGAAAGTAAATTTGAGAAGAAACTTTAATGCCCCTAACAGATCAGTAGACGTCAAATAAATGGACAAGCTGTACGCATTGAAGTGACTCACTTAGAAGTTGTTATCAAGTCTGCAACCAGATAGAATCTAAGATTCTTCAACTTCAATTCCTCACTGGCACTCTAAGGTCTCAGGTGTTTCATCTGACCCACAAAGGCTCATTTTTACAGATGCTTCGCAGAAACTTAACATTTCAAGAACTGCAGTGTGAGAAAAATGAAACTGAATAAGCAATGGCTAAAATTTTCAGGGCATCTTTGGTTTTTTCCATAAAAGGTCTTCAATAAATATTCAAGAATTCATTCAAATGTTTCCCTTAAGTGATATCTAGGAAAAACAAAATGCATAGAATTCATGCCTTGAGATGAGAGCATGAATATTCTCCAATATTTTGGGGGCTTTTTATTTTCACCACTACTTACCAGAGTAAGTTTGTTTCTAGATGAAGAAAAGGAAATATATAAAGAGAAAAAACTAGGGGGGACCTTCAAGATGGCAGAAGAGTGAGACGTGGAGATCACCTTCCTCCCCACAAACACATCAAAAATACTTCTACAAGTGGAACAACTCCTAAAGAACACCCACTGAACGCTAGCAGAAGACCTCAGACTTCCCAAAAGGCAAGAAAATACCCACGTACCTGCGTAGGGCAAAAAAAAAGAAAAAACAGAGACAAAAGACTAGGGATGGGACCTGCACCTCTGGGACGGAGCTGTGAAGGAGGAAAACTCTCCACACCCTAGGAAGCCCCTTCACTGGTGGAAACAAGGGGTAGGCGGCGGGGAAGCTTTTAAGCCACGGAGGAGAGCACAGCAACAGGAGTGCAGAGGGCAAAGCAGAGAGATTCCCGCACAGAGGATCGGTGCCAACCAGCTCTCACCAGCCTGAGAGGCTTGTCTGCTCACCCGCTGGGCCGGGCGGGGGCTGAGAGCTGAGGCTTGGGCTTCGGAGGTTGGATCCCAGGAAGAGGACTGGGGTTGGCTGCGTGAACACAGCCTGAAGGGGGCTAGTGTGCCACAGCTAGCCGGGAGGGAGTCCGGGAAAAAGTCTGGACCTGCCGAAGAGGCAAGAGACCATTGTTTCGGGGTGCGGAAGGAGAAGGGATTCCTTTCCCGTGTGCCCACAGTAGGCAGAGCACCACCTAAGTGAGCTCCAGAGACAGGCGCGAGCCATGGCTATCAGCTCGGACCCCTGGAGACGCGCATGAAACGCTAAGGCTGCTGCCACTGCCAACAAGAATCCTGTGTGCAAGCACAGGTCACTATCCATACCACAGCCCCCGGAGCCTGTGCAGCACGCCACTGCCAGGGTCCCGTGATCCAGGCACAACTTCCCTGGGAGAACACACGGTGCCTCAGGCTGTTGCAACATTACGCCGGCCTCTGCCGCCACAGGCTCGCCCTGCATTCCAATTATGACTACCGTACCCCTCCCTCTCCCTGGCACGAGTGAGCCAGAGCCCCCTAATAAGCCGCTGCTTTAACCCCCTCCTGTCTGGGCAGGGAACAGATGCCTGAGGGCAACCTACATGCAGAGGCGGGGCCAAAACCAAAGCTGAACCCCAGGAGCTGGGCAAACAAAGAGGAGAAAGGGAAATTTCTCCCTGCAGCCTCAGGAGCCGGGGATTAAATCCCCACAGTCAACCTGAGGTACCCTGCATCTGTGGAATACCTGAATGGACAACGCATCGTCCCAAAATTGAGGTGGTGGACTTTAGGAGCAACTGTAGACTTGGGGTTTGCTGTCTGTGACTGATTTGTTTCTGATATTTATGTTTATCTTAGTTTAGTTTTTAGCACTTGTTATCATTGGTGTATTTGTTTACTGGTTTGGTCGCTCTCTTCTTTTTTTTTAATTTTTTTAAGTTAATAATTTATTTTTCTTTCTTTTTTTCTCCCTTTTCTTCTGAGCTGTGTGGCTGACAGGATCTTGGTGCTCCAGCCTGGTATCAGGCCTGAGCCTCTGAGGTGTGAGAGCCGACTTCAGGAAACTGGACCAACAGAAACCTCCTGGCCCCACGTAGTATCAATCTGCAAGAGCTCTCCCAGAGATCTCCATCACAACGCTAAGACCCAGCTCCACCCAACGGCCAGCAAGCTCCAGTGCTGGATGCCCCATGCCAAACAACCAGTAACACAGGAACGCAACCCCACCCATTAGCAGAGAGGCTGCCTAAATTAATACTAAGTTAACAGACACCTCAACACCAGACGCAGCCCTGCCCACCAGAGAGACAAGATCTAGCCCCACCCACCAGAACACAGGCACCAGTCCCCTCCACCAGGAAGCCTACACAAGCCACTGAAACAACCTCACCCACTGGGGGCAGACACCAAAAACAATGGGAACTACGCCTGCAGCCTGCGAAAAGGAGACCCCAAACAGAGTAAGTTAAACAAAATGAGAAGACAGAGAAATATGCAGCAGATGAAGGAGCAAGGTAAACACCCACCAGACCAAACAAATGAAGAGGAAATAGGCTACCTGAAAAAGAATTCAGAGTAATGATAGTAAAGATGATGCAAAATCTTGGAAATAGAATGGAGAAAATACAAGAAACGTTTAACAAGGACCTAGAAGAACTAAAGAGCAAACAAACGATGAACAACACAATAAATGAAATTAAAATATCTCTAGAAAGAATCAATAGCAGAATAACTGAGGCAAAAGAACAATAAGTGACGTGGAAGATAAAACAGTGGAAATAACTACCGCAGAGCAGAATAAAGAAAAAAAGAATGAAAAGAATTGAGGACAGTCTCAGAGACCTCTGGGATAACATTAAACGCACCAACATTCGAATTATAGGGGTCCCAGAAGAAGAGAAAAAGAAAGGGACTGAGAAAATATGTGAAGAGATTATAGTTGAAAACTTCCCTAATATGGGAAAATAAATAGTCAATCAAGTCCAGGAAGCACAGAGAGTCCCATACAGGATAAATCCAAGGAGAAACATGCGAAGACACATATTAATCAAACTATCAAAAATTAAATACAAAGAAAAAATATTGGGCTTCCCTGGTGGCGCAGTGGTTGAGAGTCTGCCTGTCGATGCACGGGACACGGGTTCGAGCCCTGGTCTGGGAGGATCCCACATGCCATGGAGCAACTGGGCCTGTGAGCCACAACTACTGACCCTGCACATCTGGAGACTGTGCTCCACAACCAGAGGCCGCGATAGTGAGAGGCCCGCGCACTGCGATGAAGAGTGGCCCCTGCTCGCCGCAACTGGAGAAAGCCCTCACACAGAAACGAAGACCCAACACAGCCATAAATAAATAAATAAATAAATAAATAAATTTTATAAAAGAAAAAAATATTAAAAGCAGCAAGGGAAAAGCAACAAATAACATACAAGGGAATCCCCATAAGGTTAACACATGATCTTTCAGCAGAAACTCTATAAGCCAGAAGGAAGTGGCAGGGCATATTTAAAGTGATGAAAGGGCAAAACCTACAACCAAGATTACTCTACCCAGCAAGGATCTCACTCAGATTTGACAGAGAAATTAAAAACTTTACAGACAAGCAAAACTTAAGAGAATTCAACATCACCAAACTAGCTTTACAACAAATGCTGAAGGAACTTCTCTAGGCAGGAAACACAAGAGGAGAAAAAGACCTCCAAAAACAAACCCAAAACAATTAAGAAAATGGTAATAGGAACATACATATCGATAATTACCTTAAATGTAAATGGATTAAATGCTCCAACCAAAAGACACAGACTGGCTGAATGGATACAAAAACAAGACCTGTATATATGCTGTCTACAAGAGACCCACTTCAGACCTAGGGACACATACAGACTGAAAGTGAGGGGGTGGAAAAAGATATTCCATGCAAATGGAAATCAAAAGAAAGCTGGAGTAGCAATTCCCGTATCAGACAAAATAGACTTTAAAATAAAGACTACTATAAGGGATCCATCCAAGAAGAAGATTGCAAATATTTATGCACCCAACATATAGGAGCACCTCAATACATAAGGCAAATGCTAACAGCCATAAAAGGGGAAATCAACAGCAACACAATAATAGTAGGGGACTTTAACACCCCACTTTCCCCAATGGACAGATCATCCAAAATGAAAATAAGGAAACACAAGCTTTAAATGACACATTAGACAAGATGGACTTAACTGATATTTATAGGATACTCCAACCAAAAACAATAGAATATACTTTCTTCTCAAGTGCTCATGGAACATTCTCCAGAATAGATCATATCTTGGGTCACAAATCAAGCCTTGGTAAATTTAACAAAATTGAAATCGTATCAAGTATCTTTTCCGACCACAACACTACGAGACTAGATATCAGTTACAGGAAAAAAACTGTAAAAAATTCAAACACATGGAGGCTAAACAATACACTAGTAAATAACCAGGAGATAACTGAAGAAATCAAAGAGGAAATCAAAAAATACCTAGAAACAAATGACAATGAAAACATGATGACCCAAAACCTATGGGATGCAGCAAAAGCAGTTCTAAGAGGGACATTTATAGCAATACAATCCTACCTCAAAAAACAAGAAACATCTCAAATAAACAACCTAACCTTATACCGAAAGCAATTAGAGAAAGAAGGACAAAAAAAAACCCAAAGTTAGCAGAAGGAAAGAAATCATAAAGATCAAATCAGAAATAAATGAAAAAGAAATGAAGGAAACAACATCAAAGATCAATAAAACTAAAAGCTGGTTCTTTGAGAAGATAAACAAAATTGATAAACCATTAGCCAGACTCATCCAGAAAAAAAGGGAGAAGACTCAAATGAACAGAATTAGAAATGAAAAAGAAGTAACAGCTGACACTGCAGAAATACAAAGGATCATGAGAGATTACTACAAGCAGCTATATGCCAATAAAATGGACAACCTGGAAGAAATGGACAAATTCTTAGAAAAGCACAAGCTTCTGAGACTGAACCAGGAAGAAACAGAAAATATAAACAGACCAATCACAAGCAGTGAAATTGAAACTGTGATTAAAAATCTTCCAACAAACAAAAGCCCAGGACCAGATGGCTTCACAGGCAAATTCTATCAAACATTTAGAGAAGAGCTAACACCTATCCTTCTCAAACTCTTCCAAAATATATAGCAGAGGGAGGAACACTCCCAAACTCATTCTACGAGGCCACCATCACCCTGATACCAAAACCAGACAAAGAGGTCACAAAAAAAGAAAACTAGAGGCCAATATCGCTGATGAACATAGATGCAAAAATCCTCAACAAAATACTAGCAAACAGAATCCAACAGCACATTAAAAGGATCATACACCACGATCAAGTGGGGTTTATCCTAGGAATGCAAGGACGCTTCAATATACACAAATCAATCAATGTGATACACCATATTAACAAGTTGAAAGATTAAAACCACATGATCATCTCAACAGATGAAGAAAAAGCTTTCAGCAAAATTCAACACCCATTTATGATAAAAACTCTCCAGAAAGTAGGCATAGAGGGAAGCTACCTCAACATAATATAGGCCATATATGACAAACCCACAGCCAACATCATTCTCAATGGTGAAAAACTGAAAGCATTTCCGCTAAGATTAGGAACAAGACAAGATTGCCTACTCTCACCACTATTATTCAACATAGTTTTGGAAGTTTTAGCTACAGCAGTCAGAGAAGAAAAAGAAATAAAAGGAAACCAAATCAGAAAAGAAGAATTAAAACTGTCACTGTTTGCAGATGACATGATACTATACACAAAGAATCCTAAAGATGCTACCAGAAAACTACTAGAGCTAATCAATGAATCTGGTAAAGTAGCAAGATACAAAATTAATGCACAGAAATCTCTTGCATTCCTATACACTAACAACGAAAAATCTGAAAGAGAAATTAAGGAAACACTCCCATTTACCATTGCAACAAAAAGAATAAAATACCTAGGGATAAACCTACCTAAGGAGACAAAAGACCTGTATGCAGAAAACTATAAGACAATGATGAAAGAAATTAAACATGATACAAACAGATGGAGAGATATACCATGTTCTTGGATTGGAAGAATCAACATTGTGAAAATGACTATACTACAAAAAGCAATCTACAGATTCAATGCAATCCCTATCAAACTAGCAATGGCATTTTTCACAGAACTAGAACAAAAAATTTCACAATTTGTATGGAAACACAAAAGACCCCGAATAGCCAAAGCAATCTTGAGAAAGAAAAACGGAGCTGGAGGCATCAGGCTCCCTGACTTCAGACTATACTACAGAGCTACAGTAATCAAGACAATATGGTGCTGACACAAAAACAGAAATACAGATCAATGGAATGGGATAGAAAGCCCAGACATAAACCCACACACGTATGGTCACCTTACTTTTGATAAAGGAGGCAAGACTATACAATGGAGAAAAGACAGCCTCTTCAATAAGTGGTGTTGAGAAAACTGGACAGCTACATGTGAAAGAATGAAATCAGAACACTCCCTAACACCATACACAAAAATAAACTCAAAATGGATTAAAGACCTAAATGTAAGGCCAGACACTATCAAACTCTTAGAGGAAAACATAGGCAGAACACTCTATGATATAAATCACAGCAAAATCCTTTTTGACCCACCTCCTAGAGAAATGGAAATAAAAACAAAAATAAACAAATGGGACCTAATGAAACTTAAAAGCTTTTGCACAGCAAAGGAAACCAGAAACAAGACGAAAATAGGAGAAAATATTTGCAAACAAAGCAACTGACAAAGGATTAATCTCCAAAATACATAAGCAGCTCATGCAGCACAATTTCAAAAAAACAAACAACCCAGTCCAAAAATGGGCAGAAGACCTAAACAGACATTTCTCTGTCGAAGATATACAGATTGCCAACAAACACATGAAAGGATGTTCAACATCACTAATCATTAAAGAAATGCAAATCAAAACTACAATGAGGTATCACCTCACACTGGCCAGAATGGCCATCATCAAAAAATCTACAACCAATAAACGCTGGAGAGGGTGTGGAGGAAAGAGAACCCTCTTGCACTGTTGGTGGGAATGTAAATTGACACAGCTCCCATGGAGAACAGTATGGAGGTTCCTTAAAAAACTAAAAATAGAGCTACCATATGACCCAGCAATCCCACTACTGGGCATATACCCTGAGAAAACCATAATTCAAAAAGAGTCATGTACCACAATGTTCATTGCAGCACTATTTACAATAGCCAAGACATGGAAGCAACCTAAATGTCTATCAAGAGATGAATGGATAAAGAAGATGTGGCACATATATACAACGGATTATTACTCAGCCATAAAAAGAAACAAAATTGAGTTATCTGTAGTGAGGTGGATGGACCTAGAGACTGTCATACAGAGTGAAGTAAGTCAGAAAGAGAAAAACAAATACCGTATGCTAACACATATATAGGGAATCTAAAAAAAAAAAAAAAAATGGTTCTGATGAACCTAGGGGCAGGGCAGGAAAGGAATAAAGACACAGATGTAGAGAATGGACTTGAGGACATGGGAAGGGGCAAGGGTAAGCTGGGATGAAGTGAGAGAGTAGCACTGACATATATACACTACCAAATGTAAAACAGATAGCTAGTGGGAAGCAGCTGCATAGTACAGGGAGATCAGCTCAGTGCTTTGTGACCACCTAGAGGGGTGGGATAGGGAGGGTGGGAGGGAGACGCAAGAGGGAGGGGATATGGGGATATATGTATACATATAGATGATTCACTTTGTTATACAGCAGAAACTAACACAACATTGTAAAGCAACTATACTCCAATGAAGATGTTTAAAATTTTTTTTAATTTTAAAAAAATTAAAAAACTGGATGGTGAATACTCATCAAAAAAAAAAGAAAAAACTAAAATAAGATACAGAAAGAAAGGGAAAGACAGGAATGAAAAGGAGACATCTTATAGGAGCTAATACTTTAAGCAACTTAAGTGGCTTAATTGCAATTAAAATTTAATTCAGCACAAACAATTGGAGGCCCTCGGGCTGGTGGCTCGGTTCCAGCTGCTTGGTATAAAATGAGTACAGCACAGCCACAGGACACTGGAGCTGGTCCTTAAAAATGACCTACTGTAACTAGTTGACTCACTAAATGGAGAGAAAAAAATACGAAGTATGTAGACTTACACGTTAATTGAGTTCCCTTTTAAAACTTTAAAGGTGTTGATTTTCAAGGCATAGAATTATTTCATACAAATCAAGAGAATGCTGGACACCAGATGGCAAATAAGCAAAAAAAGGTAACAACACAAATCTTTGGTTTCAGATCACTTTACTCCTATTAATTATCCTTCACTAGATTTGCTATATTCTGACTAATACTAAAGTCACTAACTGAATGACTGAACTGTGAACATCAAACCACACACACCAAGGTCCCAGTTACTAAGTATTTTGTCTGTGTGTCCTGTTCAACCAGTTAAAGGATTTTATTTATTGTGATTAAATGTGGTATACTGCTGATCTCTGTCTACTTTAATGTCAACTTGTGGAGCAATCATTTTAGAACAAAATAGCACCCATGGAAAGGTATCAAATTCAGCTTTTATAATACTCAACAGATTTTATTTATAGTTTATAAGCAGAGTTTATACTGACAACAGGTTTAGAAAATCTTTCATTAACAATCCATTTTTCTATTTCAGTTCTTAGTGGCCCCAACAGGATTTTTCATCTTTGAAATTATCTTGAAAAAGAACATAAAGACATGTGGCAGTGGCAGTGAAATTCTGTCCGTCTCTGTCTCTATCTCTCTCTGTCTCTATCTCTCTCTGTCTCTCTCTCACACACACACACACAGGGTATGTATACATGTGATTCAAAATGCATTCATGAGACCCATATCTTGAATTGTAGGACCATTCTAACAAGGTCTTCACATAGCCCAAGTCAACTTTACAAAGGGGAAGAACAGAGTCTGTACTTTCCTGACTGACCAGCAGCAGGAAATGATTTCTCTAAAAGGCTGGCCTGTTCCACTCCACTTAGTCTCTCTGTATGTGTTATTCATGCTGCTGTGTACTGAAGATGTACCTGGAACTCAAAACTGATCTCTCAACTTGCTGAAGACTATTTTCAGAAGGGTAGAACCATAGAGACATGATAATGAAAGCAAATTACCTGAAGAATCTATTTGGAAATCAGATTTTGTTCTGAGTTTATAACTCCTTTTAAGATATACAGAACTATCAGTTTTATAGTTCTGCTGTAACATTTTAAACTATAACAAAATTGTTAAAGTTTAAACTATTATAATAATAATGCAAAACCTTATGCCATGATCATGGCAATTTACTTGTGGGTCTGACTCATACAATGTTACAAATGGTATGCTGACTTCTGAAGCAGAAAGAACTGGTGACACCACAAAGGATGAGACAGTTTCAATGTTTAAGGTGGGAATGGGAAAAATGAAAACAAATATTTCCCAGACTTTTAAAGTGGTCTTCTCCAATTTATCTATTTTCTCAGAGAATATCATGGAGGAAGAATTTTATTCACTGGTAATATAGCAGATATCACTGCTTTTACAATAAAAAGCTTATTTCTTAAAGTTATCATTTCCACTCTCATTTCCCAAAACCAGAAGAGTTTACTGTAACAACTATATGGCCACACTCAGCTATATCCAAGTCAATGTCTCAGTGTGTATATGTATGTGTGTCTGTCACTCTCTCTTATTACTGTTCTCACGCTTCCTTCTTTCTCTTCCCCCAGCCTACCTCTCAGGCTTATCTGTGCTCTAATGATGCTGATCTCTGATTTAAGAACTTCTGAGCATAATGAAGATAATGGAAGTCTTCAAATAAAGTTCTTGATCACTGCCATGAACCTGTCAGCCACAAAGGCCCTGTAACACCAGTGTGATAAAAATAATAAATTATATTCAATAATAGGTCTGAAAATGGTCTGATAACAGTAGTAAAAAGTACCCTGAACAGTGTTTAGCACGTAATAGACAATGAAGAAATGTTAGTTTATTTTTCCCTTCTTTCTTACTGAGATTAAAAATGAGGTAACTGACCTCCAAGAAGATGAGACAGCTTGCCCAGCGAAATCAGAGACAGGGCTCTCTCCACACAGAACCAGGTCTCTACCCTTAACACTTTCTGCTATGCCATGGTTGCTCCCCTTTTGATGACACATGATAACATCCTGAAATGTGTCCCATATTTTAATATTTTCACTTATATTTACCTGAAGCTTTTGTTCAAATGGCAGTTGATATAAACCTGAATTCCTAAAGCCTGGGAACTATTTTTTTTTTAATCTGAAAGTTCTGTAATACGACTGCAGCATAAACAAAAAATTAGGTTTAGAAATTACTCCCACAAAAGTATGAAGGCAGCACTCGCAGGAAGCAATGGGAGGTTGTTCCAAGCCTCACAGGGGCATATGCATACCACCAGCATAGTCACTAACACCGACTGAGCTTCAAAGAGAACGTGTTACACACTGCCGGAACTAGAAACTGGCTTGTTCTTATGGATGAAATGTCATTTAACAATAATTTTTTCAGAGCAGAGAGTGGGCTTCTAAAAAGCTCTCAGTAGAGTTCTATTGCTCTCTGCCAGTTTGTTCTGGGATCAGTACATTTCACTAAGAAATTAGGCAATTATCAGGAAAAGCAGGAAAATAAGCACTATAGGCACCAAATCTTTCTCCCCCACAGCTTTCTAAAAACAATCATATTTAAAGTTTTAAAGTTAAGAATATATTATGAAAGGTACTTTTTACTACAGCATGTTTTAGTCCTCTGTGACAACTTTATTTTATTTATACTGGTTTTTTTTTTGAGCCAACGTTCACTCTCTTGGGGTACCTTCTCTTTGAAATCTTACTTAAGACTATATATATAAGCATGTAAACTCATAGAAAAGGTCTGGAAGGATGGTAAAGAGCAAACCTAAATGCAGTTATCTCTGTGAAGGGGAACCTGATGACCAAGGTTAGGGATGAAGGGGACTCATTATCATGTACTACTTGTACACTTTTAATTGACCTTAAGAAGGATTTTTTTATATGTACTGTAGACCTAAGACTTTTAAAGAAAGCTAAAGAATATAGGCTCCAGTATTAAGTGTTCTCTGTAGATTTTACACAAAGCTCTAGGAAATAAACACACGTCTTCTTTGAGTAGCAAATTTTCTAATTAGGAGGCCCTGAATCTTTCATCCTACTTTCCATGTGTCACCTTTTACATGTAGGGCACATTACTCCTAAACATATACAAATCCCCAAATATCAATCAACTTCCAAGAATAACGCCATCAAAACTTTGTAAACGAAAAGTGAAACAGATGACTTAGAAACAGCCGTTATGAGTTCACTTCCTTTTCTGAACCAGATTCCCATTCCCATTCCCATGGTTCTATTACTGGTGTGCACCACAATCAAGCACTGTATTGAGCTGTTCAAAGAAGGCTTTTTCAAAGCATGTTAGTCAACTCACTTGCTCCAAGCCAAAAATGGAATAGGAGAAATCCAAGTATTTTAAGACACACTAAGGGTGTGTTCTTGGCGGCACGGTCTATTTTTAGGAGTTATATTGGGAAACTCCCTTTGTGAATGCATGTAGGAAAAAAACAGTAATAGAAGGGTAACTATATAAATTATTTCATTCTTACAATAGCTCTGTCCAATATGAGCTAGGTATGTCTTCAAATGAGCCTGTAGTTCTTACAATTCCCAAAGGCTTATTTCTACATTCATATATATAACCAAAGGGGTTCCTGGAAGACTTTATGGCTTATTTTCAATAAATAGATTTTAAGTCTGCAAAATCTCAATTAAGTGAAGTAAAAAATAAATTTTAAGGAACTGACAGGGGTCCCAGAGAATGCTAACCTAGAACAGGGAATGGGATTACAGCTGTCAGGTAATTCTCACATTGTGATGCCCAGAAGGAGAATGTTCATGAATTCTGCTCCCCATCCAGTGATAGCCTGGCATTATTTCTTCTTGGACACTGCACATGTCTAATAAGCTTAAAAAATAAGTAGCAAAGCATTTTTTGCTTTGTGGCATTTGTGTCAAGAGGAATACATTTCCACTGCCAAATCCCAGATTCTCTATTGGTAAAAATGTTCTCAACCCTTGGGTTAAATCTTTTTTTTTTTTAAGTATGAATGTTCTTCGCCTCAGACCTGTTTGCTAAGGGAGAATAGAAGTTACTGAGTAAAAAAAGCTTACTGCTCTCAGGGCTCTTCTCAGCCCTCTCCACTTTGGTCTGTAGAGAGAAAGTCAGAAACAACCCTTCACCTAGCAAGAACAATCACAGGGCCATAGATAACTGCTCTTATTCTATAATTGTGTTTAACCAAATATGGTTAAAATCATATTACAGAAAACTCCCATTATGTTTTGAAAAGTAGATGAAATGAAAAAGACCACAGCAGTAATCAGCCTCCAAAAATCCCACTCTTGGTTTTAAAGATCCAGATTGTACAGGCCATGTGTCTACGAGCACATTTGAGGAGTCGTCTGCTTAGAAAGTTCTGCATAGTTACATGTTTATCTGTAAAGTCAAAGATTTCACTGCTTCTACCCTAAAACAGCTCCTGGTGCTGCTCTTGATATTATAAGGTAAACATACAATAAGCTCCTAAAAAGACTGAGAGGCCACAAGCAATATACTTACATTGTGAATTATCCATAATACTTATACAAGTTAAATGTGCCCATAAATCAGCTGAACTTTAATACATTTCTTTATAGAACATATGCAAGCAAAGTGAGGGATGAGGAGAGGATCAAACTGAGAACATCAAGTTGATCCCCAACTACAACCAAATCTTACCTTTTCAGGTCAACAGTTGTGACACTAAACACAACTCCTTTGAGCCAAAGAATCATGAAGAGCCTCTGGGAAAAGGGGCAGTTTCCTATGCTTTCACCATCACTGCCAGCCTGGAAACAGAAATAAACATTAAAAAACAAGGCCAAAGTGATGATACACAAAACAATAGACCTTTTCCTGAATTTTAGTCAAGGGTACTAGGAGACAGGAAAAGTTGCATTGTGGAAGGAAGAAATTCAGGTCTTTCATTTGCCTCTTTCTCTTTTTTTTGTTTTGGCCACACTGCACGGCTTGCAGGATCTTAATTCCCTGACCAGGGATTGAACCCAGGCCCTCGGAAGTGAAAGCACAGAGTCCTAACCACTGGACCACCAGGGAATTCCCGCCTCTTTTTCTTAAAAATGGCCAGTCTAATATAGCGCTGTCCAAGAGAGCTATCTGCAATGATAGAAATGATCTGAATTATCACTGTCCAATACAGTAGTTATTTGTGATATATGGCTAATGAGTACTTAAAATGTGGCTAGTTCAAATGAACTGAATTTTATTTACTTTTAATTAATTTATATTTAAACAGCCACACGTGGCTAACGGCAACCTTATTGGACAGCACAGGTCCAATCAATCCCTAGGGGGTACATATATCCTTTCGTCAGGGCAAAGACTATCATAGGTTTTATGAAACGTAAGTCATTTCTTGTTCTATGAAACAGTATTCTTTACAGGGCAACATGAAAAGGGAAACGTGTGCCTCTCTCCAAAGGGTAAAATAACTGCCAACCTCCCCCACATTAAGCAAAATTATTCATGGGACTTCCCTGGTGGTCCAGTGGTTAAGACTCCACACTCCCAAGGCAGGGGGCCTGGCTTCTATCCCTGGTCAGGGAACTAGATCCCGTACGCTGCACTAAGAGCCCACATGCCGCAACTAAAAGATCCCATATGTCACAACTAAGACACAGTGCAGCCAAACAAATAAATAAATATTTTTTTAAAAAGTATTCATTATAAAAATCCCATACCTTGTTTACACATTCCTTCAGGGAACAAGAAAATAACAAAAGATATCTTTATAATAAGTTATTTGTAATCTACTTAATAAATGAAGCAGTTGACTTCCCTGAGCTCTACGATAACACAATTTTCCTAAAAATTAGAGTGGGACAAATCTTGAATTCCATCAAGTATGCCCCCCAAGTTTAAAAAGGAGGGAAGGGGGAGGAGGAAATGAAAAGAGCAGGCTGGAAGAGAACATTGTGACACTCACTAGCAGCCAACACAGCCCTCTTCACCATAAAGTCTATGAATAGAGCCAGAAACTAACTTTCAACAAGTCACTCAAAGATGCTGGTAGAAGTACTGTTTATTATCCTGAAGTAAGTCTCAAAAACTTCAGAAGGCATTTCAGTAAAATGCTACATTAGTAAAGTCATTAATTCCTAAACTACTGGGGAAATGGAGGGGAGTTAAAAAAAATAAAAGCAGTTACCTGATTAAATATAATACAGGGGACTCCCCTGGTGGCGCAGAGGTTGGGAATCCGCCTGCCAATGCAGGGGACACAGGTTCGAGCCCTGGTCCAGGAAGATCCCATACGCCGCGGAGCAACTAAGCCCATGCACCACAACTGCTGAGCCCGTGTGCCACAACTACTGAAGCCCACGTACCCTAGAGCCCCTGCTCCACAACGAGAAGCCACCAAAATGAGAAGGCTGCACACTGCACCGAAGAGTAACCCCTGCTCGCCACAACTAGAGAAAGCCCATGTGCAGCAACAAAGACCCAACGCAGCCATAAATAAATAAATAAATAAATAAATAAATAAATAAATAACTTAGCATGTGCACTCTTCAGGATAAATCTGGAAAACGCCTTTGTATTAACTGCTCTCCTAAAACTCATGACAATTCAAATAAGAAGTACTGCCATGATTAAGTTTTTCCAAAGTCATAACAGCACCAGAAAATTGGCAGCTACTAGCCAGATGATGTTTTCATAAAGTAGAGTGAAACTGTGGAAAAACTCGGATGTCCAGTAGTCATAAATCAAAAACTCCCTCCTTTAATCCAAGTTGTACTAATAAAATTCCATTTCAACAAAGTTAAAGAATCAAAATTACTCTCTCCAGTATGAATTACAATAAATACAACCTATTGGTACAACTGACTGAGGAGGTGAGGAGGATATTATGGTATAATGGAAAGCATACTACACTGGGAATCAGGGTATCTTATTCTGCATCCAGTTTTTATTAATGTTAAAAATGAACACATAGCATCTAAAAAAAGTATGCTTTTTTTTTACTGCTTCTAACAGTAACATATACACTCATTTTAATTTTTTTTTATTAAATGAAATTCTTTAAATTCTATACTGCTTTAAAATTTTCAAAAATTTCACACACATGATTTCATATAATCCCAAAATAACCCTTTTTTACTCCTACCACTCTATTGCCCCTTCCCCCCCCCCACTAGTAACCACTAGTTCGTGCTCTATATCTATGAGTCTGCTTCTTCTGTTTTATTCACTAGTTTGTTGCATTTTTTAGATTCCACATATAAGTGATATCATACAGTATTTGTCTTTCTCTGTCTGACTTATTTCACTTAGCATAATGCCCTCCAAGTCCATGCATGTTGCTGCAAATAGCAAAATTTCATTCTTTTTTATGGCTCAGTAGTATTCCATTGTATACATACACCACATCTTCTTTATCCATTCATCTGTTGATGGGCACTTAGGTTATTTCCATACCATCACAATTGTAAATAATGCTGCTATGAACATTAAGGTGCATGTATCTTTTTGAATTAGTGTTTTTGTGCTTTTTCAGATATACATCCAGGAATGGGACTCCTGGGTCATATAGCAGTCCAATTTTTAGTTTTTGGGGAAACTTCCATACTGCTTTCCACAGTGACTGCACCAATTTACATTCCCACCAATAGTGTCCAAGGGTTCCCTTTTCTCCACATCCTTGCCAACATCTGCAATTTGCGTTCTTTTTGATGATCGCCATTCTGACCAGTGTAAGGTGGTTTTCATTTGCATTTCCCTGATTATTAGTGATGTTGAGCATCTTTTCATGTGCCTATTGGCCATCTGCATTTCCTCTTTGGAAAAATGTCTATTCAGTTCTTCAGCCCATTTTTTAATCTGATTGTTTTTTAATGTTGAGTTGTATGAGCTGGTTATATATTTTGTACATTAATGGATATTAACCCCTTATCGGTCATATCATTTGCAAATGTCTTCTTCCATTCAATAGGTTGTGTTTTCATTTTGTCATTGGTTTCCTTCACTGTGCAAAAGCTTTAAGTTTCATTAGGTCCCGTTTGTTTATTTTGCTTTTGATTCCTTTGCTTTAGTAGACGGATCCAAACAAATATTGCTGCAATTTATGTCAAAGAGTGTTCTATGTGACTTTTAAGTTAATCTATATCAAAGGAAGCCATTTTATAAATTTAGACAGCTAATTTAGATAGAATCCATGCTAAAGGTAAAACTTTAAAACCTCACTTATCTATGTTTTCCTCTAGGAGTTTTACAGTATCTGGTCTTACATTTAGGTTTTTAATCAATTTGAGTTTATTTTTGTGTATGGTATTAGAGAATATTCTAATTTCATTCTTTTACATGTGGCTCCAGTTTTCCCAACACTATTTATTGAAGAGACTGTCTTTTCTCCATCGTATATTCTTGTCTCCTTTGTCGTAGATTAATTGACCATAGGTGAGTGAGTTTATTTCTGGGATTTCTATCCTGTTCCATTGAACTATAAGTTTGTCTTTGTGCCAATACCATACCGTTTTGATTATTATAGCTTTGTAGTATAGTCTGAGGTCAGGGAGCATGATTTCTCCCCCTCTGTTCTTCTCTCCAAGATTGTTTTGGCTACTTGGGGTCTTTTGTGTTTTCATACAATTTTTTTAATTATTTGTTCTAGTTCTGTGGAAAATGCCATTGGTATTTTGATAGGGATTGCACTGATCTGTAGATTGCCTTGGGTGTTATGGTCATTTTAACAATATTAATTCTTCCAGTCCAACATGGTATATCTTTCCATCCGTTTCTGTTGTCTTCAATGTCTTTCATCAGTGTTTTATAGTTTTCTGAGTATAAGTCTTTTACCTCTATTCTTTTTAAAATAAAAACTGAAACACTACAGAAAGTCAGAGTTCCCCTACCCTTGAACCATTCACTAGTTATTCTTCTAGATTTTTATTTTCTGTGTACACACTACTTTTGTCTTTTAAACGTGTGATCACACTATACAGCTTTTTAAAATATTTTATTCCCAAACTAATATAATCAACCCTCTGGAGGCTGTAATGCCCCCACCAGGATGGTATCAGAGAAGGCCAAAGAGGGAGCCAGGCTTTAAACCCTGCCAGCCAGTAATGAGAAATCCCCCTTTTTCTTGGTTGGAAGAGAGGGAAGCAGAGGGGTGTCAGAGGAGGAGGCCTAGTAGAGTAGTTAGGACTTTCAACATCAACCAGCTGTAATGAGGCCACCTCGACTGGGGTGTCAGTGGAGACCACATGGGGAGCTGGAACCCTCACCCCTGCCCAACAATAATGAGGAGACTTCCCACCTTGGGTATCAATGGAGGCCGAGTGGGGCACCTGGACTTCTATCTCCACTTGGATGTCTATGTCCATCTGGCTTCTCCTTCCCACTGCCGTTCTTCTCTCCCACCCCCCTCCAGAGCAATGTCAGAGAAGTCTTATTTGAGTGTCAGAGAAGTTTAAACAGAAGGTTTAAACAAGATCCAGAGTTTCACAACATAATAAGAAAATGTTCAGGTTTCAACTGAAAATCCCTTGTCATACCAAGAACCATATCAAACTGAATGAAAAAATGCAATCAAAAGACGTCAACATCTGAAATCAAGAAAACACTCCCATTTACCATTGCAACAAAAAGAATAAAATATCTAGGAATAAACCTACCTAAGGAGACAAAAGACCTGTATGCAGAAAATTATAAGACACTGATGAAAGAAATTAAAGATGATATAAATAGATGGAGAGATATACCATGTTCTTGGATTGGAAGAATCAACATTGTGAAAATGACTCTACTACCCAAAGCAATCTATAGATTCAATGCAATCCCTATCAAACTACCACTGGCATTTTTCACAGAACTAGAACAAAAAATTTCACAATTTGTATGGAAACACAAAAGACCCCGAATAGCCAAAGCAATCTTGAGAACGAAAGAAGGAACTGGAGGAATCAGGCTCCCTGACTTCAGACTATACTACAAAGCTACAGTTATCAAGACAGTATGGTACTGGCACAAAAACAGAAAGATAGATCAATGGAACAGGATAGAAAGCCCAGAGATAAACCCATGCACATATGGACACCTTATCTTTGATAATGGTGGCAGGAATGTACACTGGAGAAAGGACAGTCTCTTCAATAAGTGGTGCTGGGAAAACTGGACAGGTACATGTAAAAGTATGAGATTAGATCACTCCCTAACACCATACACAAAAATAAGCTCAAAATGGATTAAAGACCTAAATATAAGGCCAGAAACTATCAAACTCTTAGAGGAAAACATAGGCAGAACATTCTATGACATAAATCACAGCAAGATCCTTTCTGACCCACCTCCTAGAGTAATGGAAATAAAAACAAAAATAAACAAATGGGACCTAATGAAACTTCAAAGCTTTTGCACAGCAAAGGAAACCATAAACAAGACCAAAAGACAACCCTCAGAATGGGAGAAAATATTTGCAAATGAAGCAACCGACAAAGGATTAATCTCTAAAATTTACAAGCAGCTCATGCAGCTCAATAACAAGAAAACAAACAACCCAATCCAAAAATGGGCAGAAGACCTAAATAGACATTTCTCCAAAGAAGATATACAGACTGCCAACAAACACATGAAAGAATGCTCAACATCATTAATCATTAGAGAAATGCAAATCAAAACTACAATGAGATATCATCTCACACCAGTCAGAATGGCCATCATCAAAAAATCTAGAAACAATAAATGCTGGAGAGGGTGTGGAGAAAAGGGAACACTCTTGCACTGCTGGTGGGAATGTGAATTGGTTCAGCCACTATGGAGAACAGTATGGAGGTTCCTTAAAAAGCTACAAATAGAACTACCATATGACCCAGCAATCCCACTACTGGGCATATACCCTGAGAAAACCGAAATTCAAAAAGAGTCATGTACCAAAATGTTCATTGCAGCTCTATTTACAATAGCCCGGAGATGGAAATAACCTAAATGCCCATCATCGGATGAATGGATAAAGAAGATGTGGCACATATATACAATGGAATATTACTCAGCCATAAAAAGAAACGAAATTGAGCTATTTGTAATGAGGTGGATAGACGTAGAGTCTGTCATACAGAGCGACGTAAGTCAGAAAGAAAAAGACAAATACCGTATGCTAACACATATATATGGAATTTAAGGAAAAAAAAATGTCATGAAGAACCTAGGGGTAAGGCAGGAATAAAGACGCAGACCTCCTAGAGAACGGACTTGAGGTTATGGGGAGGGGGAAGGGTGGGCTGTGACAGGGCGAGAGAGAGTCATGGACATATACACACTAACAAACGTGGTAAGGTAGATAGCTAGTTGGAAGCAGCCGCATGGCACAGGGAGATTGGCTTGGTGCTTTGTGACAGCCTGGAGGGGTGGGATAGGGAGGGTGGGAGGGAGGGAGACGCAAGAGGGAAGAGATATGGGAACATATGTATATGTATAACTGATTCACTTTGTTATAAAGCAGAAACTAACACACCCTTGTAAAGCAATTATACCCCAATAAAGATGTTTAAAAAAAAAAAAAAAGACGTCAACATCAAGATGACATAAATGTTAGAATTAGCTGACAAAGATCTTAAAGCAGCCGTGATAAAAATGCTTCAATGAGCAATTATGAACAGCTTAAAATAAACATAAAAATAGCCTCAGCAAGGAAATTCAAGATGCAAAGAAGAACCAGAAATTTAAGAACTGAAAAATACAATAACTGAAATAAAAAGCTCAGAGGGTGGGCTCAACAGCCAATGGAGAGGACAGAGGAAAGAATTGGTGAACTGAAAAACAGAATAATAAAAATTACCCAATCTGAACAACAGAAAGAAGATAGAAAATTTAATACTTCTTATATATTTCCATATTTTAATGTCATCTAATGGTCATTTTTGAAGGCTTCACTGTATGCTATTGACCCAACAATTTCATGTCTAGAAATTTATTCTATAGAAACACTTATACAGATGTCCAAGGATACAAGAGGAAGGAAAAATAAAGTGCTGTTTATAATAGCAAAACACTGGGGATCTCCCAATGCCCATCAGTAAAGGATTTGTTAACTGACATCACACCACCAAAGGGTGGAGTCAGGGCTAACCCATTCGGCCTTCGCTGGCATGGGTGGAAAACAGGACCATAGATTTTTCCTGTGGTGTTTGGAATAGAGCAGCTATTGTCTGAAAGTTTTCTGTCCTGCTTAGGCTGCCCCTTTTCCTGGTTTTTTGGCTAGAGAGAGCAGCCTTTTGTCAGAGTTTTTGTTGTTGTTGTTTCTGTCTACAATTGTTGGGAGTTTCTGGGTTGCTGGGTTCTATAGTGCCAAGTCTGGGATGTATGAAGCAAAAACCCATGAAACTCACCACCACCATCTAATCCATCTTCCCAGGTGGAGGTTTCTCAGATATATTAAATTTGAAAAGCAAAATTAATACAATGGATTATTACTAAACCATAAAAAAGAATGAAATAATGCCATTTGCAGCAACATGGATAGACCTGGAGATTATCATGATAAGCAAAATAAGTCAGAAAGAGAAAGACAAATACCATATGATATCGCTTATATGTAAAACCTGAAACACAACACAAATGAACATATCTATGAAACAGAAACAGGCTCACATAGAGAACAGACTTCCGGTTGCCAAGGCAGGGTGGGGGGGGAGGGAAGGAGTGGGAATTAGCAGATGCAAACTGTTATATATAGGATGGATAAACAACAAGGTCCTACTATACAGCACAGGGAACCATATTCAATATCCTGTGATAAACCATAATGGAAAAGAACATGAAAAAGAATATATATATGTATAACAATAATTTTGCTGTACAGCAGAAATTAACATAACATTGCAAATCAACTATATTTCTATAAAATTTACAAAAATTAAAAAACAAAATTAAAAATATATGAAAGGTGATATATATACATAAAATGGAATATTATTTGATAATAAAAAGCAATACATTACTGATATATGTTATAACTTGTATGAACTTTGAAAAATTATGCTAAATAAAAGGAACCAGTCACAAAAGGTCATATATTATATGATTCCATTTATATGAAATGTCCAAAATAGGCAAATCCACAGAGACATAAAGTTGATTAGCAGTTGCCTAGGGCTGGTAGAGGGGAGGAAAGAAAGGGGAGTTGGGAATGATTGCTAATGGGTAAAAGGTTTCTTTTTGGAGTGATAAAAATGTTCTAAAATTAGACTGTGGTGATGGTTGCATAACTTTGTGAATATACCAAAAAAACACTGAATTGTACACTTTAAATGGCTGAACTGAATAATATCTGAATTATATCTCAGTAAAGCTGTTTTTAAAATACATAGACTCAGGACTTCCCTGGTGGCACAGAATCTGCCCACCAACGCAGGGGACACGGGTTCAAGCCCTGGTCCGGAAAGATCCCACAGGCCGCGCAGCAACTAAGCCCGTGCGCCGCGACTACTGAGCCTGTGCTCTAGAGACCATGAGCCACAACTACTGAGCCCGCGTGCCACAACTACTGAAGTCCATGCATCAGCCTGTGCTCCGCAACAAGAGAAGCCACCGCAACAAGAAGCCCGCGCACTGCAATGAAGAGTAGCCCCCGCTCGCCACAACTAGAGAAAGCCCGCGCAGCAAAGAAGACCCAACTCAGCCAAAAATAAATAAATATATATATATAATTTTTTTTAATCTTATAAAAAAATAAATAAAATACATAGACACAGATTACAAGTATAAATATCACATACTGGACAAAATTTTAATTTGCAATACATAGTTTTTAAACTATAACTTCGTATTACAGAAAACATACTTGTCTATATTTCTTAAAAATTAGAAAATCCAAATAATCAAAGCAAAAACATGAACAATACCACTGACAGAAATAACCACCAATTCCAGACAAATAATGAATCTTAGCATTCATTTAGGTTTTGTTCTTACAAAAGGGGTAGTTTTGTTTAATTTGCTATCTAGGGTTCTTCTCATACACTCACTGTTCCGCACACTTCCCCTGCCCCACCTCTGTTGTAATTCTTGAATTGCCTAATACCACTATTTATTCAGAAACTACTTGATTAACTCCTACATTGAAGAACAGGGGTCAGTGGTAGGTGCCATAAATATTTTAATGTTTTACTAATTCAAGGTTAAGGAACTGCTCACTTAGAAAACCCAGTTTAATCAGTTTTCAGAATAGTCAGATTTTAAAACACCCTAGAGGGGCTTTCCTGGTGGCGCAGCGGTTAAGAATCCGCCTGCCAATGCAGGGAACATGGGTTCGAGCCCTGGTCCCAAAAGACCCCACATGCCATGGAGCAACTAAGCCTGTGCACCATAACTACTGAGCCTGCGCTCTAGGGCCCACGAGCCACAACTACTGAAGCCCACGCACCTAGAGCCTGCGCTCCGCAACAAGAGAAGTCACCGCAATGAGAAGCCCATGCACCGCAACCAGAGAAGGCCCAAGTGCAGCAACAAAGACCCAACGCAGCCAAAAATAAATAACTAAATTAAAAAAAAAAAAAAACACCCTAGAAAGAGAGCTTTAACTTGGTCCTCTTTATTTCTTTGTGTTTAAGGGACTGGGGGTGAGGGATGACTATGACTAGGGGAAGAGAAAGAGAAGCTGGGACCTGAAGGTAAGAATGGGCTCCTGACCATTAACTTATCAATATTTTCCTTGACATATTTTCAAGGGAAGGTATGAGAACAGTGTGTAGCTGAAAGAATGAACTTTAAAACTCTAAGAGCTCACTTACCTTTAACGTGGTTTCTATCTAAATTAGCTGTCTAAATTCACAAAATGGCTTCCTTTGATTTAGATTAACTTAAAAAGTCACAAAACAACACAATAAATGGGCGAAGTCACCTGGCTTCTATTATCTATTTCTTCAGAGTTTTTGCTAAACATGCTGGAACCAAGGTTTAGAGTCCACACGTTTAATAAGCTGTTATCCTTCTACAGGGTCTGCAGAGTATGGAGGAAATAACAATGTTTAGATTAAGACATCTGGATTTGAATCCTGACTTCACTAAGTATTAGCTGTGTGACCTCTGGTAAAATACTTAACATTGTGAAACTTACGTGATATCATGAGGATCAAATCAGTTAAGGTACACACAGTTCCTGGCACATGGTAAGAGTTCAGTAAATGTTACCTGACGTTAAAGATACTTCATGCACAGAACTCAAGGCCTAACAACAGGTTCTTCAGTTCTAGCACTGTCATTAGAATCCCTAGGTTCTATCATTTAGAAAATAAGAGAAGGGAATGAATCTAAGTATTTTCTACGTTAAGTTCTTCCAAATGACATATATTATGCCCTAATGCTTTAAGAAATATGGTCTATATAAAGTTTAAATACTCCACTAAATGGAGTTCAGCAAAGATATCCTCTATTTGAGAAGGTGTCAAAAATCTCTGGCCATGTAAAGAATGTATCACTGTTTCCTGGCCATAACCATATCATAGAAATAATTCTATAAATAAAGCAAAGGATATGTAATGGAAGAATTACCGTATCCCAAGCTCTGCCTGGGATGTATTTTATGTAAATAAAAGACAGACAGCCAATGACAGGACACTGAAAGGACCTCAGTTGCTACCATTTTCTTGTTCAGTATCACCAATTCATGAAGTCTACTCTCCAGAAGAGAGCCTGTGCAATTTAGAGAACTGATTAGTTCGAAATTACATAAGGATTAGATACCAGGCTTAGATGAAACTCCAGGGTAGGCTGTTACAGTTCATATGAAACATTTACCATGTTGAAGATGAACTCTATACTCTCCCAAAACAAGCTCTTCACATGTGTTAATCTAGTTAATCCTTATATCCTCTCACTCAGCAGAGGATGGTGGTTAAGAGTTAAGAGCCAGACTCCCAGACAATTCCAGCACTTCCTAGCTGTGTGACTTTGAAAAAGTGATTTAACCTCTCTGGGCCTGTTTTTGTCTTCTATAAAATGGGAACAGTGACATGACCTACCTCACTGGATTGTTTGGAAGAACTGAATGAATTACTATATTAAAGGGCTTAGAACAGCACAATGCTCTAAAACAGGGGAACGGGGAGGGAACTGTGCATTGTATACACTTTCATACTTTTCGATATTTGTACCACGCACATGAATCTTTCATTTAACAACAAAAAAGCAAGCAATCAAAAACCTTCCCACCCTAAACATATGAAAATTAGGTAAAACACAAGTTATAGAATGAATGTGGAAAAGCCCTGAAAACGAAAGACACCTACATAGGAGCAGGATTCTAGAACTCTTAGGATACATAAAAATCCATAAGGAAATGGGTTTAAAACACAGATTACCAGGTCTCACCTCCAGACACTAATTCAGTATGTCTGTGGTAGGGTTCAGGAATCTGCAATTTTTAACAAGCTCTCCAAACAATTCTAATTCTGATGCGTTTGGTAGGCAGACCATATTTTGGTAAACACTGACATGGAGGAAAAACATGCCAAAAAATAAAATAAAAAAAAGACTGGAAAGATGTTTACTCCATGGTTAAACTCTGAATTCCTCATGATGCCTTCTGGACTCTGCTCTTTGTAAGCCAGCAACCTAGTCACCATTTGTTAGGGTCAGTTTTGATAAGTAACAGCCTCCTCTCATACTCTTAAGTAATGCCACACTATGCTACCTTGCCTCACACTTGGCAAAAGCCAAGTTACTTAAACCAAACTAGCCTAGAGCCCCTTAAAACCTAGACACTCAAATTCAAGAACACTCTCATTCCACAAAAACTAAGGAGCAGAGGCAAGTACCTTTTAGTGCAAAACAATATAACATTAATGTTTCTTTATTTTTTTATTATTCTTTCTTTTTTATTTTTTATTTATTTATTTTTTTTGCAGTACGTGGGCCTCTCATTGTTGTGGCCTCTCCCGTTGCGGAGCACAGGCTCCGGACGTGCAGGCTCAGAGGCCATGGCTCACGGGCCCAGCCGCTCTGCGGCATGTGGGATCTTCCCAGACCAGGGCACGAACCCGTGTCCCCTGCATCGGCAGGCGGACTCTCAACCACTGCACCACCAGAGATGCCCCAGCTTATCTTAAGACCAAATACAATGTCAAGGACAATTATGATGACCTAGAGTCCTTTATAGATCAAGTCCTTTATGCTTGCTGCAGGATGGCTATATCTGGTTTTAGAAGAACAATTATAAATTTTAATTAGTTTATTATACTGTTAAGTGATTTGACTTGTCAAGAGAAAAAAGAAAAGATACTGCTGTGATTTAGGGATGAGAACCAATACTTGACTTGCAAAATAGGCTGCATTTTCCACTGAGAAACTATATAACCATGGGTAAATCACTTAATCTCTTTGGGTCTTAGTTTCCTATTCTGGAAAGGGGAGGTTGGGGGGTATGGTGGAGACTGATTTACAGAGTTAATAACTGTTATGCTGTAATACAAGATATATCCCTACTCTTAGGGAATGCACACTGAAGTATTTAGGGGTAAAGGGTTACAATGTACACAACTTACAAGAGAAAGAGTAAATAACAAAGCAAATGGGGTAAAATGTTAACAATAGGTAAACCTGGGTAAAAGGTGTCTTTGTACTGTTCCTATTCTTATAACTTGTCTGTAAGTTTGAAATTATTTCCAAATAAAGTTTTTTTCAATTATTAATCTAGTTTCCACTTCCATTCTAAATAGTTTCTAACTATATTAAAACCCACTTTTATTATGTCATTTATGTATTATCTCCAAGGGCAGAAAGTCTTTTTTAATTAAAATTTTTATTTTTTAATCATTCATCAACCAAGTGAGGACCTACACTAAACAATGAAAATCCAGTGATAAACAAGAAAAGACATGGTTCCTGCTTTTGTATTACCTGTGGTCTACAAAGTTTAATCTGAATAATTTAAAAATTTGAGAATACACAAAGTAAAAATGTCACTATAGGATACAGTGAAACTCAAAATATACCCCCCAACTTTATCACAACTGTAATAATACTTGTTTAGCATTTTCTCATAAACATCCCCCAATAAATCATGATTTTGTGGGTTTTAGTCTTAAGGGCTTGCCATGTCTCCTCCTCTGAGTTGGTGACTCAACTTATAACAGGAGACTTGACGTTCTCTTGCTTTAGTCTAAATCACTGTGAATTGAGAAATCATTTAAAACTATACAAATATGTCTCTTCACTTTATTCTTAAATTTTAAACAAGGAGGGAACAATTAAAGGACAGCCAAAATTTATCATGCTTACCTATCTGAAATAACCCACTAAAATCTATAGTTATTACTAAAGTCATCAAGATGCAAAGTTACTTGAATGCTGTTAGAAGAAATAGTTAAGATACACAATTTAGCCAATTGTTTTAGCTAAATGTCAAGGTTTAGTGAAAAAGCTCTCCCACAACTATCCACAGTTAAACCTGTCAAATGGGAGTGACAATTCAATTCCAGAAGTTTCAAAGGTTGCTTGTTTCGGTTTCCTTCAGTAAGTGATCAAATTATGATTCAACTAATATACCTAATAATTTAATTTTTTTAACTTGTAAACATGTACAATAGCCTTTAAAAATGAGGTCTTGAAAAAGGTCTCTCTCCTCCTTTCCTATTGCCTTCCCCACCAATATCCTTGAGTGTCCATACTACTATTCCATTATCCCCTCCCATTCATCCTGTACAATAGTCAGCATAAATCTGGACACTTTTGTGACTAAAATCACATTATCCTCCATCTGAAATGCCCCTGCTGCACCTGCCCTTCTGGTCAAGCTCAAGCCTCTCCCCCAAGAGAACTTTCTAAATCACTCTAGCCCAAACCAATTACCTGTCCAATTACCCGCCCAGCTTTTCAAACCCTGATGTCAACATAAATCAGCAGAGGATCTTGTTAAAATGCAAATTCTTATTCAGTAGATCCAGGGTGAGGCCCAAGATTCTGCATCTCTTACAAACGCCCAGGGAACAGCAACTCTATGTTATTTTTTAAAAATTAATCATGGGGGCTTCCCTGGTGGCACAGTGGTTGAGAGTCTGCCTGCCAATGCAGGGGACACGGGTTCGTGCCCCAGTCCGGAAAGATCCCACATGCCGCGGAGCAGCTGGGCCCGTGAGCCATGGCCGCTGAGCCTGCACGTCCGGAGCCTGTGCTCTGCAACGGGAGAGGCCGCAACGGTGAGAGGCCCGCGTACCGCAAAAAAAAATAATAAAATAAAAAAAATTTTAAAATCATGACTTGCCTTGTGATCTCTTAAATCACTACTGTGAATTATTACTTTAATATTCATATCTCTGCACTGCATCTCCTGAACTAGACTACAAACTTATCGACACCCCGTACTTTTTTTTTCTTTCTATAGGACTTCATCTACTGCAGATGCCTTACTATTTATTAGCTTTCTGTTGATTACTAACAGTGAAAGCCTTTGAATTACAAAAAAAGGTTATCAGTATAGAAAAAACTTATTAAGTTAAATCTTTCTGATTTAATAAGTTTTCTCAAAAAATTTAATTAGGTCTCCAAATCACCTTGGGATAGAGCTAACCAACCACAGAAGCCACACAGCAAAATCTGATAGTTGCCTGCCCGAGAGCCATTCTCCCCTTTCTTTTGCTGGTAGAACTTGCAACTTTTTTTTATCAGGAATCCATTCCTCCCTCCCCCAAGTGATACAGGAGATGATAACCCAATCCCCAATTCTAGGGGTAAATCCTGACTGATTCTAAGCCAGTCATGATAGTTCCAGTCCTCTTGCCAGTGACAGACCTACCGTAATCATGTGACTCAGTTCTAATCGACAAAACAGTCCCCTGAGAAAAGTTTCTCACTCTTAAGATAAAGACAGCAGAAGAAGAAACCCTTCGATGAGAAAACTGTGGCTGATGTGGCCAACTTGATACTGCCTGAGGCTGCAACCAATACCAAAAGAGGACAGATCCAAAAGAATCACAAGGGAGCCAGTCTTCCTATTAGACTTCTTTCTTAGATACGCTGCCTTAGTGGTTCAAGACAATTTGGGGCAAAGTTTTCTGTTACTTACAATCATAAGTATCCAAACCAATATCTCTATTTGTCTCCAATTAAGACTAGCAGGAAGAATGAAAATATGTAAGTGTGGTAAGGAATGAAAAAGGAAAACTCTCAATATAAGTGAAAGGAGGTATAATAACCAGGGCTCTGGTTTGTCTACAATTAATTCTATTTTCATAGGCTGCCATTTAGACTTCACTCTAGGATTTCAGTAGTCTGTGTAGTACTTGCCACTGAAGTTCAAGCTATGGGCTGTATTTCCTCATTCACAGAACACCTTTTATACACCTCCTTGCCTAGGACCCAGGTATATTTATTCAACATTCAATACATATTTACTGAGGACCTACTATCCTCCCAAGCACTGGGAGCTGGCACTGGAGAAACAGCTGTGAATGAGACAGATAAGACCTGACTTCATGAAACCTTCATTTTTATGGAAGAAACAGATAATAAATATATCAAGTTAAAAACTTTAAACTGCAATAAGTGCCTAAAGGGAAACAAAGTACTAAGAGAGATGACAAGCAGCACCTACTTTAGATAAGATGGTCATAAAAGATCTCTTAGACCTAAAGAATGAGACGAAGCCAGCCCCGCAAAGAGCCGGTATGACTAGATTGCTATAAGTACTAGAGAAAGTGGTATTGGGAGGGGCCAGATCATGAAAGACTTTCTAGACCAAATTAAGGAGTTCAAACTTACATTCACAGAGGGAATAATTTTTCATTCGTTTAACAAATGTTTACCAAGTACCTACTATGTAGAAAGAAATCATCCAACACAATGGTTAACAGCAAGGATTCTGAAGGCTGAAAGCCTGGGCTGATATATGCGTTCATCTCAACCACCTGTATGATATTGGGCACTTAACCTCTCTGGAACTCAGTTTCCTCATATGTAATATGGGAATAATACCTACTTCACAGAATTATTATGAGATTAAATGTTAATATATCAAAATCTCTTATAATATTGCTCAGCATGTGGTAAGTGCTTGGTAACAAAGTATGTGCCAAGTAGAGAATATATTCCTTACTTCACGGAGCACGCACATGTGTGCGTGCGTGCGTGTGTGTGTGTGTGTGTGTGTGTGTGTGTGTGTGTGTGTGTGTGTGTGTGTGTGTGTGTGTGCTGGGAGGGGAGAATATGCCACAGAATGGGATAATGGGATACCCCTGAAGGGTTTTGGTGGGCGGAGGTATATGAAGGTAAAATCGGATTTCAATTCTAAGACAATAAATAACACTTGCTACCATATGGAAAACAGGTTGGGGGCATGGAGCTGATGAATAATGGAAGCTGGGATGCCTACTGTAATAGTCCCAGTGGAATGTGGCTTGGATTAGGTAGAGGCAATGAAGATGGAAAGAAATGCATAGATTAAATTGAACTGGGAAGGGTATAATCCTAAAGAGTTGTGGATGGCTTGGATGTGGTAACTGAGGGAAAGAAAGAAATCAAGTACCTCCTAGATTTCTGGTTTGAGCAACTAGGTAGAGAAAAGCCTCAAGATGGAGGTGAGCGTTTGTCTGCCTATATTTTGCTGAAGGAGAGAAAGAGAAATCCCTTCAAGAGATAACTACAGAGCTATAATCTTGGCTTGAAAATATTTCTCAGGTGTGGGAGGCTACAAACCAAAATTAACATTGCTTATATCTCAGGACAGACTTGGGGAAAGGTAGAAACAGGGGTATTAACTTTATAGACCTCTGTACTGTTTTGTTTTTTTTTAGATTTAAGAAAGTTTTTAAAGAAAATGTTTATACATGATAATCTTATTCCTGCCCCAATCACTGTCAAAATATTAAGCTGTTTAAATACGACAGCATTTTTTTCAAGCACTATGAAGAATTCAAAAGAAATTCTGAATACAAAGCTGTTACTCAAAAACTACTAATGGAAATAACATAGAGAATTAATGACAGTTGAAAAAGATTCTACTAAGTACTACTTTTGTTCTCTGTTACATATTTGAACTGTATGCTGAAAATGAAAACAAAGGCTCTAATCCATACTAGAATCAAATCTGAAATGTTTCAGCCAGAATCGTTTGTTAAAACTAAGTGCCAGATATACAATGACCGGACTTTCCATCTAAGCACAACAGAACCATAATGGAAAAAACAAGCTCTGCTGGAATGTTTACATTCACTCATCAAAAGCCTAAAATAGGAGGAACAAAGTCTATTATCTCTTCAGAACAAATTATAACCCATATAACTAAAAATACTGCACGATAAGAAAGAAAAAAAAGATAGCCAAAGGTATAACCCTTTTTATTGTCTGGATCGACCTTGACTCTATTCCCTATAAGAATCAACTACAATAAATGAAAATGCTGCCAAAATTGCCTGCAAACAAGTTAATAGCCAGTGTTTAATTTAGCAGCTGATTTCTCACTCAACATGCACTATTTGAAAGGGCTTTATATAGATACATTAATCCTCACAATACCCACATGAAGTTAGGTATTGTTTTCCTCATATTTCAAACAAGGAAACTGAGATTTAGAGAAACTGAGTAACCTGCCATAGGTCACACAACTGAGGACTGGTAAAACTGAAGTCTGAACTCTAAGTCCATGCTATTAACCGCTTTTACAGCTCCTAACACCAAGATAAGAAGGAAATGCTGGAATTGTACCTGTTAGTCTCATGATTTGTGTGGTACAACCACCAACTCACACAGATGGACACGACTATTATCAAGTAAGATAAGTTACCTGAACCACAACCATTACAATGTGATCCAGAATTGTTCTTTAAATTTTCTAGCAGCCATATTTTAAAAAGAAAAAAAAAAGTGAAATTAATTTAAATATTTTATTCAATATATCTAAAATATTATCATTTGAACATATAATCAACATAAAGTTATTACATTCTTTTCTTTGTACTAAATCTTTGAAATCTGGTATATGTTTTATACTTAGAGTACATCTCAATTCAAACAAGCACTTAATAGCCACATATGGCTAGCCACATATCATATAGACAGCACACGGCTAGAGGAAAAGCCTCTGAACAACAAACACTAACGTATGTCACCAAGACCATGTACTAAAGGTCATGTACCTGATTCATCAACTCAACATTCAAACTCTCAGAAATTATTTACTCTTATTTCAAACAAACTTTAACAAGTTTGTTTATCTGGCTTACCCAAAGCACAAAAGATTACAATAGAAAATTAAAGGAAATGGGCTGCATCAATAGAGACCAGTTGACAAAGGAAGACAGAAAACACACAGAAACACACACGCACCCATGCATGCATACACACAGGAGATTCAAAAAGCACAACAGCTGAGGCCATTTAGCAGAAAGGCAAAAATAGTCTTACATACCTCAATAGTTCCTTAGGCCATCATTGCATTACTGAATTTGTATTCAGAATGCTAACACGGACAGTTAAATTCAGCATTTTAAGAAGTCAAGGAAATATTAGTATATTTTAGAAATATTTTCATTTAAAATCAATTCGAGAACTCTATACTATTTTTGCAAATATTCTATAAATCTAAAACTATTCCAAAATTATAAAGTTAATTTTAAAAATCAATTTGAAGCTTTTAGTATGGCCAAGTAGTTCCCATAAGATCAACCCTTTGCCCCCATAAAAATGATAACATCTAGACAAAAAAAAAACCACTTGGGGTGAACTACACTGGAGAATGAACATAAGCAAGCAGATGTTGGATGGAGTTGATAACTGCAAGGGAAATACACTGGACAAGTTTCCCCAATTTTTATCTTTTAACCTTGTGCCATGCAGGGCAGCTAAAGTTCCAATGAACGATTCACAGTCCTGCTGGCTTGAAGAACCAAAGGACAGAGTTTAGAGAAATCATCACCACCAGAAAATAATGTCGAACACCACAAAAAAGAGAACCAGAGAGGGGGAGCCCTAAAATCTACACAAAACTCTCTCCAGATATCTGGCTGATCCCTGGCGTACATATGCACAGGGCAGATTCCAAGTAGGCCAACTAAAAGAACTGAACTGAAATTTGAGCTGCCACCCAGCAGAGGAGAGAGAGTTTTTCAGTTTGAGTTCAGGAGAGAGAGAGGGAGAGAGAGAAAGAGAGAAAGAGAGAAGAAAGAAAGAAAAGAAAGAAAAGAAAGAAAAGAAAGAAAGAAAGAAAGAAAGAAAGAAAGAAAGAAAGAAAGAAA